>NC_136646.1:8311413-8333913 GCF_949748355.1 Melanostigma gelatinosum
AATCTAACCTACTTCAGGTGGAAGTTTGTGGCTAAATTTGAAAAGAATCCTTCCAGGCGTTCCTGACACATCACGTTCACCAGAATGGACAACTTGACAACATGACGCCTCCGGCCACGGCTGTCGTCAGAGCAGAGGATTAAAAAGAGCTTTAAATGCACACAGACCCAAAACAAGTGATGATAACAGCAACCTGACACACTATCTCTCTCTCTCTCTCTCTCACACACAAACTCAATGTGGTGCCTCTGAATATTATATTCTCACCACCACGACACTCAAACACATTAGTTTGTCATTTGGAGAAGGAGAACTTGCCCGTCCGGGCAGAGTTAAACTGCAAATTTAGATTTTTGAAATTCCTTTATGAGTGAAGAGACACTCCATGGTTCAGTTGAGTGGCTGTGTGCGTATATCTGAACATACCGTGCTGTTTAGAGAAGACTTTCTTCTGCCTCTGGAGTCTTCGGCCTCTCTCGATCACAGGGTTGAAGAAAATCACCTAAAGCAAAACCAAGATGTTAAAACAACCAACATGTATCTACAGTGAGCTGTGTAGGCCAATATCTATTACACTTTACCTGTCCCGTGTGTGTGTGTGTGTGTGTGTGTGTCCTGTACCTCAGCCAGCAGCAGCCCCTGTGGCTCCAGTTCCAGCTGGACTCGGTGTGTTTGGTTGTCCAGGAACTCCTCCAGCTTCAGGTACTTCAGAGCGCACAGGGAGCGGTAATCTCTCCAGTACACTGCGATCTCCATCTCCCGGGACTAGTCGCACAAAAACACACACAGCAGGGATGTAACGTGAAGGTTTGATCGCTGGTCCAGCATCAAGTTTAGCTTGAGTCACACTGTGACTTACTCTCTCCAGGTCCACAATGAATGTCTGGTCCCAGGTCTGCTCTCCAACTGTCTTCCACACCGTCTGGCCCACCACCGTGTTCTCCAGCTTCAGCACTGCGCTCACCTCCACTGTGACACACACACACACACAGGATCTGTTCAACAGCATGTATTTATTATAAACTGTGAACATCTAAAAGTCACCGGTACTAAACAAGACACTCACAGGAGAGCTCGTCGTTCTTGCCGGGGATCTTCAGGCTCATGCTGCTGGTGCTGCGGCTGTAGAGGCCGCTCAGTTTGAACGAGGGGCGTCCGTCTCCCAGAGAGTAAGAGGGAAGAACCAGCGGGGTGCCTCTGCTCCGCCCTGGCACGACCTCCAGCAGCCCCACGCAGCCCAGGAGATGCACCTGCAGAGTACCTGGAAGGAAGAAAAAATGAAGTCTAAAGATCAGTGCTTGAAGGACGGACATCTCTGCAGCTAAACAAGGAACTCAAAGTTGAAACTATTTACAGCTTCTGTGTCTACCTGTGAGTGGGGACGGCTTGCTCATGGTGCTGTACTGGTTGTGGACGTAGGGGGTGCTGTGGCGGGAGCTGAAGGCCGAGGAGGAGGCCAGCACCAGCTCCTCCTTGATGAGGCAGGCCTTGGGATGGTCCTCGGGCAGCTCCTGCAGCCTCTGCTCCAGAGAGCACCGGAGCAGGTCCAGGCGCTGGGACGACTCGCTCAGACCGCACTGAGCCTGCAGACATCATTCAATGTTTTCTACTGAGTGCTTTGGGGGGGGGGGGGGGAATACTCGGGGTGACCCCGAGTATTTCCCCGAGAAAATGTGGTCGGCTAACGACACAAAGGATCGCTCATCATTCAGGAATAACAACATGGCTATTTCTGCATGTATTAATCAGAGCACTCGCATACGAGCGAAGCACTATCAGAGATGTATTGATGAACAAGGCTGCTTCTCCTTCCTGCTGATCGTCTCTTTGTTTCCCTGTCGGTCGCCTTCTGTCTGTAAATTGCTACGATGTGGAAAATGGAATTTGGACCAAAAGTTCTTTCAAAACCACAAAAAACAAGCAGCAATTCAAATAATATGGAATAAAAACTGAGCATACGGGATAGAATAGTTCATAACTGCATTAATAATGTGTGGTTTGTAAATGTGTATACTGTAAAAGTGGGAAAAATGGGTTGAAATGTTTTTAACCTACAGATCTAGTCGAGCATTGATTTTTAAATTGATAATTTGGAAACGTTCAACATGTTGGGATACGCGCCTATTCACTTTCTTGCAGAGAGTTAGATGTCTTCAAATACAAAGCTACAGCCGGCTAGCTTAGCTTAGCACAAAGACTGGAATCACGGGGAAAACAGCTGACCAGGTTCTGTTCAAAGTTACCAAAATCTGCCTTCGACAAGTCATTTACACATATGTGTTCGTTAAACTGAATAAACACACAACAATGTGGAATCATTAACAAAATGGAACGAATATGTAACATGTGCAATTGATAAAAACATGTTTTGTGCGGTGCTTCTTCGGTGTGCATCAACGTTTACGAGCATTAATCGGCGGCTGACATTGAAACAGTGAGTGTGTTTGAGCCTGTCGGCTCTCTGACCTCGGCCATGGCCTTCTTGTCTTGGACCTTTCCTGCGCCGAGCAGTCGCAGCATGTTCTTGGCCCCCTCGGCCATGGCGTGCTCCACCCGGTAGTGGTGCCACAGCTCCTCCACGCGCAGCTCCATCCCGCACATGTCCGGCTTACCTGGGACACAGCGCCAGGTTTGTCAACAGATGGCGCAATATCTGTTCAAAATGTCTTTTCACTGAGGGGGAGAATCTATTGGGTAAAAAAACAGGTTCCAGATTTGATGACAGTTATTGAGGTTGGCTTGTGTGGAAGGGTTTGCTTTGTCTTCATTTGTCCTGTTTAGGGGAATGTGCTCAAATATTTACCCTCAAACGTGCAATAGTTTTGGCCACATGGGTCAGCGAATACGAGCTGTAAACACAACGCCACCGCGTATCACCACCTTTCAAGATGATACGGTAGTGGACAGTGGGTTTTTAAAATCTATTTTAGGGATGCACCAATGCCAGTACTGGGTCCGATGCCGTGTTCATGTACTTGTATTGGTAAAACTACTCCGATACAACCGCACCAGATGCCACTACGGCAACGTGACATTAAGCTCTCTAAGTTCGAGATGATATGAGTCATAGCAGCTTTAACAGCACAGAGCTGAAGAGAGAATAATAACAGAGAATGGAGAGGAAACAAAAGCTTGATCCTCAAGTCAGTCAGCTCGCCGTGCTCTCCGGGATCACTGCTGCTCTTTCCGCTGCTCCGAGCTTTTGTTTCCCTCCCTGCTCGCTCTCTCTTTCATCTCAGACTCCTTCCTTCACTCTGTTGTCATCTCTGACTCGCCCCCCCCCCTTCAGTCTCCCTCCCCTCCTGGCTCCCTGCATCTGTCCTGCCTGGTCTGCAACCTCTGCTGAATGAGGCATGGCTTTTAGTTGTTGGGCAACATCAAGGGGGATGCAGGAACATCAATAAGGCTCCAACCTGAGAGAGCGAGAGGGCTGTAATGGAATATGTGCATGTGCATGCGTGTGTGTTGACCAGAAGCCTGTACACTGTGAAGTTCTGAAGCAGGAATCGATCCATTACCACCCGCATCATGAAATATGCAGTGTTTATAAGTTTGAGAAGAGTAACAGGTGGGATGAAAGAGGAATCGGAAGATGAGAGCGAGGATGGAAAAGAAAAGGCGCGATAGATACTTTGGTTGTCCTCAGACTGCTCCGTGGCCTGCATGGCCTTTCGGATCTGCATGCGGATGATGTCGATCTTTGTCTTGCTGTCCTGCAGCATCTGCTGAGCCGTCTGGAGCAGCTTCTTGTCCTGCGGAGGGGCGAGGAAGCACAGGAGGAAATCAAATAGAGAGTAAAGGAAGTACACATGGCAGAATCTGCCGCGGACAGTGAAGTGAGCGGCGGTCGGGGCCAGATGAATACCTTGGTACCTCCGTTGGCATAGATCGGAATTATGTTCTCGGCTCCTTGTTTGACCTTCAGCTCGATGTTTAGCTGCCGCTCCAAAGCTGCGATGCGGTGCTGGTTGGCCGACATCCGATTGAAAGACCCCGGAGACCTGGGGCTATCTGTGCAAGAGGAGGGGTTGGACGGTGAGGTCAGGTTACTGTTGGTGTAGCACGTAACGTTAAAGACCACTGACGACCGTAAACTACGACTACAAAGCATCCAATAGGTTTGTGTATTGATTTCCTGCCTTTGAGGGAGCCACTGGTTTCAGTGTGGTATGAAAACCACTTGCTTGTGAAATGTAACCTCATCATGTTGAATGTTTGATTTCTTTTTTTTTGGTTCTGTAAATTTCTCAGGTGGCGATTGAGTTGTAAATAGGTACAGTTTTGAAAATCAATCCTTGTTGGAGCTTCAAAGAGCGTCAAACCAAATGTGAAGACAAACAAGTAGTGAAAGGGGGCTCGCCCCGAAGCTGGCGATGACCACTGTACCGGCTCACTTAAGGTGGGCTGACCTTTACGGCGGACCAGCTATTCTCATGTTAGTGAGAAGCTGCTCCTCTGCGTTTTGCTCACAAAACAGCAGATTAGCGGCGTCCTTTGCCCGTATCTCATATGAAGAAAGGGGAAAGACATTACTGTGCAGACGAAGCGGCGTTTCACATCTTTGTTTGTTTGCTTTTGTTAATTACATTTATTGTGAAAGGGATTATTCAAATACCCTTTGTTTTAATTCGTCTTTGCATCCTAACTGTAAATCGGGTGTGGTGTGAAGTAACAGGAGATTATATTTGTAGTCCATATCGCCCGGCACTAGAACATTGTGGAGAGGATAATGCGACTGGTATACCAGCGACGTGGCTCAACGGGTGGCAACGGCTGATTGGTCCACCTCAGCGACATTAACCGCCTTAACATTTTGTACAGACATCCATAGCCTCCAACAATGCATCACCATGTTCCCAATGGCACATCCCACAGTGGCAGAGCTTATGCACCACCTCTCCACGGTGGACACTGTACCTTTGTTGTCATCGGGGCCCTTGACCACAATGTGTGCGTCCAGCTCCTGCAGCTGGGCCTGGAGGGACTCCAGCTTGCGCTTGGAGCTGCGGATCTGCGAGTCCACCTGCTGGGCATTCCTCTTGTCGGTGGTGGCCCTGCGCAGGTTCTCCGCGCCCTCCTTGATCTTCAGCTCCTTGCGGATCTCCCTGCGGATCCTCTCGCGGTGCTCGTCCAGGCACTGCTGCACGCTGGAGTCTGAGAAGTCAGAGTTCTGGTCCAGGCCGAGCTGCTGGAGCACAGACAGCCCACCCGGATCGTTCTGAAGGGGGGGGGGGGATAGGATGAGGAGAGCATGACTGTTAGGGAGCAGTCACAAAAGGAGAAGGAGCTCGAGAGGAGGTGTGCAGAAGACGGTACAAATGTCAAAGAAAGGAAACAGTATATAGCCCACTGCGTATGTGGGGGATTTTTCAATTTGAGTTGAAAGCAAAACAGAATCAAAAGGTGACATCCAGCTGAGAGGCGCTGAGCCGAGGTCACGGCAGACAAAGCTGGCAACGGTCGCCCCGCACAGTTCTGACGAAGTGCAGCGCCGTGGGATGAAAAGAGGGGAAAACAAACAGCAAACCCAAAGTGAAAGCTCAACATGTGAAACCCATCAAAGTCAAGAATCTAAAGAGCCGAGCGCTCACATCAGCTCCTCCTCCTGATCAACACCAACCACATAACAGCAGATTAGAGCGGCATTCGTACGGACGACAATCAATCAGGGTCTTCTTGTCTGCTTTACCAGTGAACATGCACACAGGGCGCCCATATGTATGAAAACGTAACACTGGTGTGTGGAGACAATCACACAAAGTTATGTACGCAGTGTTTGTGGTTTTCACCCAAAAGCACCCAGATACAGGTGGAATAAGATACCGATTATGTGATTACGATGATCATTCCTATTTATTCGTCTCTGTTTTGACAAATTTGTAATGATCAAAAAGTACTATGATGTATTTTTTTTGCAGCGATAGCTCCCCCTGCTTTAGTGTCCTCCGTGGGCGGGATTGTTTTCTGTTCACGCTAACTTGACCCCCTGCTTACTAGGACAACAGCTCCGAGTGTGCGGGAGCTGCCTGTGAGTCAGGTGTTCAAGCAACACGAAGGACGAGCAACATGGAATGTGAATCGGTGCTAGCTTTAGCGAGCTAGGCTAACTTTCTGGGTGGAACACAAACTTGACAGCGTGGCGTTGAATGTTGTAAAAAAGGGACGGACGCTTTTAGTCACGAGCGATACTTTACAACTTGTATCAACGCTCATCGGCGACACAGGACTCTGACGTGCAGCACAAAGCTCGTCTCCTGGCAAGACGGGGGACAAAATAATGTGAACACCTTCCAAGCCCAACGACACCACCACAATAAAGGTCTAACATCACCGCAGGTGAGTCTTAACTACACATTATAAGTTCTGCAAACGGAATATACTGCATGTTGCAGAGCAGTTGTATTTTAACAGTTGTTAGCATTATTGTGTTCATCCCGTGTGTGTTTGTTTCTGTGTACAGGGAACCAAATTCAGCTAAAAGCGATTGAAAAGGGGAGATGTCATGCATTCATTTAATGTTGTGACATTAGACCTCATTAGAACACACACACACACACACACACACAGGACTGTCCCCCTTCCCTCTGCCCCAGTGTAATGGCGGGGTGCTCGGGGCCTTTCACTGCACCATGCAGCCGGCCGTCCAGCTTAGCAGATCTGATTACAACTTCTTAGGTCTCTGTGTCCACCCGGCTACATGCGGGCCGGGGCTGCAGCGCTGCTCTCATTAGAGCCATAATCCATCTGTAACACAATACAGCACGACGGTCAGCCACGGACCCGCCGGCCAAACCCAACCACGTGGCGCAGGCCGAGGGCCTGCAGGATTCGAAGCGCTGCTTTAATGCGACGTTACGTCATCGCACGACTCTGAAGCCATGTTGGTTGAGCATGTTCCACAAACATGGTTGTGGAGCAAAGTCGTGAAGACTAAGAACGTGTTTGGTATGGAATATGTAATTACAACATATCGCAATATTGCACGTCATCGCAGTAAGATTGTATTGTGACTTAGTTATCGCGATAATATCGTATCGTGGGGCCTCTAAGGATTCTTACGACTAATTTCAAGCAAATATTGAAATCATAATAAAGGGTCTCACTGAAATACGTGTCGTGTCACATGACTAGTGTACATGGTCACATGACCAGAGCAGTTTACTTCCTGGCTGCACCACGACATAACAAACGCTGCATCAAAACAAATATTGGTTTTAAAGTATGTTATCATTAAGAAAGGACGACATTTATAGTATACGTCATCTTTAAAGTGTCTGGCACAACAATGTTCATTTGCAATTACGCAACTTTTTTTGTAAACATGTTGAAGGCAACAATAGAGATCGAGGGGAAAACACAGTGCACCTAGGTACATACACATACATAAGTAGTTCTTGTTCAATCTAACTTTCTACTCTGTTCCTTCTTTCACCTTGACTCTAAAGCAAGTTCTAGCACCACTTTATTAGGTACGCCTGTTCAACGGCTCGTTAACGCACGTATCTAGTCAGCCAATCGCGTGGCAGCAACTCAATGCATTTCAGCAAAGTAGAAATGGTCAAGACGATCTGCTGAGGCTCAAACCGAGCAATAGAATAAGGGAAGAAAGGGTGATTTCCTGCGGCAGGCCTGAGAAGTTCGAGGCAGAAGAGAAGGCCGAGGCAGCAACGCACCGAGAACGACAGGAAGGGAAGCGCTTGTGCTGTGACGCAATCCTGTTGGGCACAACGCAACCTAATCCCTGGCGTTTTACCACAAAGGACCTCTGGAGCGAGGCCTGAGTTAGCTCACACAGCGCGGCGAAATCACAACAACGCACAGGAATAAGAACTAGCGAGCGATTCGCTGTCGGAGAGGAGATGTCTTTTTTTGCAGGAAGTGAACGAGGAAGACAGAAAAGAGAAGGGCCGTAGTAGTGGATTGAAAGACAAAAAAAAAAAAAGGGCGGCCATGTTGAGGGCCTTCTGCGGCCACAGTTTGCCTACCCAAGACTCTGTGTCACTCTGCTCAGTGTGTACCGGGGAGTCCACCGGTTGGTCCCCCGGAAGGTCCTCCAGGGTGTCCTCACTGGCCATGTTTGGCCTCCTTCTGGCTTCGCTCCGGGGCCCCCCCCTTCTCTCCTGTCACAACACTCGGCACCGACGGCAGCGCCAATCAGGGCAACACCGAGCGCTTTTTCCTGCCTCCTCAAAATCCAGGACGTCCTTCCCCGCCGGGAATCGAAAAGGCGGTCTGAAACCGGAGCGAGTGAACGAGGCGGAGGAGAGGAAGAGAGAACAGCACAGAGCGAGCCCCACCTCGCTGCTTCCTGTTCTGCTCATTGCCAGATAGAGGCTGAGGCGTCATGCACTTTGTACACACACACACACACACACACACACACACGGGTGGTTTTGTAAGTGAGAGAGCTCACAGCCACTCTGCTTCCTGCTACTGGGTCTCCAAAGCTGTTGTGATAGATTGCTGTCATGTTACATGGACCATCAGACCATGTATGTCTTTGTTTTGTGTGTGTTTTCAGCACGTGTAAGTACAATATACAGTGCATGTCTGCAGACATGTGCAGCAGTATTTCTATTATTTACTTGCAGATGAATGAAGAAAATAGGCCACACTGAGGGAAGTGGACACAAGAGAAAACACATTCCCTCTATGAAGCACGAGACAGTCCTTCTACTGAAAGGGACTTGGCTTCTGAGTGAGCTGCGATAGGGACAGGTCTTCATGGTAAGTTGTGTTAGGAGATAGACAACCTTCCCTCCTGTGAACAAAGGTTCACCAAAAGCAAAGATCTCTAAATCTGATGAAGGGATTCAGATTTTTAAAAAATTTTTAAACTGCAAAATATGAAGCATCCGTGCATCGAGTTCACTTATGGTTTAACACTACGCCATATGGACACACGGCACACACACACACACAGAGAGAGGAAGAGACGGACGTTCCGCCTACAAAAGCGGGACGGCAAGCTGAGTCGCCACCTTACGAGACGTGAACGGGTAGAGATCGCACAGCCCCCCTCCCCGGCCTGTTTCTCCCGATCCCATGACTTCTGTCCTCCTCTTGTCAGTGAGTGAGTGAGTGAGTGAGTGAGTGAGTGAGTGAGACACACACACACACACACCATGTCTAGTTCTTCTTATTCTCCCCCACTGCTAGAAGGGAATAGGAAGTGAAATATTGTGAAGTTAAGTCAATACATACAGGCGGTTGTTCTTGCTTGGCAGCGTTGTGATCAAAGAGATAAATGCTGTGTGTGCAGTATCTATATTTAAAACTCTTTCCTTACCGAGCAGCTGTGGCTCTCAGGGCTCCCTCTGGGTTGTGGACAGGTGGCTGCAGAGATAGCAGCCCCCATGCATCCATTCTGTCTCTCCCCCTTCTTCTTTTTTACAAACACGGCTGAGCTGTCATTGTTAATTCTGCTGGAACGAAACTGAAAACTTCAGACCTGAAGACGAGCTGCTGTGAAGCCTGTAGCACCGATCTGTGCCGCTCATTGTGTCCGTCACAGAGATGCAGTAAAAAAAAACTGACCACCGTATCAGGAACTAAGATCACATCGGTTCATACAGACATGCTCTTAAAGTTACAGTCTCAACTGGTTAGGACTGACCTGGAACGAGAACACACACACACGCACACACACATACGCACACACACAGTTTTCTCATGTTTATTTCCCCTCTAGTAGCTTTAAGATCAGGCGAGTCATCTCTTCATAGATATCAGCTTGTTCTAACTCCTCACTGAAGCTATATGACATCACACGGAGGTAAATATTCAACCCAAGGAATGAAATGAGTTTAGAAAGGGTCAGCTAAGGGGTATTTTAGTCTCTTTACACCTTCACCCAGTTTCATGTTGCTCCCTCGTTCCTATTTGTCTTCCATCCTACTGCCAACCCGTCATACACTGTCCTCTGTCACACATCCGGGTCACCGGTGCAGCCAGTGGGCGACAGAAAGTCGTCCCTTTCATTAAGTTTTAATGGCCCGTCAGCTCGACTCGTCTGCGTCTATAAATAGAGATAAATCCATTTTGTTAGAGTAGAGGCGGAGCGGGAATTCACCAAGTTGTCAGCCTTTACTCTCATCCGCTCACCTACTCACCAAACACCTGCATTTCACACGCAGCAATAACGATGATGGGGCTTTGGACCGGACTTTCAACCTAATTGTTACAGTGTAGTGTTGCCAAAAAAAATAGGAATTAAATAAATGTACCTTAAGCTAGGTATTACATGAAGAGACGTTTTTACCGGGAGAAAGGGGGGGGGGGTGATTTGGGGTGAGGTCATGACGTAAGCTTTAGTGTGTGTGTGTGTGTGTGTGAGAGAGTGTGTGGATGTGTGTGTGGGCCTTATTTTTTACAATGTGTGGCCTAAAAGATGCTGCAGGTGTCAGATGTTGTTGGAAGCTCCAGGGACAAAAAAAAGGCAGAGAAAAGGAAATACGAGTTTTGTGGTATTCTTAGTGTACAGGGATTTATCTTAATAACGCCATTCATCACTGTAATGTATGTATGTGTGTGTGTGTGTGTGTGTGTGTGTGTGTGTGTGTGTGTGTGTGTGTGCGCTCTACACTAAAACACTGCATGTGTAAGAGAGAGCGAGACGGACAGAATTTGTGAGGAAGATGACTTTAAATTCTCCTCACATCCTGATGTCTGCACACAGCCTCATTCAGCAGACAGTGGATGGGATTTGGGGTGAGAGGGAGGGAGGGTGGGTTATTTGGAGGCGGAGAGGGAGGGTGAGAGGGAGGGAGGGTGTGTGTCTCTCTAAAGACACACAAACATGTCTTCGTGCTGCAGATAAAACACAGCTATTGATACCAAACGAATGACATAAATAATACACTCTGATGGAGGAAAAGCTCGAGCATTAACACTCTTACTGCACGCACACACAGGCTGGTAATGAATAACGCAGCACAGTCGGGCATTGTCAGCTGGATGCTGAGAGTACTAGCGGGAGGAAATGTTGCTCCTCATAATGTCAACACAGCAGATCAGATGGAGAGTGAGCGAGTTAACTCGGGACACCGTTACCCTCGGTGAGCAGACTCTCGTGTGGGTGAGTGGGCCAATCGGAGTGCAGAGCGGCAGAGTCGAGTGTGCGGCGCTCCTCGCCGACAACACTCCGCCGTGTTTTGGGCTGACCGAGGGGTCGGGAGAGCAGACGTCGGGATGTTTCCGCTGCACTGGCGCAAAAATCTTACTCAGCAAATCAGAACACGACCGTAGCCAAACTCCCGGCCGATATCTGGTCCTACGATTGAAACGTTGGCCCTCTATGAATGCGTTAACGGCTTACAGAATGCACCTTGGACTGTGTGAGTTTCCTGTTAATTAATCCCTAAAATCCCTCATATTCCAGGGGAAATTCTGTTTCCAAATCTCCTTTTGAGGTCTTACGGTGCAACACGGCTGTACGTATATCTGCATGATGAAGACATCACGTGCACGAGGGGAGAGGATTCTCCCCCGTCCGGGTTAACAGGTGAAAGACTGTGCAGGAGGCCAGGTCTTGTGTGTGTGTTTCAGACAGTGCACAGCTGTGTGTGTGTGAGTGTGTGTGTGTGTGTCTCGAGGCGGTGTCCGCTCCACAGCTGGGGAGGAGCAGATTGGCATGAATGACATCTTTGTGAGCGGGTCGATCATCTGAAGAGACTTCGGTAAACGCTAACGTGTTTGTGTTCCCGGCTTTGTCCATTGTCAACGCCGCGGCAACAAACAGCCGCTCTGTTCAGGCTGCTGAGGAATAAGGTGCCATAAACACCCCCCCCCCCCATCCCCCCACATAAGAAAAGCTCCACAGTCCTCACACTTAACCTGCTTCTGTCATGATGCATGCAGCGGCAGCTCGAGAGAAACCAGGCAGGTCAAGGACACTGAAAACACCATTTTGTCTGAGCTGGCACTGACCAGCTGAGACGTAAAAAAGGTCCTGAAACACACAGACAGAGCCTACTTTTCTCTGAACGCTCCAGTGAGCGCTACCTGCATACAAAAAAGGCAGCAAACAGCGTTGTTGACCTACAACAGTCAACCCGGATCAGGGTGTTACTCAGAGGAGGACTAATGAGGCGCTTCCCGGCTTTGCAGTCGTCGCTACTGTAACCTCTTTGCAGATTGGGGAATATATGTGGAAGAGCAGGGGACTAGAGAATAGAGAGTAGAGAACAGCCTAAAGTGGAAGATAAAAAGGTGCACGACCAACCAGGAAGACAGGGAAGCTCCCGAGTCTGAGCTGCATGAAGACGGAGAGCTGAACGGAGGAGACTGTAATCAGAAGAAGTCGTTAAATGTTTGTTCAGATTTGGTTGCAGCCAGCTCGTACAGCGGTGCGAGAGACGGGGCGGTGATGTGTGAGGTCTGCTGGATGCTGCAGAGACTCACACTCGGCCTAATGTGGAGATTTTCAGCAGCCGTCCAATCATCTCAGGGTCCACATAGAAACAGAACGCCCGACACTTCCTTCTTCTAGTGACAGGAGCCTGCAGGGATTAAAGGCTTCTGGCCGACAGAGTCACGCTTCTGCTCGACTTTATTACTTTTTTTCAGTAAGTTAAACAGACACTCGCACACATACACATGCACACGGTGCTGGGACCAGGTAACGGGGAGTCGTTCTAGAAGGAGGACAACAAAAAAAAGTGCACACAACAATGCACTCAAATTCCCAGTGTTGTGCTCCATAATTCAGCATTTTACAGCTCCTCAAATCTCACTGGATGGAATCCAACAGCCTGGAGCATGAATGAGATAAAACTGCCCCCCCCCCCCTCCCTGGGACAAATCCAAACTCAGATGTTGTGCGCGGGAGATCTTTAACCAGAAAAACAAACACGTGTGTGTAAATCTGCGGCCGTTGAGATTTCCCCCCGCTGTGCCTATCTGCCTGCCGATCTTGGCCCGGTACCGGGGGTCACATGGCGCACGCTTCGTGGCAGATGCTTCGGGCCCACATGCAATATGCTCGCAAGCCACCTGCAGCGGTTCAGGAGGGAAAGAGCCCCACTGTGTAATGGAATGGCCGAGCAGGCATGATGGTAATGGACATGGAAAGCAGATTAAAAATGATTATGGCAGAAGGACTCGGGAGGATAAGAGGTCCATTCTGTAATGCAGACGATTATCCCTCTTTGCCGGGGCTGTTGATTACGATAGCGTGGCGCTCATAAGCACAGCACGGGAAGAAGGGACGACACATCAGCGGAGCAAATGTTTATACTCGTGTCATGTTAATAAAAGTATGTTGGCTAATGAACACAAGAGCAGCATTAGAGGCGACGTGCTTTAAGGTCGCTGGAGTCCACAGACAGCAGAGGCTCGTCTGCACAGACCCAGGAGGTTGATCCTTTGTGTTCAGGTCTGTGCAGCTGTACTGCAGGCTTTTTTTGGGCTAAAAAGTCTAACCTGCTGATTCCGATTCTCTTTCTAAGAACAAGGCTCCAGAGAAACTGTCCTGAAAAATTATTTCCACCTCCCAAAGTCAGTTTAAACTGTAAACAATCCTAAATGTTATCCTTTGACCTTGTTATTGTCCTCTACAGTGGCTATTCGCATGAAATGATTAAAAGGATTAAGAAATAAATTAATGTATTTTTCCTTTGAAATTCTTGGCATTAGTAGTTTTAATTATAGATCAGCTGCTCCGAGCTGGTGTTAGGATGATTAACAAGTCATAATTCCCTCTCTCATACCTATTTATATTTGTTGGGAACTATTTTCAACCACGTTTGATACACGTCAATACACATTTGATGCATATTCGTGGTAACCAAGAAACATGTCGCCCAGAACAACAGTGTGGCTCACTGCTGTGGCTCCACTCACAGCACATGTTAGAGGACGAGTTCACTAGTTGTATTGGTCTTTCCATTAGATTAATGGTCATTAAGAATAATATAGATGCCTTTCCCGTCAATAAGAGGAAGCAAATATGACATGCTGAAGAAGACGAGCTTAAACTGCAAAGACGCTGCTGCATCCTATTCTTTAAAAGACTATTTATTCTCCTCCGGTTGCAGCTTGCGCGCATTGTTGGCGCTGGATTAAAAGAAGCCAAACTCACAAAGGCACCTGGCTGCTGTTTGTGCCCGAAGTATCCCATCGTTCCAGCAGTTCAGCAACAGCAACAATGGCTCCAGTTCCGGTTACATTTTGAAGGGTCGGCTTGTTGTCTCTCCTTCATACAACTGGTAATAATAGCTGTTCCCCCCCGGCCCCCCGTCTGCCTCACTATTTCATGGCCTCTGGGCTGACAGAACAGAACAGAACGGTCCACTGTCTCGAAGCCTCGGGTCTGCGCTCCCCTTCAACCCAACACCGCTCCTGCAGCACAACTCGCAGGCGATCACACGAGGACTCCGCTCACGTGCCTCAGGTGGAACCACAATCAGGTCAAAAGAGTCCAGTCTCTTTCTCTCTACTTCAGCTTCTACTCAAACAGCACGCGTCAACCTCCACGTTTCTCGTACGTCTTTTTTGAAATACGGTCGGTTTTGCTTCCCGCTGCCGTCGAGAGTTAAGGCCTCGTCGCGCCGTACAGTGATGAAGGAGTTAGGATGAGCAAGACAATTCAGAGTCCCGGACAAGTGTAAGACTTGTAAAAAAAGTGGTCTCCAGACCAGACTCGGGTACTAAAGCCGTCTTCAACAAACAACCTCTTTTTGTTTGTCCCCGTTACGTCGCGGTGTTCTTTCAGTTTCAAACCCCGGCCAAACACCACAGGCTGTTTCACACGCGCTGAGCCTCAGAGCCCGCTGGCATTACAAAACCACTTCAGCATCCAATCAATGCTCAGCTCTCAGGCCGACACACGGCTCCTAAATGGCTCCCTTCCCTTTGTGACCTTCCCACCCCCAGGTCCTGCTGAGAGAAACATCATTTCTAGATTGAATTTTACAATATGTTGCTCCCGCAGCCCGAGGCCATTTCTCCGACTTGTCCTTCTTAGCAACACATTCTTCAATCCTGTAATGCCACAATCTCTTAAAGCCCTAAAACACCAGCCAGCTTAGAAACAACCACGATGTAGCCGAACACAAGAAAGCAGGATAGTTCGTTTTTATTTTCTTCCTTCTGTTGGCTTGGTATGAGTTAATAGGTCAATAGGAGGGAGTCGTGGACGCTGCTTTGATGAGATGCTTTGAATTTTTGGGATTTGTAATCGACATTGGCATTTGAGATATCGGCATTCCTCTGTCTGCGTGACTGCAGCCTAATGGCCCGTCTGGTTCATTGACGAATGCCATTAAGAGGTCTCGTCGATGCAGCAGCCAGGAGCCCGTCGACTGCTGCGTCTGGGAGAGAGACAGATTTCTGCAGGGACGGTGTAATCCTGGATTCAGGCAGGAGGGGCTGGCTGTTAGGGGGGTTGTGTGTGTGTGTGTGTGTATGTGTGTGTGGGTGACTGAGGGCGCTAATGCCACCCGACTAGGAGGTCAGACACACACACAGTGAAGTCCACTCTCCTAATCCTATCATCCATGGCAGTGGCAGCTGGAGACACACTCATGATGAGTGTGATGCAAGAGACCGCTGTGTATGATAACGCATGTGAGACCATCATCAGTGCTGCTTCTTCTCAAGCGTGCGTGTGTGTGTGTGTGCGTGTGTGTGCTCGAAAGTCTTCCGATGCCATTAAAGAAATGGACCGAGTTTGCCTCCGCTCTCTTGGATGATCAATAAAAGAGGAATTTGGTCGGGGACGGGAAGAGTTGCCTTCGCTCCCCACCGCCGAGTGAAGCAGCAGCCGCTCCGCCTCTTACAGATAATAACTACAGGAAACCGACCGAAATAAAGAATTCATGAGAGGGAGGCCGCGGAGTGCACGGCTACCTCAAAGTGTATGTTGTGCTATCGGCTCAGCGCAGAGCTCACGTCCTCGGCAGGAGAGACTTGATTTACTGGATTCCTTAAAGACATCTAAGGGGGGGGGGGGGGGGGGTCGACATCGAAGCGGGAGCGGCAAACATGAGATCGCGAGAGAGGGCAGAAAAGCACTAATGGTTGAGCTACACTTTACACTGATGGCCTCCTTCTGTGCATATATGGATAATGTGTTTTTAACAGACAGACAGACAGACAGACAGACAGACAGACAGACAGACAGACAGACAGACAGGACGGGGTCGTCTCTGTGAGCCCAGCAGGAAGTGTGTCGGCAGCAGTAGAGTACAGTGAATGAGGTGATGAGGTATTCAGGAGAAATAAGAGAGAAAAAAGGTGAGGAAGCGAGTTCAATCACCCCACCGCCGTGGCTCGGTCCACTCTGTTCAATCCATCATGGTTACACAGGTGGCCCCTTGATCTCAATCAGCCGCCCATCACTGCCTGTCTGGGGGTCTGGAGTAATGATGGCTGAACCCATGTCATCGTCACAGCAGGAGGCTGAATGCACTGCTGAAGTACAGCTCGGGCGATCGTCGAGATGTTACGGCTCGAGGCCAAAAAGATCTTTAGATGCTTTGCGAACGCAGCAGGACGGGAGGGATCCACCGTTAACTGTGCTGTCTGTGACTCATGATCTAGTATTCTGTTGTTCTACTGATGCAATATAATAGTGAGCTAATCGATGGTGGGACATAATTAGGCATTTAAAAAGGTGCACTCCACCAATTTACCACAGGAAGTTCACTTTACTTTTGGTGAGGAGATTTACAGAGTCCGTGAAAACTAGTCAGAACATTTCATAATCTGAAACAATAACCGAGGACGCCATCTTGGGGGGGGGGGGGGAGTCCCAATGGAGTCTGGAGGTTTTGGCTGCAGTTCCCAGTCGGAAACAGCCGTCTCATGGCAAAGTCATCCTGCGAAAATGTTCTAAATATAGGGTACACTTAAAGTGAATTGGATTATTTTTAGGTGGCTAAACTATGTTTTGCTCCCGCGCAGTAACTCCTGTAGGTACTAACACACAACACTATGGTTGAGTACCTCACACACACAACCCCACTTTAACCTTTACTATCCCTTTAAATGTGCTGCCCGTATTTACAGGAAGCTTTTTCAAGGAATCAATCTGCAGTGGAAAAGATGTAAAAGTGTCTCCAGTGGTGCACTACGGCCCGTATTAGCAGCTGTTGATAACCACCGTACAGCTTTCCAAGAAACACTGGGCTGCACCTTCCCCCGTTCAGGGAAACCACTAAATGTCACTGAAGAAGCCGGTTTGCACTCACAACAAGTGATTCAGCAGAGCGTCTAACAGGCGGAGTAAAGGAGGGAGGGCGAGGAAGCGGATTTCTGAGGAAAAGGGAGATACTTCACCTGTCAGTGTCTTTTAGTGCACTTGTTACGAATAATGACTTGTGTTGAACCAAACAGGTCAACATGTCGACAGATACAGAAGACATGGGTGAGTTGTGGTATTTTAAATGACCTTCATAAACTACGACGTCCTCTGCAGCGGTTTAACTTGGTGACAGCCCGGGGGGGGGGGTTGCTAACTGAAGAGTGATGTGCTGGCTCCTGAACCGGCTCTCAGCCCTTGAATTTTTAACGTCTCCCTCCAGTGCGTGCTGAACTAGGCTGACACCAGGGTAACTGTAACCCAACCCCTCTGGAGCAGACCAGAGGCTCCGACGCCATGACGCCTCCCGTGACCCAGCCCGGGCTCCACCTGAGGCTCACTGCTGGGTCACAAACGGGAAGTCGTTGCTTTGAATTTGGAGATTTGTGATCTGTATCAGGGCTGTGGAGGAAGTAGCGGCTGTGGTGGGGATCTTTTTCATCTGTGAAATAGTGTTCATCCACTGATTGTGAGTGAAATTAACTGCAGGCTTTAGTGCAGTGTTTTAATCACTTTCGGTAGTTAATGACACAACTTTGTCACAAAGAGTTTAACTTGCTGCTGTCTTCAAGAATGCCAGTGGAAAGTGACTGAGCACATTTACTGTATTTATGTACTATAAGTCATATTTTCAGGTACTTTACTTGTATATTACAATGTTATGCTCCTTTAAACTTCTACTCCACTAAAATTCAGATGGAAACGTTTTACGCCGCTAAGTGCATTCGACTGGTGTAGTTTGGTGTAGTTTGCAGAAAAACACGAGAATTAAGCCAGCGGTTCCCAGCTTTTTTTAATCATGACCCCAGCGTCTCGCTGGGGCTCCTCGTCATGCTTCAGGTGTCTGGAGGATGTTTGTAGTTCCACCAAAAAAGGGCTCTCCCCTCTAAACTTCCCCCTCAGATGGTTTACTTAAAATAAAATAAACTGTCCAATATTTCACCAGAAAAACAAAGACGAGAGAAAATCCCCAAAAATGTGGAGTCCATAAACATGAGCATCCTTCTCATATCTGGCATTGACGATGTCTGTGGTATAAATGTGAGTATTTAACAGGCATGGCAGGTGTAATGAAAGAGGCTATTGAGTTGCATCATGGGAGTTGTAGGCTCTTGCATGTTTTTGGGAGCTTCCCCCAATTTAAGGATTACAAGTTAGGCTGTTTTTGGCCTAATTGGGGGGAGGGGGGGGGGGGTTAAAAGCTATTTTTTGCACTAACCTTGTGCTAAATACTAAATGACAGGAATAGTCTTCTTATCCCTCATCAGAGTATTTTTACATCACAGCCCTCTTCACACTTCTACAGATATCAACAAGAGTCAATTAAAAAACATCTGCGGCGGCGTTAACACTGCGCGTAATGAAGAAGAAAAAGTTGTGAACTCACTTGTAGCTCGTTGTTATTGGCCATCATGTGCTGGGCAGACAGCCAATTAGATGGCGACGCCAGGAGACTTCTGCTGATGTTCGTGTCACTTCACAGCCGTCAGATCATTGTTGGGAATCACAGTTTGAACTCCTCCGGTGGTTGAAATACACACGCTTGTCCGGCGTTAGAAGTCCTGTCAAAATGCAACGTACAATATCACTCAACAGTCCCGGCGAGTGCGCAGTTTGATGCACAGAGTTGCGCGAGAAGTCAAATGAACGCACTTGTTAGAATCAGGACGTTTGGAGACACGACACAGGAGCAGGTGAGCAGAGCAGAGAGGAGGAGACCATCACCTCCTGGCAGCAGGATGTCAACTCTTGGACTGATCTGCATCACGCATTGCAGTCCGTCCTGGAGGAGTGTGAGAGCGACCGCTGCTGCGGGCTGTCTCTTTCTCATGCTCGAGGGAGGAAAAACACTGCGAGGAAACCCGAAACCCGCCCGGGATTCACCCCACCACTCCGCTCTGACTGTAGGAGGACGCTGAGGCCATCTTTCCCCCGCGGCGGTGCTCTGCGGAAAGCTTGAGAGCCGGTTGAGCGATGCTGGGGAGGAGGGAGCAGATGTTAAGTTGAGTGTACCGACAGGGAATGCAACTTCCGGTTACAACCTTCAAAATATAACCTGCGAGGGTTTTAAAATGAGATGCAAAAACATTGGGCAACGTTT
Source organism: Melanostigma gelatinosum (assembly GCF_949748355.1). Lineage (NCBI taxonomy): Eukaryota > Metazoa > Chordata > Actinopteri > Perciformes > Zoarcidae > Melanostigma > Melanostigma gelatinosum. Next base: position 8,330,817 of record NC_136646.1, read on the forward strand.
TTAAGTCTGATACCAACCTTCATCACGGAGAATCCCTTTAAAAACGACGTCACTCACATCAACAATTAAGCTAGCAAAAGTCACAAATATTGTGTCCTCAACAAACTTACTCAACATAGTTACAGGAGCATTTGCTGTGGTACCTGGAAGTCCCCTTTATCGTACGACATACTTAAAACACATTTTTACCGGCAAAAACTAAATATAACAGTATTTTAACAAAGCTAATTACAGACCAACCTGACGTTTTAGCTACAGCGAACATGCAGCTGAGTTCGGGGCGCACCACTCCAGTCTGCAGGGGCGCCGCGAGAGGGCGCTCGTGTCACACACAAGAGAGAAGTCTCGTGGTGGGAGACTTAACATAGCACGTTGACGTCACGTTACTCAGATAACGGTGTTTTTAAAATACGACTTTACCAACAATAAGTTGTATTTACTTAATGAAAGTGGTGGTAGTATCATTAGGTTAACTGTTAACCCTATACCAAGGTGGTTGTCCACATGAATTCACACGGGCGGGGGTTCGAGCCCCAGCTCCACCTGTCCAGGTGTTGAAGACGTGTCCGTGGGCAGGACGTCTTTGAGTGTGGGTAGGAGTAACATTGTAAAGCCATTTGGATGAACGCGCTATATACATTTACTGTCAATGTATTTATTGTATCTGACTAAATGTGGCTATTCTTACAGAATATCTGATCTATTATCTATTGAATGTCTATATATATATATATATATATATATATATATATATATATATATATATATATATATATATATATATATATATATATATATATATATATATTATTGTTATTTTTTTTTTTTAACATGAAAAGTCAATTCGTTTGTACTTACACGTGCTCGCTGGGTGTTTGAAAGATAGTTGACGTCATGTGCGCTCCAACAACCGATACAATCACTACTTTATTTTGAAATCAGCACACGCCTTCCGGTGCTGTTACCGTGGCTATATCCAGCCTGACGCAGCTGGAAATGGGGCGCAGATGTCTGCGGCAGACCGAGCGCCCTCCTGCTCCAACCCGGGACCTGTTGATCACATTTAACGTGACAGCGTCTACCGGCCTGTTTGGGAAAGGAGCTGACGACCACAGCTAGCATCTGTGTTAGCTCCACTGCTACCGAAACTGCTACCGAAGCAGGGGTCAGTGTTCCCAATTTCTACAGAGGCACATACTGTATTGGAAAGTTTATTCATGTATGTTTTAGAGGGTACATTTCAATCCCACAATGTAAGCTAAGCCTGTACACTTTCTTGGATAACTATATATATATATATATATATATATATATATATATATATGAAAACATTTGTAAACATGCAGAAAGGCAAGAATATAGCATGGCCAGATTAGCCCACCTGTGCTAAAATCAGCCCCTTTTCTCATGTGTAAAATTGGAGGAGTGCCCCTTTTAAGTTTCCATAATTTCTCAGGAGATTCCAAACTATAACTAACAGCAGAGAAATCTTTCTTTTAACCGCTGCTGCTGCCAGAACATTCGTATATGTCAAAATCTCACATTTGTTCCCTTCTGCTGTGTCAGATGGCGCTCGTTCTGCTGTCAATGAATCAGCACAGAGAGAGGAAACCCAACCAGCCTGCACAGCACAACTGCTGCAGTCGATGGATGAATGAAAGGCCTCATGGCCCCGTGAGAGGAATTCACCGCGCATGAGACTGCTGCAGGACAACAATATGACTACTGTGTCGCTGGAAGAAACCTCCGGAAACCGCACATGGGGAGAACAAATTCACTAACTCACTAACTTGTGTTTTCATTACTGTCAATGAAATGGTTGGACTACAGGCTTTTCCCCTTAGGGAGCCAAATTACCGTGACAGTCATGGTTATTTAGCTGCAGCTTGAAGATCGCAGCGTCTTTGACCCTTTAACACTGTTGACGAAATCAATTTGATTTAGGTTTGATGTGGTTTTCCGCTGGATTTGCTATTTGTTCATGCTGCCTGCAAACCAAATTTCCCTCATCAGACAATAGGAATTAATTTGACCTTTGACCCCAGACGGTAGATACTACCAGATGCTGTCGAATCTACCGTCTTATGTGTTTGTAGTGTCCTCATTAGATGGCAGTGAAGCATGATGTTTTATCGCCTTCTTTTTAGGAAAATGAACACTCACACCAGCTTCAAATAGAAGTCTTTCCTTCCAGTAAGTGCTTTCCTGTTTAGGATATCAGCACGATCACATCGACTGGTTTCAGTGCTGGCAGATGATTTGTCAGAAGGTAAGCAATGTGCAGAAGCAACGTCATTTATGGTAAACTTTCACTAAATGTCTGAATGTAAAGAGGTCGGTATCCAAAAGCAAACGATGGTTTATTGTGTTGAACAAACGGTGTCAGTGGTAGAAATAGTATTCTTCACTTCACTTTGTGCAATGGTTCCCAATATAAGGGGTCTGGTACCCTCAACGGGTCACAAGATAAGTTTATGAGGGGACTGTGATGATTAATGGCGTTGGAGAGAAGGAAAAAAAGACTTCTGATACACAAACCTGGGTTGAATTGTTTAATTTAACTATTGGTTAATTTGACCTATTTTGGGCCATAAACACTGATTTAAAGTGAGACTAATTCTTAAAAGAATAAATAATCCATTATTTCTCTTACAAACAAAACACACGTTCGCTCATCTTAATACACCAGGGGTTTTGTAGCTATTTATTGTTTTTATTTATTGTTGCTAATGTTAGCAAACTTTAGACAGATATTGCAATTTAAGTCATAGCTATGGGTCCAACTGGTTATGGAACAGACTTAGTTCAATACTGATGCCTCGATATGACATTCGTAAACGAGACCAACAGCGACAAGTTTGGCTATTTCTACATATTTGTTCTTGATCCTGGTCATCGGTGGCATCGGGTCGGATTTCGCTCGAAACCAGATGGAATTATGCAGGTTCACCAGGAACTCCTTCACCTGAGTCTGGCAGCGACCTGCTGGGAGCCAACAGAGACACCACGCTGCTGGAGACCCAGGCCGTATTGCTGGGCCCGCTGGAGGGAAGGGAGGCACGGGGGAACCAGAACCAGGACTGAGCAGGGCAGACTG
>NC_136646.1:8338913-8738099 GCF_949748355.1 Melanostigma gelatinosum
GCCAAGTAGTGGCCGTTGGCTATAGGAACGGCGGCAGTGTGGTTCTGGTTCCGGTTGTCTTCCCGCGAGTGCGTTAGCAGCTTGCGATCTTCGTCCTCTTCGTCCGTCTTCTCGTCTCCTGTGAGACAGTCAAGATCACTTGGTGCATCCATTAGAGATGCATGCATCAAACAGAACGGTTGGTACAAGAACAGGGACCAGGAAGTAGAGGGTTCGGGAGAGATTTGACAAGACGGCTAAAGGTGTCACGAAAAAAAAAAAGAGAATGGGAGCTCTGAAAATAAATTGACATCCAGGACACAGGAAGAAATATAGACATACTGTATCCACAAAGCAGGAAACAGACAAATCATAAGGTAGTTCCTGCATGATGTTTTCTCTCTGAAGTTGCACGTTCTTTAATAGAACCATCTTTGTTCTTTGATTGATTTCATGACGTAAACTACAGTAAACAGGTACCACACTCATATCTTTGTCCTCTTTGAATACGTTGGTCATCATGCAAGACAGCAGTCATATATAAATACACAGTACAATGCAGACAGATGAAAACATGGGGGACTAGACTGACAGAAACATGACAGAAGTAGACTCCACTAAAACAATGTATGGTATAAAACGTACTCCGGTGCCCCTATGCGTCTGTGTAAAGGGAAGCTAGTGGTGTCCCAAAACACAAACCTGAAACAGGACTTCTTGTAGAGGCTCATGAATATATCAAGAATTTAGAAAACGACCAAATGGGTGTGTGAGGTTTTTATACAGGTCAGAGGTCAGCGGAAAAAAAGGCACGAACGGGATTAAAGTGTTTGGTCTTCTTGAGCGTCAACATTCAGATGCATTCGAGCGGCTTGTACGAAGAGAAGCCGTTTCAGTACATCTGTACGCACGTCTGTCTCTGCGCAACGCTTCGTACGAGACCTGACGCAACGTTTGTGCGTTATCATACGAAAGTCCAGCAACGCGTCAATTTCACTCTCGTAAAATGCAGGAAGTCTTTTCAAAATAAACTTCCACCTTCGCAGGAAGCAACTTAGCTAAGTTTCGGCAACAAAATGACTTAGTTAGGTTTATGAAAAGATTCTAAACTACTTGGTTCAAATTGTGGTTGCTAGTTTAAATAGCTACAGAAGTGCCCTGACTGAAGTACAGAAGGTACGTGACAAATAAATCAACGTTGACTTCCTGTTTCACACGCGGCACAAAGAGCGGTCTCCTGGAGGATAGACCGGCATTTGTTTGACGCGTCGTCTTCCTCTCCCATCCACCATGTATGACTTTTTGCGGCCTTTATAAATTCTGGTCAATGATCACGTGGATTACATACAATGTGCTGTCGTCGCGATACGAGAACAGCTTTCTATGTGCTGAATGTGTGCGTGGATGCAGACAGATCTGAATAGCTTTCACTCTGTTTAAAGCACTTGTGTGTAGGTGTAGGGTTTATTTCCTGCCTGATTTCTGCTGAAGGTGCCGATTTTTTTGACAATTAAGCCATTCGGTGAAACCTCCACAGGGTAACTTAAAGTGAGAGCCACCTGCCAAGGGTGTGGCCTGAATGTGACGTTGATCTCCTTGTGTGGAATCTGCAGAAGTCATGAAGGCACATCAGCATGCTGGAGAACAGGACACGGGGACACCATTCGGATTACCTCTTTGATTCGAACCAAAATTCCATTTTCAACACAACACCATTGTGCAATGTCGCATCACTTCCTGTTTTACCGGTTATTTCCATGGTGAAGAGTAAGAGAGGCCATGGGAAATTTGAATTTGAATTGACAAACACACAGTGACTCGAACACAAGGCATGCTGGATCCACAGGGGAAATAAGAAACGGGAACAAAATGCCTTGCAATGATGTTTTAATGGAATTTTGAAAGATAACCTAGTGTGAATCATTCATCGACGAACATGTCTAGCGTAGAATTGTTTCAAATCCAAGGTAGTACACAGTCTTTATGTTAGTTAAACATGCAATATACTGTTGAAATAGTAAACCAAACGCTCACTATGAAAACATTTCAGCGAGTGATAGTGACGTAGGACAATGGGGGCGGGTCTCACCACACATAATAGGCTAGCTGTTAGTCTCTGGAACACAAATGATCAGCTAACTGAAGCGTGAAGCTTCGCCACTTAAAACCAAATGCCTGAAACACATACTGTACGTGACTGCACGTTATATACCTCAACAATCTATGCAAAAGAGCCTCTTGAAGCGCACATTCAAAACTTCACCGACTGCGATCTAATACTTCCCACACCTACCTCAACAAATCTGCCGCGTTAATATCTAGCCTTTATTTTGATAGCTAAAACTCGGAACACAAACTTTTAGAAAGGAGCATCGTGACTAGCGCTATGGCGCTGCTGAACATGAAGCGTGTGCACACAGGGTAGGGAGGACCAGGTTCCAACAGAAAAAAAACAAATAAGCAAATACAAAACAAAAGAAAATCATTGACATTTGCTCGGTAAAAACAGTAGGATAAATACACAATGAGTCCATTTCATTCCATCTGTTCCCCCCCCCCCCCAGTTTAAAAGCTCAGTCACAATGGACCAATCAGTCAATACCCCAACGGGGGCTACAGAATATGCAGTGTTACTTAAAAAGGAACATCCTACTAGAAAATGGTAGTAGCTATTGTACATAAAGGAGTTTAAGCCATACACTCATAACCATAACAGTATGAAAGAGGGAGGCTTCATTTAAAAATTGCTACAGTCTTTTTTCCCCATCTCCTTTGTTTTTAAATCTTTTCCTACAATCTTGCTCTCCTCTTTTCTCTCTTCTAAGCATCTAACCCAACTGGAGAGAAAACAAACAGGTAACGGGGAGGGTTGCGGGGAAAAGGTGCATTCCAGGGGGAATAGGAGGGACTTATACATTACCTGCCAGAAAACTATCAGTCTTATCACATATGGTAGAGTAGTAGGGTGTCTGGCTCTCGCCGGTTTCTCCAGATTCCACAGCCCCAAGGTGGCTGCTGGGCTCCAACGGATCGACGTTCTCCAGGTGGTCCACTCCGATCTTTCCCCCCAGCATGTAGTGGTGCTCGTCTAGAATGCCGGGATGGTGGTCGTCCGGGTGGCCCAAAGGCATCAGGTCCACGGGTCTGCCCAGCAGGTCCTCTGCCTGAGCGGCAGCAGCAGCTGATGGCAGGGTCAGCTCCTTGATGAGGGAGGGGTCCTTGGCCTCCTCTGGAAGCTGCTCCTCATTCTCCAGCGAGAAGATCCCCGGGCTCTTTCCGCAGCTCTCGGCCATGGAGTGGGCGTTCGAGTTGGACGTGGTGCAGTCGAAGCCGTAAGATGCCACGGAGTTGGCTGACTGGGGGGTGGTTCCGCCGCCGTCCTCCTCGCCCTCTCTGGCCGGCACGTCCCCCGCCTCCTCGTCCTCTTCGAGAGCGGGCAGGCTGCGGGTGGGAGGAGGGCTTTCGAATCCAGCGCTCTCGTCGGTCACCGCCGGTGCGTCGGGGTCGTTGATTTGCATCTCGCCCTCCGTGTCGCTCGCCTCGTCTCCTGAGGTGGAGGGGGAGGACGGGGCGGATGCCGGAGCGGTCGGGGGTCCTGTTCCTAGGACCTCGTCGGCGGGGAGCGTCTCGGCCTCCTCCTCTTCTCCATCACCTTTCTCCAAGTGAATGCCCAGGTCCTGCTCCATGTCGGGCTGCATTGAAGAGGGCACTGGGGTCTGCTGTTTGTCCGAGCGGGACTCCACCCCAGAGCTGCTGTCGTAGTCTTGCAGTTCCTCCGGTGTGCTCGTCTCGCTACTGCTGTGGGCGGCCTGAGCTGCGCCGGGCTGAGACATCCCTGCAGTCGGGGACGGGACATGAGCCGCCGCCTCCTCCTCCTCCTCCTCATCGGCTGAGCTCTTCATCTCCTCGTGGGCTGACTGTTGCTGCTGTGGCTCATGCTCGGACTCATGGGCAAAGGAAGGGGCACTGCTCTCCACACGTGCGTGGGCAGGAGACAGGATTGGCGTCTCGGATTCGGCCGCACCGTGGTCGGACACAGGGCTGGGGGAGGAGACAGCGAGCAGGGAGGCCGGTTGAGCCCAGGTATCAACGAAGGGGTTGGACTGGCCCCAAGAGGAGGCAGGGGGGACGCACGGCGGAGGACCGGAGCGATTTAGGTTGTCTAAACGCTCCTCATTGAAGTCATCTTCATCTACATTCCCACAGCTCTCCGTCACCCCTTCGCTGTGCATCTCCACATCTTCGTCCTCCTCGTCCTCGTCCCGCTGCTGCTGCTGCAACGTCTTGTGATGCTCCTCCACTCTCTCCGAGCTCAGGTCCATATCGTCCACCCGCTCGTCCTCCTCGTCCTCCTCCTCCTCGTTGGCCAGAGTTTCCACGTTGGGGGAACTCATGAGATTGACGTCTCCCTCTGAGCCGCGGAGGCTGGAGTCGACCAGGGCGTCGGAGCTCTGGGTGCCCTCCAGTAGCGCGGTGTGCTGGGTGCTGCTGAGGTCGGACACGCCCTGCTGCCGGCTGCTGGTGCAGCTGCTCACGTCCTCGGAGTCCATGCCGGACAGCGGGTCGTCGCCGTGCCACGCTGCGGAGCCGCCAAAAGCAGAGGGCCTCACTTGGAACTCTTCGGAGGGTTGAGACGTGCTCATGTCAGTGATCAGGGACGAAGGCAGGTGGCCTAGTCTCCTCTGCTCCTCATCTTCATCGTCCTCCTCCTCCTCCTCATCATCCTCATTGATCTCCTCATCAGCCTTTTCCACTGCCTCCTCCTTTTCGTGCGGGGAGATCAGGTCCCCGGAGGTGAAATCACCAATGGGCGGGCAACCCAGCAAGAGAGGCTCTGGCATCATGTTGAAGGCCGCCGCAGATGGAGCTGTGGAGGTCTGCATAAACAGGTTCTCGTTCTCCCCTTCTTCTTCCTCCTCCTCCTCCTCCTCCCTTGTCATCTGTGCCTCAAACTGGTGTTTATTCTCCTTTTCCTCTTCTGTATAGAAGTTCATTGTATTGACGAGGCTCTGGGGGGCAAAGTCAGACGGACCCAGAGCCTGGTTTTCGTCCCAGGGATTGGACTGGATGTGCATGTCCAGCAGAGAAGAGGCGTTCTGTGGCTCTCTGACGGGGGACACGGGGCCCGGTGGGGAACAAGGAGGAGACATGACAGTCGTTCCCAGGCAGGGAACCGATTCATTGGCAGACTCCTCATATTTGAAGTGGTCCAGCTGAGCTGACAGCGGAGCAATGGAGACTGGTTCATGGACCAGCTCAGCTCCCGTATCCGACTCTGGCTGAGACAGTGGTTGTGGGAGGGGCTCTGGAGATAGTTCTCGTACTGGACTTTGTTCATGTACTGGTTCTCGTACTTGGTCTGGACTTGGTTCACGTACTGGTTCTCGTACTTGGTCTGGACTTGGTTCTCGTACTTGGTCTAGACTTGGTTCTCGTACTTGGTCTGGACTTGGTTCTCGTACTTGGTCTGGACTTGGTTCTCGTACTTGGTCTGGACTTGGTTCATGTCCTGGTTCTCGTACTTGGTCTGGACTTGGTTCATGTCCTGGTTCTCGTACTTGGTCTGGACTTGGTTGACGTACTGGTTCTGGTGTCAGCATCCGTATAGGCTCTGGAGTAGATTCCCGCACAGGTTCAGGTGTTGGGTCTGACAGTTGTTCTTGCACTGCTCCGGTCTGGCTGGCCATCAGTCCTGCAGCAGACGGCTCCACAGCTGGTCCTGGTTCCTCTGGCCCTGCGACGGCAGCTGCCGCAGTAGCGATGGCTGCAGCTGCAGCGACGGCTGCAGCGACGGCTGCAGCTGCAGCGACGGCGGCAGCGATTTCCTTTCCGGGTTCTGCAACAGTTGCAGCTTTGGGGTTGCGTTTCACGGGAGTCGGGGTGCTGCTGCCCACAGTTTTCTTGGGGGCAGCGGTCTTGGCTGCAGCTGCTTTGGAGCCAGGGGTCTTGGGGGCATCCTTAGACGGTGTGGGTTTACCGTCTGCTTTGGCACGGCTGGGTGCCTTTGTGTCTGCAGCCTTACTGGTGGCAGGCTTTTTGGCGGCGGCGTCTGATTTTGAGGCCAATTTGGGGGTCTCTGGTTTTGCCGACTTGGTTTTAGAGGAGAGGGTGAGGGGGGACTCTGCAGGCTTTTTGGATGCTGAAGTGGCTGGTTTGGTAACATCTGGGGGAAGAACACAGCAGGAATGGTTCAACAATATTAAACTTAACAGCCTATCATAACAAAAGAAGCACTTGAATGTTGTTAGGATATGTCAAACCTAATTTTGTACAAAAGAAATGATGTATTCTTGTTTGCCCATCACCTTTTTTCACAGGGGTTGTGTTTCTGGAGGTTTGCGCTGCTGGAGGTTTGCCACCAGAGGGGGTAGTGGAGGTTAGTCTGGAGGCAGCGGGCTTGGCAGTGGTGGAGGAGGTTTTAGGGGTGGTAGTTTTGGCTGCAGCTGGGGAGCTCTTGGTTGTGCTGGTAGTGGGCGGCCGGGTGGAGCCTGTGGCAGGACGAGATGACGCTGCCGTGCCGGGTGTAGTCCTAAAGAAATGAACACAAAGAAGAAGGCTGAGCGACACGGAGAGGAGCTACCGCACAGAGATCTGGGGCAGAGAAAACAATGCCGGTTACGGTTATATGTTCTTTTACAAATCCCCATGGGACAGACATAACTAGCTGAGCTCAAAACAATGTCAATTTCCTTATTGGCTTCTTGAAGCTGACTCAAGCGTTTGAGCGGTCATGCCACAGCTAGGGGGCCAGCCTCATGCGGTGGTCAGCCCTATACTCTGTGCCTCGGAATGGTCGCGACAGGGAGCAAGGACCTCGACTTGTCATTCGTTCGTCACTTCTGCTGCCAGAGGACACACTCAGAAACAGCACAAACATGAGCGTACAAAACAACACAAGGGAGGCTAAGCAGAGGACGGGCCGTCGTTAGTGGGTGCACAAGCAGCCAAAGCCCTGACCTAAAGAGCCGTTCACAGATGTGGAATCAGCCCAAATCGAATGACGACTTGTAAACATGGTCACACAAGGAGCCCGACGCTGACGACCACGCTGTCGAAGATAAGAAGCTATTCCCACTTATCTGCTGTATTTATTGTCTTTCATCAATTCTGTTGGTTTCATTATTTTATTGTCCTTTCTCATGTGCAGCCTCAATTTGGTTGTTTTTCATTTGTTGTCGTCTTGTTGGCTCATTCAGCGGCCTGTAAAGCATGTATGAAAGGTGCTGTAAAAATAAAGTTTGATGGATTTATTATTAAGACCACGAGCAAAAAGCAGTGTGAGGGATTTACGTACATTAAATAAATCAGTAGAGTGCTGCCGGGATGAGTCCTAAAACCAGGAAATGAGTCAGCACTTTTGGTTCCCTCATTTCAAAGTCAATGGGTTTTTGGTTAGACGTCTGAATTAAAGTTTGTGGTCAACACAAGCTTAAGATACTTGAACAGTTAATGTTAAGCTTTTTTAGGGTCTTAAAAAAAAGTGGCTCAATGAGACTACGAAGCGTAATCACTAGTCTGCCTTCAGCTCAGTGGGGGAGACGAGGAACATGTGACCGTGGTGGAGTTTGTTTACAGCCTGACGTTAGCTATTTACGACTGAATATTTCAGTCACCCTCAAGTCATAAAAGCGGTATTCATTCGTGAAGTATCATAAATGCCACAGAGCTGATTTTCTGCAAGATTCCGAAACCCAGCAGAAAAATCCCATCGGCACATTTTGTCGAGGGAACCGGTGCGATGCTAACGTCTGTGTTGGCCTCCACGAACACGTCATCCCTGCAGCATCTGAGCCCCAGCTAGCTCTTCCACAGCCGCCATGACCAACGTCCCCCGAGGGGCTTCGAAGCAAAGCAGTCTGGGAGGTGAGTCACCATGGACCCCAGAGAGGCATCCCAAAACACAGTCCACCCTTGTCCCTGATCCCTCGTCTATACCCACTCCCCACGAGGGAATGACACTTTTGCGCATCGGCCCGCCTGCTCTGAACTGTGTCACATCGGAGCGATGTAGCCGACATGTAGTGGTCCTGACAGGGCTGTGGTGTGCAGTCTCCCCGGGCCCATGCTGCACGAACTGCCTGCTTCTAAATAAAGACTTGAGAGCAAGAGCGAGAGCGAGAGAGAGCGAGAGAGCGAGAGAGTGAGAGAGAGAGAGAGAGAGCAAGAGCGAGAGAGAAGGGAGGTAAGCGGGAGAGCGAAGATGGCTGGGAACACGTTAATCTTTAATACTGAAAGGAGAAACTAAAATAACTCCTCCGAATGAGCCAGCTGGGACCTCGGGCTGTGTTAAAAGCACACTCTTGTCTGCGAGGGCGGTGAGCTGGTGAGTGCTGTTCGCTACCTGGCAAACGGAACGGAATGCAGTTTGGTAACACAAAATGAGATTAGAGCCAGGGAGCGACGGGTGGCAACACAACCAGGGGGTGTGGTCACGTCGGGAGTTCAAACAAGCTTTTACAGCCGATCCACAACATTTCAGGATCGGCTTCGGGGTAGTGAAAGGTGCGTTACTCATTCTGAGGTTGTTGGATCGTGTCGATGCGGTTTTGATAATCTACAACCCATAAAAATCTGGCTTTGGAAAGCCACTCATCAGTGACGCGTCGTTTTACTGTGCGTTTCCTGGAAAATCAGAAAGGCTGATGATGAGGTCATTTTAAAAGCCACGCCCCCTCCTCCTTTTGTAAAAGAGACACGGAAAATGATCATCAGCTGGCACAGAAGTGGAATGTACCGGAGGCCAAAGTTGCAACAAATCGTTGCAACAAAAACGTTAACAAAAAAAAGTCTTCAATTGGAAATGTAATTTAATTAAAATTAATCTAATCTAAAATGTCCTAAATTAAATAAATTTGATAAATTGGGAAACGTTAAAAGAGATGTTTATTGGTCGGCAAATAAACAAGACATTAAAATGTGAAATTATAAAAAAATGCTGGACTCTGTGGAGCCTGAATTAGGGAGTAGAAGATAAGAAAAAGAGTTACAGGGGGAGGAGAATGGGGTGAACCTGGCATTAGAGATGAAGCATGCTGAGGGGGATACTCGGAGAGAGCATTCGCAATAATCCGTCTGATAAAAGGAGTTTGGATAATACAAAAAGACAGGTACTGCTTTAAAGAGTGCTGGAAATGAACCGGGCCACTGAGAAGGAAAGAGGGAGACCAAGCGAGAGAGATGGGACGGAGGGGGCAGATAATTATTCATCCGATTACACATTATCTTATATCGATGTCTTCTTCTTCCTTTATCAAGGAACACTCCAGCATCTGAGAGACAGGGCCACGGTACGATACCTTATTCCAGTCTTTAATCAAACATTGCGAACTCAATGGCGGCTTGTGGGAACGCGTGTAGTTCATATTCCCCCCCCGCCGAGAGAAACGGACAGAAATACACTGGAGCTGAAAAAATAACTGTTTGGTTGCTACTGGCGCACAGCGAGGTGTTTACAGTTCGCCTCTGTCGCCTGAGGATCATTATTAACACTCTAGTATTATTGCAACTACACATTTCCTCAATCACTGGGCCAGAGACAGATTACTGTGTGTAAAAAATAAAAAGAAGCGGTTGCCTGCTGGTGCTGCTTTGTTTGAGAAGACCACACGAGTCGGGCTGCAATTTGAATAATGAGATGAAAGGGGGGGGGGGGCACATGAGTAAGCAGGAGCTAAGCGAGCATGCAGGCAGACATCTTAACCCCGCAGCAAAGGGGTGATGAAAACCGTGGAGGAGGGCCCTCCCAAACTATTTAAAGATGACTCCAGAAATATGGAGGCAGGATCTTCAGCCTGGTTGGAGCGGCCTCTCGGGAAGCAAACAGTGACGTGACCGAGGGTCATTGTTAAATTAACCTGTTGAGAGGGCTCCGCTCTGTATGTGATCATCCCTTTCCTAACGTATCTTTATGGGACAACAGGAGCTCACTGTGGTTGGTAGCCCGAAGCCACAGAGGTGTCTGCTCAATCTGCAGCAGCAGCAGAGCAGGAAGTGCAGCCCTCTGGTGCTTCATGTTCTACAGTGTAGATCAAATACAACCTAACCCAAGGCGGCATCTCCGGGTAGGAGAAGTGAAGCCAAAGCTGAAGTGCCTTAAACTCGCACTCTTTTTGATGGCCATCAGGGGGAGACTCCTCTGGTTGTATAGAAGTCTATGAGCGAATGACTCTACTTCTCTCTTGATTTGTTACCTCAGTAAACATGAGTTTATGGTCTCAATGTCTAGCTTCAAGTCTTCTGCAATACAGCATGATGTTCATTTCGTAAATTATGGTCCATTTAGAGTAAATTAGACCATAAAGCAGAATATGCTTGAGGGCGGGACTACCTTGAGATTGACAGGACGCTGCCACGGCGTTGTCCAGTATTGGAGTTGACCGTGTTTTTGTTTTAGAGCTGTAACTCAGTTCATAAAAGTTCATTGTAACCATTTTTGTGACTTAAAAATGTCTTATTCAGCATTTGGTGGTACTTTACTCCACCCTCTCGTGCCACTTCTGGTTGCAAAAAGCCAAAATGACAAAGGCCCAAAACCAGGCTGGCGAAGGCTAAAAACCAAGATGTCTAATGGGTTACGTCATGGTGACTACGTCCACTTCTTATATACAGGCTGTGCCTAAACCTGATGAGCAGCTCATGTACTGTATGTATTGCACAGAATTCAAACAGAATTCTCACTATATAATGAGGGTAAAAGCTCAGAGAGTTATAAATGTAACCCGTATACTATGTATGCTATGGCTACGTATGCTATGGCTCCAATCCCACATTGCTCCAATACCAAAGGAAAGGTCTTTTTTCCCTTTTCTTTGTTTCTGTTTGGTGGAACACAAGAAAAGAGAAAAGGTCATAGTAGCAGCAGAGCCATCTGAAGAAAATAGCATGGACACACCGATGCAGTTGTAGCCAACATCGATTCAAATGTTTGATACAATTTACATCAATCACGTAGGTAGCTATGTACATATACAATGAACTAAATTAGTTAGAGATGATGAGTTGAAACAATTAAAATAGGGAATGTTCAAAAGGGGGTCACAGTCTCCCTCTTCCCTCTCTCTGGACTCGTTCCCGCTACATCCATTTGGTAATTGGCTCTGCGGCTGCACCTCCGTAAAAACCACTGATGTCACCTGCCACACCCAAAGCGGGACGGAGGATTTACAGCCTGCTTAGTGCTGGACGGCAGCACAGTGTCTGTGGCGAGGACCCTGCCCGCCACACACACACACACCATCAGCAGTAATTTGTTAGATCATGAGGAGGGTTGCATTCAATTCGGTCCAATAAAAATATATCATCCCTGAGGGACCATCAGGGAGGAAGACAGCATGACTAATGTGGGAACATGGGGTGGGTGAGAGGTTGGCAAAGAAAGCGAGGGCAAAAATGGAAAAACCGCCTGATCGCCCGACAGCGAGCTCGTCCTATTTTCCTCCTCAGAGTTTGTGAAATAAGGACTGAATGCCCTTCCTTTGTCCTCTAATCTACAGGCCAATATCACCCTCTGCTTCACACAGAGACACCCTCTGGTCCTCCGCTTCTTTTTTCCCCCACACCTGCCTCACTCTCTCTCTCACACACACACGCGCACACACACACACCTCGCACAGCCCTCGCACTCTGTATGCATCTCTGGCAGCAGTGACGGGAGCTCAGCGGGGACGCATGGCTTATTCAGCCGCGTAGCTTCCATACACCGCCACCACCATTTTTAATTTTTCGATTTCGCTTCCGTCTGCTGCATCGGCAGACGGCAGAGCAGGACGACGGGACACGTGCGAGCGTCGCCACGTGCTTTCGACGAGCCGGCGCGTACATGCCTCCCTTCCCCCTTCACCGCCAGTGATACGCCGGCGAGTGAACACATGCTCTGCATCCTAATAACATGCTGCTCCTACTATGCAGGCGTCCGTGTATACACTGAGGCACCTATGTAGTGTTTGCATGCTGCACACCAGTCCCCAGTTATCAATGCATAACTGGACAACGAATTGCCTGTGCAGCTAACCAAGCGAGACTAAAGTTGGTCATGCACACAAGCAAACACATAAACTGTCAGCTTACACCCGGCCCAGAGAGACATCGCGTTCTCGCGTCCCGTAATAGTTTGTGCTTTCCCTTCGCAAGCGGCGCGCTGCGGGCAAACAGCCTCAAACAGCCGGTGCGTGCACACACATGAACACACTATATATATATATAATATATAATATATATATATATATATATATATATAATATATATATATGCAAGTATATATATATATATTATATATATATATATATATATATATATATATATATAAATATAAAACTTTTATAAATATAAACATATACGTAAATAGGCCAGTTAAGTCTGTTACAAAAAAAAGGTTGACTGTGCAAATAACAACAGCCAGACAAGGAACGAGCCATAATAAAGAGTCACTGGAATCAACAGAAAGAAAACCTAATTTAATTTCACTAAAACCTCCTGCAGAATGAGAGGGACAAAACACTTGAGAGGCCTTAATTAAATGAGATTGATGTCACTTCGTGGAACCTGCATCTGCTCCGCAGTTTTTATTTGTCTGATAACTGGAACCTGCTGCAGATGGAATTAAATCAACTGAGCCTTAAGAGAAACAGAGTAAATTGAGAGACCCACCCCTGGTGTGTGTGTGTGTGTGTGTGTGTGTGTGTGTGTGTGTGTGAACAGTAGCTGAAGCAGGGTGTGTCTGATGGGGAGTTTCCCGTCTACCTCTCCGCCACTGAAAGCGGGCCTGCATTAAGGATTAAGGGAGGTTGGGAAAGGGCAGAATCTAATTAAAACAGATAGTAATGGCCCTGTCAAAGCGCGTCACATGTTCAAACGCTGACGAGCACACGCACGCACTTAAAGTATGCCTGCAAGGGCACGCGGCGCTGTCAGAGGAGCCCATCGCCAGTAATGGTCGTAACTCTCTCTCTGGGATTTATATGTTGATCTTACTGCGGATAGATCTTCCTACGTACACATCCTCGACGACTAGCTCACGCTCCAACAACACAAAACACTGAATCCAACACTTCTAATCCAATCTTAACCCGATTACAATATTAGCTTCGGCTGGATTTCAGTTCAATTTTGACAAATTTGCTCATTTGCCTTTTTATCTGAAAGCCCGGCAGGTCACTTCTCACTTGATGCGTGTTCTTTTAGTAACATGGGAGCACGAGCTGAGCACTGGCTCAACTGATGAGGGGTGAAAAGGGGCTATTGATGGCACCCATACAAGCTCTTCTTGTGCTCAACTTGGACTCACTGGGTTCACTTCTCTAAAGCCCGTCTGAAATATAGGCAGAGGACGGGAGTGATAGATGCCATGATTGTTATGAGTTGTAGTAACTCCATCAGTGTTAAAACACTCTAATTGTCTTCATTTGTTTCGCTGATTTTCCTGTGTGGTATTCTATATTTAAAGTCACAACAAGGCGCTTTCACTTTGCGTTGGTTTTGGCGGTCCCTGTGGACGAAAGCGGTGCTGTTTCCGTTCACCAGAGTCCCTTTAGAAAACCTCTCATTTTACTGCAGCGAGGTCTGACGCTCTGCTCTGCTCAGTCCTGATTCTGGTTCTCCCGTGCCTCCCTTCCTGGGTCTCCAGATCTTGGTCTGGAGGCGCCGCTGGCGTCCAGACTGGAAGAGTTTCTATCTGATTTTGCGCAGAATCCGAGCCGTCGGCATTAAGAGTAACTACATAGAAATGGCCGATCTTCTCTCCGATGGTCTCTTTCACTTATGTAGGTCATATCAAAAGGCTTTAGTTATACATAGACACAGCTTCATAACCAGTTAAAAGTTCCTGACAGGAACTAAATGGTGGTGAGGTTTCGTGCTCCACGGAGAAGTTGTTCAATTTGTCGGTAGTTAAGAATGAAATCACCACGCCGGTTCATACTGGCATGCAACAATGCGCGTTCTGTACCACAGTGGCGATTACTATCATGCTCTTGTGTAATCCCTTTTAATTAGATGTTTGCACATCAACCATTGTATAAAGCCGTAATCTGAGTGTAATGTCAACAATCCAACTGCTACCCGCGGCACGTGGAGAGAGTGTGTGTGCGCGACAACAAGTTTGCTACGAGGAGTCCGATCTGTTTGACGCAAGTGTTTCTGCCCGAACAAAGTCCCTACACAGACATGCCGACAACGCACACCGCCGTGGCGTCACAGGGGGGAAGAAAGAGGGCCACTGCTCTAACAGAAAAACAAACAGCGGAGGCGGGCGGGATGAACCCCCGTTGAAAAGGACGGGCACACTCCCGAAGGCTTCGGTCTGATCGCAATCTCCCCCGGCTCAGACAAAGGCCTCCTTCAGTCCCCTCTCCCGGTCTATCGCCGAGCCACCTCCGGACTCAGGTGAGGAACACGTGCTGACTCGCACAACGTGCTCACAACACACGCTGGTGTACAGAAACGCTCTCTCTGGGGAAACGACAACATTAAGAGCACTCCTTTGTTCGCAGTTAATTATTCCGACACCTCCCCCCCCCCCCCCCCTCCTCCTACACCCCCACTCCTTCCCAAAACTTAATTTATGAATAATGCTGCTGTATAAGGCGTTGCTCTGAGGCTTGTTCTGACATTGGCTCGTGGCTGGCCTACTTATGGCCGGCCCTCCCAGGCCTCTATGTGGGGGATCATTGTGCGTCGCTCCTCCAGGGTGTTTCTTTTCTCAAACAGGGTCGTCTTTCAACCTGTCGCCAAGTGACGCCTTTTTGAACATGCTGCGTCTCACTCGGCACTGCGCAGCGATTTATAATGCGGAACCTAGTCCACCGCAATTCTTATCTATTTGACAATTTACTCCGAGTTGCTGCTGTTCTGGAGCAAATTTGCCGGCAAATCAGTGGAAAGGCTTTTAAGAAAAGGTCCTCTTTTGAGAAGAGGACCAATTTCAGACAGCTGTGCTATCTACAGACACACCGAAAATCTCTTTCGGACGCGTGTGCACGTACATGTACGCGCGCACACACACACACACACACACACATGTGAGGCTTCAGTTCTGCACTAATGTCACACCTACCTGGTTGTCTTGGAAACAAGGGGCTTGGGTGAGGCAGTAGAGCTGGGCTTGGTGGGAGTTGCAGAGGTGGTCTTGGGAGCTGGAGGAGAGGAGATGAAAGGAGAGAAGACGAGAAGAGAAGAGAGGAGAAGTGAGGAAAGGAGACAGGAGAAGACATGAGGACAGAAGATGAGGAGACGAGAAGAGAGAACAGGAGAGTAGAGGAGGAGAGGAGAGGAAATGACAGGAGAGGACATGAGATGATAACAGAGGAGCGATGAAAGGAGAGGGGGTGAGAGGAGAGGACAGAAGATGAGATTCGAACAGTACGATATAACATAGTATACTATAGTTTATAGTAGTATGTATATCACAGATGTAGGTCATGTCATCAGGATGTAGGACAAATGCATTTGTAGATTACCAGCAGCCACTCATGTGTAATGTGTGTGTTCAATCCATCCAGTGTGCATGTATCCGCATGTCACCACATTACAGTGGACACTCCTAGCAGCAGAGCTGTGAAAGCATGTCATGCTACGCTTTACTGTGGAGGGGTTTTTATTCCCACACAGCCTACATTCTGAATTACACTTTGCAATTTCTCTGTGTTGTAGTGACATTTTAACTAACCTGGGGGCTTTTTAACAGCTGCAGCAGCGGTGCCGGTTTTGACACCAATAGCAGTGGCGGGCGCTGTCTTCTTGGCTGCCGTTGTCGTTCCGGTCATTGACTTTGCGCCATTGGCCGCCCCTGTGGGTTTCTTCTCGCCCACTTTGATCTTGGGGGCCGGGGCTGGGGCCGTGCCCGTTGGTTTCTTAGCTGGAGCCGGGGTCGGGGTGATCTTTTTCACCGCAGCAGGTGCGGTTTTCTTCGCCACCCCATTGGTCTGGGGCTTGGACACGCCATTAGAGAGGCGGCTCTGGGTAGTGTTGGGCCGTGACCCAGGCGTGGCCTTGGTTGGGCTCGTGGTGCCGGGTTTCGTCTTGGCCGTGGCCTTGTCGGTAGTCTTGGCTTTGGGGTCTCCTGAGGTTTTGTTGCCCGTCTTGGCCGCCGGGGTTTCCTTGGCCGGGTCCGCCTTGGGCTCCACCTGGCCCGTCTCTGCTGCAGGTTGCTGTGGCATCTCCTCCTCCGCCGGACTGGCCGCCTGGTTGGGCTCCTGTCCCGCTGCTGGCGCCGCCTCATTTACTGGGTTGGATTCCAACGTTTCCATGGGCTCCAG
The DNA here is from genome assembly GCF_949748355.1 of Melanostigma gelatinosum. Taxonomy (NCBI): domain Eukaryota; kingdom Metazoa; phylum Chordata; class Actinopteri; order Perciformes; family Zoarcidae; genus Melanostigma; species Melanostigma gelatinosum. The sequence goes on from NC_136646.1 coordinate 8,355,143, forward strand.
CGCCGCCGTGGCAACCCCATCCGGCTTCATCTCTCCTTGAGGCTTTCCGGAGGACAGGTCTAGAGAGCGACAGGAGGACAATGTACGGCACAGTTAGTCAACAGCAAGACCAGACATGAGAAGCAGTCTCTCCTATCAGTACAGCACCAGGAATGCTGTTAATCCTGTCGAATCAGATAAAGTGATGGCTTGTATCTTCTTGCCGCTTCAGCAACACACACACTCATACAGATATGTTTTTGTCCAACTGTAAGCAGAAAAACTGAAGTGGAGTAGAATTGTGTTATTGTGTCGATTGAGCCGCTGCATCAACCCAACAGAGGACTGAAGCCTATCTGGGCCAATGTCACACCCAGAGAAAGACATACATCACACATGACAGCTTCATCAGTCGTACTGGGAGGTCAAACAACTAGATCAACACGTTTGATGTCATGTTTTATGTCTCAGAATGATGGGCAGAAGAGGACACGTCTACTGCAGAAAAGAATAAAAAAACAACCACATTCTACAAATAGCCTCAATTATTTCCAATGCCGACTGCAGTGGAACCGGTCCCCTCTGTGAAGCTGAAAAGCTCAGTGACACACTTGGCCGGCGTAGCCGCTACGGGTTGGCTTCGTGTTTTTTTTCTTCATTGGTAACAAAATGGCCTTCGATTCACTCGTGTGGAAGACTAGCTTTCCGGGACAATACACTTAAGGGGAAAAGGGGCAAAAAGCTTCGGCACGCTAACCGCACACACGCATGCCACCTGTAGTGACGTTAAGACACGCGACTTTATTGAATCTGCACATGGGTGAAAAAGCCGGCTTCACACTATTCGGCCACAACGGCTATGAAAAGAAAAGCAAGGTGAGGTGGGAAACGCGGCTCGGGTGCGTTTGCTAAGTGGGTCGAAGGCGTGCACCATAGAACCCCGAAGACGGGCAGACGGTTTGATGCAAACAGAGAAGTTTGAAGGAGACATGAGCAGCCGAGGACAAGAAGTGAGACGTGAAGCATATGAGGCCCGATAAAAAGGGCAACCATCTGTAACACAGGCTGTCACACATCATCTGCGTCAACATTAGACAACTGTCTCTTATTTACTTTCCTCAGCTACGAAGGAAGGACGAGGGGAAACTGATAGGTTTTTAAAAGCTGGAGGGGGGGGGGGGAGAGTGGGGGAGTAGCAGGAAACTGGCTTGTCGATAGTTTACAAACAGAGCGAGGGGGGGGGGGAGGCTGAGTGGTGAGAGAAACTCTGAGGCAGCACAGGGGCCGGGGGAGAGGAAGAGGCTTGGCCTGTGGAGCATGGGAGCAGACTGGGAAGGTGGGTCAGAAGAGAGAGACAGGGAGCTCGATAAACAAAGATGTAAAATGAGCTCACTGTTGGCCGATCGCTGCTCGGTCCGACTCCAGACAGCACCAGTCATCCCGGTTTCCACTGACCTAAACGTGCACACTGTCCTACTACAAGGGCACACACATCATCTTTATGTCCGCTGGCTTCCTGGAAACAATTCCCTCATCTAATGCTCTCCCTCATCTTTCCTTCCCTCTTCCGTCATCCGTTACTCATCCTCCATACTCAAATCTCACATGTCAAAAAGCCTTCTTTCTTTTCTCACAAACATCACCCCTGACCCCCCCCCCCCCCCCCCTTTGATTTCTTCCCCCTCTCTCCCTTCATCCCTCTGTTCTCTGTTTTGCCTTCGCACAGATGGCTGGAGCAGCTGAGGAGGGCCAGAGGGGGTGAAAGTGAGAACGACAAAAATCGAAACATCCCAAATTAACACATAAGAGATATACACAGCTAGTGCAACAGGCCGCCACCCTCAAAACAACCCGAGGGGGAAACGACGGCTAGCAACGAGAAGACATTCGTGCCGCACCCTTCGGTCACGGGGGGGGGGGGGGGGGGGTTTGAATGCCATTGAGGCTACAGAATGTGGACAGTTGGCTTAATTGTGTTACCAGTCCCAGCTTTTGGGAGAGAGGGTGGACGCTGGTGCAGCAAGATGGAGAGTAAACACTGTTCACACTGTTTTAAGTTTGGTTTCGGAACAAAGGCAGTCTGAATCTCAGGTTTTCTTTTAATGCGTCGCTCCTTTGGGGAATAGCTCAGTATGTATTGTGAGCATAGCAGGCGGCAACCTCCGGTTCTGAAGAATGATTAACTCTACTTCTCTCTTGATTTATTACCTCAGTAAACATTGTGAACATGAGTTCAATCTCTAGTTTCAAGTCTTCTTCATTTTGATCATGATGTTCATTTGGTAAATTATGGTCCATTTAGAGCCAAATAGACCATAAAGCAGAATATGCTTTAGGGCGGGGCTAACTTGTGATTGACAGGTTGCTACCACGGTGTTCTGGGAGTTGTCTGTGTTATTGTGTCAGTACTTCAGTGTTATCAGTTTATGAAAGTTGATTTGTCACTAAAAAATGTCTGATTCAGCCTTCGGTTGTACACCTTCTGGTTGCAAAAAGCCAAGATGGCGACGGCAAAACAATGCCGAACTCAAGGCTTCAAAACCGCAGTCCACAAACCAATGGGTGACGACGTCCACTTCTTACATACAGTCGATGGTTCAGACCTAGCTGCTAACGTTAAGCTATCATCAGGGCCATTGGTTGGTTTAAAACGCCGTCTCCGGCTAACTTTTTTTGTATCAAGATATGATTTTTAGGATTTTAACACCAAATTATTGTCTAAGATCTATATATATCTCTATCTATATCTATATCTATCTCTATATCTATATATATAGATATATATATATATATAGATCTCTATGTAAGTTTTTACACTAAATACTCCAAAATCTCTAAAGCAAGCGTGCCACTGTTTGTGACCTTAAGCAAGGAACCAGGAAATAAGACCAATTACCATTCCGCCCTTTCTACTTCAGACTGATGTTCTGCTCTTCCCACCCTAGACTAAAACATCTGGCCTGGCTGTTCTATCTCACTGCTCCGCTCCAAACTACCCAACACTGCTGCTGTGTCTGTGTGTGTGTGTGTGTGTGTGTGTGTGTGTGTGTGTGAGTGAGTGAGAGAGAGAGATAAATCCTGATTGCACGGCCACAGCCAGAGGAACATTTCTCTTGCGAGTCTCCAGACAGCTGTGATATTGCACTTCTCTCTCTCTCTTTGGCTCCATTGCTCACTCACCCGGCCCGTACATCATTAGCACCATCAGTCAATGGTACGCGTAGACAGGCTAGCAACCAGGGCAGGAACACACTTTTGTCCCTCATTCCTGCGTCAGTCCCGACTGAAACATCTAACCCCATTAAGGCTATTACAGCTTTTCAATCAACCTAATTAGATGAGATTATTCCCTTAAAAACTGACGGAGGGAACTGGCTGTTACAGCTGGAAGTCAAACGATTTGCAGGTTCATTGTCACTTCAACTACAGCGGATTTACATTATTTAAAGGTTTCATACTGTTAAAAGGCCCATGCCCTGTGAGTAAACCTGAAACGTATGAGGCCAAATGTGTTCGTTTCCTCCCAGAAATCCTCTCCAACAGCATCTTTGGCACCACAACCCTCGTTTTCCACCCATAAGGGATAATGAACCCTATTCAGAGACATGATACATAACTGCTTCTGAGCTAGTGCACATTCCCAGCCGCTAATTCCAGACAGATGGCCGTGTCGGCTGCATTAGGTCCATATCTAAACATTTAGCAACAGTGCGTGAACTGTTTAGAACATTAAATGGCTTAATCTGAGGAGAATGGAGCTACATCAAGACGAGGCGGCCGCTCAGCTGTCCTGACCTCCTGCGACCCCGAGCAACACACACATGCGAACGAAGGCGGACTACTTCAACGGGCTGCAGTTGTTGTCCTCGGTGTCTACTAGCTACAAAACAATGGCTGCAGACAGAACAGAGCGGCGTGGAAGTGGAGTGGGATGTCCTGCGCTGTAAACAATTCTGAATGTAGTCGACCTTGCAGAAATGCGTTCGCTGGCCTTTGCGACGCATCCAAATCATGTGGTTTGAGCCAGCTTCCCACTCCAAATTCCACGCAAGCCTCAATGATGAGCTACACGGTAACCGGGAACAAAGGAAACCCCCCACCACACACACACACAAGCACACACACAAGCACTGGTCTGAGAACAGGATCGGGACCCCCCCCCCATCCTCACACAGACAAACACACACACTGTTTACATTCCTTGTATGAAGATGAATCAGTCTCATAGTTGGTGCGATCATCAACGAAAGGAACAGCCTTTGTTTCTACTGGTTTTAATGCTATTTTGCTGCTCACACTTGTTTGAATTAAATTCTTATAAACTTATACATTTACACACACAAACACACAGTACATACTGTATGCATTTGTGTAAGTACAGCATGTAGTTTACATTATTTTGAACCCATTCCTGTTTTTATATCATCATTACAAGGATTTATTATTCAAAGGCAAAGTTTATTTTTAGGGAAATGCCCTCTACTTCTGTTGTTGTTGTTGTTGTCGTCATTATTATTACACTTAATCGGCCTCAAGCGGTAAGCTAATGATGGCTAAGCCAGCTCTGCAAGGTGAGATCATCCTCCCTTCCTAATACCCACACTGGGACACAAACAAATTGTGTGTGTGTGTGTGTGTGTGTGTGTGTGTATCCCTGACACGCAACGCTGTCCGGGCCTATACTGTCAATAACTGGAAGGCATCCAGCTCCTCTGAGGGATCTCAGCTTCACCGACTAGACATTAAAAACACTGTTCTTGAATAATCAGGTCATCAGCATATTTAAACAGAAAACTGCTACTTTGACCCCATTGTAGTTTTTTGCATCGAGTACAACAATCTACTACTTTGTGTGTGTGCGTGCAGGGGGGGGGGGGGGACAACATGCACTGTCATGCCTGTTTAGAAAACAGCAGGAGGTCACATTTAAAGAAGTGCTCGCAGGATAAATACCATTCTGCAGATTCAAATGAAGCTTCTGCGGCGTGAGCTAAATGTTAAGTGAATGTCAAATCTGCTCTCGTGCCGTGGTGTGCGTGTTCACGTCTGATCACATCCACGGTCAGTTAGAAAAACAAGGGAGCGTCCTCTCGACACAACAGGCCCGAGTCACAAGTGCTTTAGCCGACCGACCGTCCAAGGCCACGAGCGAAATCGCCGCGGTAGAAAGTCGGCTGTGCTTTCACTGCACACAACTGTGTGCATGCATGAGCATTCTGTGAGCCCTCTTCTATCCCCGGGGCCTACTCTAAATAGCAGTCAAAGAGAGGGCTTGTGGGGGGGGGGGGGAGGCAGCGGCGGTAGGGGGTGGGGCGGTAGAAAAGATGCAAAAGAAAGAAAGTGAGCTTTTGTGGCCGATGTGACAATCCGCCCGTTGGAACTCGATTCAAGACGCAACAGACGCGTGACAAAGCACATCTCATAATGTGGAAACACAGCTGTTCATTTAATACAAAACGTATGTATATATCTTCACAAAGACAACAAAGTGTGGCCACTTATGATGGCTTAAATGCCTTTAATAAATGCATTAAATCCTTATTTGGAAAATGATTAACAAATGGACGTCTTGATATTAATAGAACACATATCTACATAATGAACATCAGTCGGACCTTTTAGATCTTCCCGTCTTGTTATCATCACAACGGCCCCAAACTGTCCCACAGCTCTGCGAGGTTAAAGCGGCGCCTCTTCCATCATTTACTCCTCTCGTGGGCTCAGATTTGACCTCTTTGTGAGAGGCGGAGAATGTTAGATTTAAGACGCCACATGCTGGCACGGGGCCCGAGATTGTCCATTCAACCTACTCCAAATCACAACAGTAGGCTCAGTCAACTCCCCACCCCATTCAGGGCTACTTAGACCCACGGTCTCTACATCAGTGAATCTCTGTATTTCAAATTATAAAAAATTAGCTGAACGGATGAGTCGACTGATTTCAGTCACTTTTTAAGAAGAAAATGCCACAAAAACACTTTGTTCAATGTGAGGGTTATCTGACCTTTTCTATTGTAAATCACTGAAGTGAATGTATTTGGGGTTGTGTAGTGATGTTCAGACTTTTTGAAGGCGTCACCGGGAAAATGATTCGGAAATTATTTTCACCACCATCTAACATTTCAGATACGAAACAATTAATCGACAAAGTAACCAAAGAAAATGATCAATAGATTAATAGTAGTATAACTTAATTGTATTGGCACAATACAATCATTTAGATTAAAGATTTGAAGTTGATGCCGTAGCACCTAAAAGTGAATGAGAACTGAGACGAACTGTGAGAAACACGATACTAGAAGGTGTCCCGCTACGTGAACGGTGTTGAGTAAAGAAGGCTAAATGTGGGAACACGAGTGCTGCTGGGGACTGTCAGAGAGAGACGTCTCGACTTCACAGAGATCTGCATCAAAAGGAAAAGATGTGCAGCGGAGACGCCCCACCGATGAATGTTTCATCTACTCTCAGCCAAATCTTGGCAGAAGACAAGGAACAGGCAGCTGCAGCAGCTACCGTCAGTCACGGGCGAACGCTGTTTGAGCACGTCGAGCACAACAAATTCGGAGTCGTCTCCAGCAGTCAATGCAGCCGCTTGTATGAGACTATAAACTGTCTACAAAGTGAGCTCTCTCCTCAGGACTCAACGTTGTCAAGGAGTTACGCAACAGCAGTCCAGGATCACAGGAGGAAAAAACCTTTCAAAGCCACTTCTACCCACCATCCCTGCCTCTCTCTCTCTCATGACACTTAGTGGGATGGTTTCTCTGCGCGTCACCACCTCTTCCTCTGCTTTCGACACGCATCACTGCGGCTCGCCGGTGATCTCCAGGAGGATGCCGAGGCCTCTCGGAGCCATCCGTGAGACTGGTTATTACCAAAGGAGCCCCCTGATGAGGATGCGCGTGTGGGATGGAGGAAAAGAGATGACGACGGTGGTTGTGGGAGTGTGCGTCGGACGAGGGGTGCTGAAGGTACACGACACCCGGTTAAATCCAGCTGGGGGTGCTGCCTCGAGGCTAATCACAGCTCACACATTCTCCAAACACCCCCGACCTGAGGTCAGAAAACCGCCTCTGTCCTGCACACAAATAAACTCCCAACAAAGCCCGCTGCTCTGCATGGCCCACATTCCCCATAGACTGTGGGAGGGCTGAGTGAGCAGGGGAGAGAGGGTGAGGGGAGAGGGAGGAAGCAACCAAGAGGGATGGGGGGGGGGGGGGGGCGGACAGAGAGTAGTATTCCATCACAATGGTGTGGAAAACTGTGAGCGACTGTAAATAATCTGGCAAATTATGTCACCCAGTGTCTTCTTCCACCTCTGCTGTATCGTTAATGGACTAACCCTACTTAAGGTCACCGAGAGGAACTCTTAACTGGTTATGAATAGTGGTGTCACGGATCGCCCCTCACGGTTGGGATCGCCCCTCACGGTTCGGATCGCCCCTCACGGTTCGGATCACTCGTGAACCACGGATCAATAGAGTATTTTTATTTATTTTTTTACAGTGTAATCATCATAGTGTGTAATAAAGTTCTACTGCTGCTGTTCCTTTTCAAGTAACAAGTCCCTGAATATCAATGCAGAGTGTCAGTGAACAGATATAAAGCAGTAGTGTGTTCACGTGAACGGAGCAGCTTAGAAGCATTTAACGGTGAAGTCATGGCGAGCGGAGGAACGTCAGAAGCCGCGGCGTCATTTAAGTCGCAAGTTTGGGAACATTTTGTCTTCCGTGTAACGTATAATGACGGATGAGGGTGGTGGACGAAACCGTTACGGTATGTAGGCGTTATTTAAAGAGAGACACACGAGAACGGCAAAACATCGGCATGTCCACACATATGAAGAGACACCATCCCGTCTGTCAGCGACGGGGACACTCCGGTGTAGAAAACAAAGGATTTCTAAATCTGGTTAAAATGCTTGAGCCACGCTACGAAATCCACTCACGCACCCACTTCAGTGTGAAGCTGTTCCAGGCCTCTATGAGACGGAAAAGACTGCAGAGACTGCTTTCACCACGGCGGAGTGATTCTTAGTCCGGCGCTGTAGACACGCCCCCTCTGTGAGCGTCACACAGACACACACCTGGTTCAGGTGCTGACAGAAGTATCAGAGTGAAGCTCGACAGGCCCAATAATATTCCAGTCACCACAGAAAGGTCGACCCTCTCCCCAGACAATGGAGATATTCTCATCTTTTTGAAAATAATGTCACAGTAATGTAACATTATTGTGTATTTGAATGGCATAACCTGACAGGAAGTAAACATAGACCCAAGTTGTTACTGAGCAGTTCAGTTCAGTGTAAACAGTGGAAGCTAGCTCACTGGCTGTTTCTTTCTTTCAGTATTGATGAAAGGACGAGGATATCAACATACCTCATGTTGCACTTAAACTTAACAGAATTCTTGAATGTATTATTTTTATTTATTTATTTCATTTTGTTTCAAATTGGACATCTTCAATATTTTTGTTTTCATGTAAGACCATAGCCCAAAGTTCTTTGCTTTAAGTGTTCTTGAAGTTCTTTGCTTTAAGTGTTCTTGAAGTTCTTTAATTAATAAATGGAAAGCAAAGTTATATTTGTCTCCTCCCCTTTTTCTTTGTTGATCCGAACCGCGACTCCTGAACCGTGATCCGAACCAAACCGTGAGGTTTGTGATCCGTGACACCCCTAGTTATGAAACCGTCTCAATTTAACGCTGATGCCTCCAGCTGACCTACAGACATCAACAAGACCATCAGCGAGAAGGCTTCGTTATAGTTACTCTCAATGCTCGTCATCGGCGCCAAAAGGTTGGCTGAAACCATGCAGGTTCAACAGAAACTCCTTCAGCTGGAGCCACCAGACCACCGCGGACGAATCCGCTGAAGGAAGAGAGGCACGGGAGAACCAGAACCAGGACTGAGCGGAGCAGACCGTCAAACCTCTGCTGCAGTAAAATGAGAGGTTCTCCAAAAGGGTGCTCGGAAACCACTTTCGTCCACAAAATCAACACAAAAATGACAGTTCCTTGTAGTAACTTAAAAATCCTGTCTAGTTTCTTGACAGAGTGATTGTATTTGCATTGGTACTCTAAAGAGCCCGGTGGTTATATTATATTGTCTCTAGAGGACAATATTACTAACTGTAATAAATCATACAGATTACAGTTCTCTCCCGTAAAAACAAGCAGAGGCGGTGTCTGCAACTCTTCCCTTCGGGCTCCATACAACCCCATCAACCTTCACCAATAAGGAGTGTGGCCTCAAGAGGTGCTCGATGGCGGTGATGATTGAAGGCTACTCAGATCAATATTATCCATCATATATCAGACCACGGTGGCCCGGCAGCACATTTCTGACATTTCCAATCAGGGGTGCGCTGATCTCAATTCGCACATAAAAATACAGGTGGATGGAACTTGAGGGAAGACGATGCCAACAGTTATCCAGACCCCCCTACCTTTTGCACAGAGCAGGGGGGGGGGGGGGGGGGATCAAAATTCTCACTGGAATAAAACAATGCAACAAATCAGCAACAAGACTGCACCCAAATGGCAGAGAATACCGATGCAGTCACTGCTCAGGGCTGCACATTGTGTGAGTCCCCCCCCTCCTCCTTTACAAGCACCTAATAAGTCGACGCACGCAAAACACGCATACAAACACAGTCGGCCTCATGTGTCCTAAAACAGTACACAGACACGGGGGAAAGAGAGAGAGAGAGAGCCACCAAGAAAGAACGTGGGAGGGATATGTAGCGGAGGCCTCGGTGTGTCCCAGAAACTTGACAATACCGTAGGGGAGGCAGGACTATAGGGACGGTCCGTCAGCCCCAAAAACGTAGCCCGGCTGCAAACAACAGCGAAGGGCCCCACTGCAAGCTTTGGCTCAGCTCCACCGCCTGCAGGGACGACCAGCAGGGCAGAGCGGAGCTCAACTGTGTGGATATTGATCGCACAGGAGAAAGTGGGGAGAGGAGGGGACAGAGCAAGAGAGACAGAGAGAGAGAAAGACAGAGAGACACGGACAGAGGAAGTGCATTAGTAAGGCAGGTTCCTCTGATGCTGTTAGCTCTCTCCCCTGGGAGATAAGAGAGATAGCTGTGACAAGGTTTTAAGAGAGGACAATGAAAAAGAAAGGGAGGGGAGGGGGGGTAAAGGGACAGAGAGAGAAAGAGCAAGACGAGGGAAGAGACAGAGGACCCAAACTGAGAGGCAGCGGAGGGATTAGGGCTAATTTGTAACTTGAAGAGCTGCTGGATCGTCTCCTTAATGGGCTGTCTGCCCACAAACGAGCTCCTCTTTGGGGGTAAATGAGATCAGCCCAGCCTAGGACCAGCTGGTGGCTCGGATCAATGGCACCCAGATAGAGCAGATACATGGAGACGAGGGGAGGAGGGCAGAACCGGGGCATCTGGACATGACGGCAGAAAACTCACCCTGGAGGCTTTGCCGTTCTCTCGAGATTTGGCCCCCGGAGAGGAGAGGGGGGGGGGGGGACATGGACACGCGCACAGCAAAGTACAAGCGGAACGACTGTGTCCATAAGAGGATTATGTCCTCCTGTTTGAAGTGGAACTGTTTGGTGGAATCTGATCCCTGCGCAGGGCGGCAGACAGGTCGGACCGTTTGACCAGATAAAGCTCCTCTAGCTTTCTAAACATACGCCACGCAACTGGCCGCAGATCTGCCAACTAACTGCCAAGAAGCTTCTTTCACCACATCCACAACAACCATGAGCATACATTTAGCACTTCACAAGAGAGTCGCCAACTAATACACGGTGACAGGGCACAAGCGGATTTAAATGTCACCGGGAGAAATTGATATGACGGAGAAATAAAATGGCCCCTACAGCTGCCTATGGCGAAGAGAGTATCATTCTGTCAGCACCACTTTCTGGCACAAATGCTGATCGTTCCATATGGTGAGGACAGCTTCTGACATAATCTTGACCACATTGGGCGCCGGAGTAGCATGTGTACGGCAAAACCGATACAAAGAGGGACCGAATATCTGTGAACTACAGGTGGCAGAGCGAAAAAACCTTGTCACTGACTCCAACGTTGCATTACACCAAACAACCAGGCACCGCTAACACTGTGTAATTAAAAAAAAGAAGAAGCGAAAAGTGGCCTTGAAGCCCAGCAACAAGGCCGGGAACCACGTATATTATCCGTCCTCCCACCAGAGGAATTCAAACGCAGCAAATTACTGCAGCTGCCGGCCAGCTGATACAGCCTCAAAACCACAACCGGCAGTTGCCGACTGCATGCCCTGACAACTGTGACAACCAAGGCCGCTATCACGACCGGGAGCGTGGACGGTGACGCCGGCGTTTCCTCAGGCCTCAATCACCCAGAAGACAGAGAGGGGAAATACACCCGGACATAGTCTCTGCTGATGACATCCAAACAAGAAGCTATTGTGCTGCCGTTGCAGTGGATTAAAGAACAAAAAAAAGGGGGGCTAGAGGTGATGGTGGTCATTTTTAAAGACGCCAAGAAGTGCAAGGGTCATGCGCTCAGTGTGATGACCAGAGCCACAGGCTTGCCCTTTTCACAATTGAGAAGTTCAGAGCTGGAGGGGGGCTTTCAATCTGAGTCACACACCCACCAAATGAGACAGTCTTCTCCCCTCTCAGGGCGGGGGCATGGGTCAAGAGGCCAGCTGTGTGTGTGTGTGTGTGTGTGTGTGTGTGGGGGGGGGGGGGGGGGGGGGGGGGGGCACGAGAACATTAGAATTTAAATTGACTTAAAATAAAAGCACATGAAATGACAGTCTGCAAGGAAGAAAACGGACTATTTAAAAGGCGTGTTTTGTGCATTCTCATTGAGAATAGAATTTAAGATTGTCATCTCAATTAATTGAGTTTAGCGGCAAATTAACACATGTTATCATCTGATCGACAGTTTTGTCATTTACTTTGACTAATAATATAAAAATAGATAAATGCCCATGATAACTCCCCAGAATCCAAGGTGGCATATCAAATTGCTTGTTTCATCTGACCAGCAGTCTAAAATCCAGATCGATATTTTGTTTTCCATAAAACATTCTCGAAAATACTCGCATTTAATAAGCTGGAACCGGTGGGGGTAAAAAATACTGAAACAGTTCTTTGATTATCTAAATAGTCGCCGATTATATATTTGTTGATTGGCGAGTCGCCCAATCGTTCCAGCTGAATAATAAACCACAGACAATAAAAAACTGATGTCTCAACAAAACCGAGAGACCAATTGTAAAATATATAAATCAAAGACAGACACGCATCTCTTTGCATTCGTGAACCTCTTGATTTACCATCCACTAATTAACTGATTGTTAATCATTATCAAAATTGCAGCTACTTAATAGTTTATATTTCAGCATTAGCAGCTTCCTTTGTAACCCCCCCCCCTCTGTGTTTCAGACACAATATGCTCTCGTACTAAGGATTCTGGCTCGACCAACAGAGTGACAGTGACAGCAGACAAAGTGAGGGCGAATGAATAAAGATGTCACTGTGGTCCAACCCGCAATGGAGAGGAGATTGTTGTGCCCAATTCTTTTCAAAATAATAATCGGCTTCATTTATTCAAGTATAGTTTCTGACAAATCCGGCCCACACACGAGATGCCTCAGGCAGTAAATCCGCATCCTCCGATAATCGTTTTAAATAACCATCTTAAATAACTTTAAAGGGTTTTTAATGGCAAGCTGAATTGAATTTCAAGTGATCGCATTAGGCCTCTGCCTGTCTGTCCTCCATTTCCCTGCCTCATCCACCAACACGGTGAGTCAGCTATTCTCTCATCCTCGCACCACGGAGGGTGACTAGCTGATGGCTTAGCCCACCTCTGGTCCTGGAGTGTCTCCAAAGCCCCCGCGTGCCGTTTCTAAAGTGCTCATATTCGTCGCCATCTCCTAAAAATGACGACATCAGTGCCATCGTGGTCGATATTTGACCGATCCGTGAACCGTGCGCGGACCGCAGAAGCTCTGAGACGATCTGGAATGGTGCTCTGTGGGCTGAGGTTAATGATTTTCAATGCTTGCATGTTTTTTGCGGTTGATTAAATGCTCTTGGCCAGGCTTTTTAGGAACTGGCAGTGTTTTTCCTCCTCCCCATTGTTCTACAGATGGGAGTGTAATCTTGGCTTGTTGCACTCAGAGAGAGCGAGCGAGAGAGAAGCAGCTACAGGGCCTCCACTCTCACATCACAATAGCTGATCACGGGGGAAGACATTAATCACCTCTGATTACAGGCCAGCTCGAGTCTGCGCACATCCATCTCGGAGATTGTTGCTTTTACACAATAAGTTAATGCTAATTTATTCGGTTTTGGTTGACATGCAAAACTGAGAGTGGGCATGAATTTAGTAGACCCCCTAAATGTGCCGGTTCCCCCCGCCCCCCTCTTCGCCCCCCGAGGCGACTGAAACATTTCTCAGCACTCGCACCATCGCAGAACAATGGGGCATCCGCGGTGGAAGATGGAGAAGGAGGGGAGATGAGGACGAGAAAAACAAAAAAAAAAGTTGAGCGAGGAGGGGAAAATACACACAAAATGGTCGCTTTAAAGACTGAAAACATTCTGTTTGTGGAGTAAAAGGAGCGTACGTTAAAATGACGTATATGATACGTTAGGTTAGTAATCTGTTGAGCACTCACAGACCACGCAGCCTGCCACCGCCCATCAACCCTTTTCAACGGGAATCACACAGAGTCTGAAACATAGCGGCTCGTCCACTAAAAGACGAGGTGACACCAAAACCAAACCGTTTAGACGTTTTCAACTGCGTGTTTAACGGAAATGTTCATTCACACAAAGAGACAGAATGATTCCGATACACTGTTTAGTGTTAGAATAGTACACACACGGGTAGTAGCGTTAAAACCGGGGCTCTAACGTCTGTGACGGGCGTTAATAACGTTCCTTTAGAAGCTTTGGTAAAACGTGAATTAGCCCGGCAGCAGTTACTAACTGACGTTAGCATGCTAGCTAATGCTAAGAGAATCTCGCCCTTACCAGTCGGTGCAGCGGTGAGCAAGCAAAATCCTCTCCAGCTACGCCCAGTGTCAGCAGTACAGCCCGGTGGATCCTCGAGTCAGGGGGGGAAAGAAAGTGAGGATGAGGGTGAAAATGGAGCCGGGAGGAACGGAAGGAAATCGCGGGAGAGCGAATCGAGCCGAGCGACAAGAAACTTGTGGGTCTCGAGCGCCGCTTCTCACAAGTGATGCACGTTCACTGAAAGGAAGAAAGGAGGAGAATGACGCTTCAGTCTACTCTTCCCCCACACACACACACGAGAGTAGACCGGTGAACGGAGGGATGGAGGAGAGGGCTGCCTTCAGGTGCTTCAGGAAATGTCGGAATAATGAGAGGTTTACATATGAAAGGCTCGGGATCATTTTTGAGCTGTTGTAAAAAATAAACCGCGACATTATGTACAAAAGCAGGATCCGACTGGCAAACTGGGGTTCTATGTGTGTTGTCGAGATGAAACTAGCTAAAAGTTAGAATGTTTTCATCTATTAAAACAAGCTAAAAAGTAATGTGATAAATAATGTTTTTGTTTTTTTAAATCACATTTTGGGAAACCTTCCAGAGTTGATGCTAAATGAGAATAGCCTAGCTCAACGACCGTGCAACGGCGGAACAGCTAGCCCCTGGGTTGTGCCAGACTATTCCTTGGCTAAGAAATAACACGAGTCATTAGCATTTTTTTTAAACATTTTATTGACCTAACAATTAATCAGTTAGTTGAGGAAACAACAAGCATATTAATTGGTAATGGAAATAATCATTAGTTGCAAAAATACAAAATATGGTCGAAATCAAAGCAGCAAAGGCCACGATATATAATAACTGATGTGGTTCATTTTTACAAAGCTCCCCTCAGAGCCACAGAAGACACTGCTACAATCTGCATTATGTTAATAAAGGCCGGGGCCTACTCGTGTCACTGTCTGTAAAAACTATAGGCTCCCTCCAGATGTACACACCATGGCACAGAAGAACTCCACATTTTATCACAATAAATGACAAAAGTTATTAAATCACATTTGTTTTATTTCAGAATCATTAAAACAATTTTTTTCTCTGTACAACTTCCAACCTCAGAAACAGGAGGCCGCAATGAGTCCCCTGAAGGCAGCATCCGCCACAACGGGCCGCGCCACGCTGGAATTGAAAGGGCTGAATGGCGAATGGCAGGGGGAACCTCTGCTTTCTCCAAACACAGCCAATCCCCTCCCAGGCTTTGGGGATTATTCAAATTAAGGATGATGTCACCTCTTGCAAGTCACCCCGCTCCCCATACCAGAGTTCCTCCCGGTTTGTCTGTTGCCCTCACTCTGTGGCCCCTGCAACCCCCCTCCCCTTTTTTCCCTCTCCTCTTTAAAGCCTTTTCTCCCCTTCTCCATGCCCCACTGCACACACACGCGCGCGCGCGCACACACACACGCACACACTTAACGTGCATTACTGCTGCTTCACATGCATCAAGTTGCAGGCATTGTCTGCCTCAATGTGACTGTTGCATCCAGGATTTAAAATCTCCGAACACATGTCAGACCTGTTGATTGCAGTTATTTCCCAATGTCAATATTTAAGGTTTCGGACATTTTTCTTTGTCTTAAAAGTCAAATTTCCTGCAATTTAAAAATCCCCATGCAGTTAAACATGCGCACCTGCCTGCCAGCTTAGTTGGTCACAGCCGGACAGAAGCCAGCACGCGATGAAGACAGCAAGGAGCAGCGGATACAGCGCGCCTCGTGTGTTGTGTGTGCTTTTCCTCTCGGTCACAGAAGGGCATTGTTTCACGGTTTCATAAGAACGGGGCTTTTCATCAGAGACGGTCTGGGTGGGCATGCCGCCTGCCCGTCTGTCTGTCGCTCTGTCTGCTGCTGGGCTGCTGCCGCTCAGCTCTTCCATAGCGGCCGCCCGCATGCCCCCCTGTCTACATGAGCCGGGCTTTTGTGCGCCGCTCTGTTGCGCACAGGCTCCTTTTCATGTCGAGCCCGCGGTGCACTCGGCTCTTTCCAAGTACTGGAGAGCAGGGAGAGTTGTTTGAGCTCAGGGTGGAAAATGTGTGGCACAAACAAAAGACATGTTATCTATTGGTCTCCCTTTATCATCCGCTGTCGGGTTTCCAGAGGATGTTTTGTCGGTGCTCCTCTGAAATGGAGCAGCCAATTCTTGCTGTTGAATCATAACTGAAGGTCAAGTTATTCAAACAGTTGATCCGACTTGAATTTAGTTTTAAAATGAAGTGGCCGTGCTGTGTGAATGCAGGTGCGTGCACAAGTAGTGAAAGGCCAGGAAGAAGGTGGAGACTCCCGGGGTTTGATGCCTGCTGGTTTGACGGCTGACAGACGTGTTGGCATGCTCGACCAGCCGCAACAAAGAGAGGAAGGTGTTTTTTCTTCTTCCTCCACACAGGCGGTAGTGGTGTGCGGCAGCGGAGACAGGAAGAGGTCGGGCTGTGTACCCCGCTGCACAGTTCCTGTGTTATTTATCTCATTGTTGTTTCCCCCACCCCATCCACCGGTACACAGTCCAGCTGGGGCGGCACAAAAGGGTTTGGCACACTGTCAAGCCCCCCAAAAACCCTCGGCCTCCTCCGGTCCAGGTGTGTGTGTGTGGGGGGGGGGGGGTCTGCTACCTTTGACAAGCTCTTACACAACACATTGGTTATTTAGAATCAGACACAGACATTGCGTTTCATGTATTCCAGTGTGTACAGTCATCTCCCGCCAGTTCGGCCCAAAACCACCGCACAAGAGAGCAGCCGGCATTGCGAGACACACCCAGCACATCGGGCGCCATCTTTTTTTGTAGAGGTCAATCAAACCCCTTTTAACACAATTGGCTTCAAAATGCATGAGAAACTCAATCATGTGTGTGTGTGTGTGTGTGTGTGTGTGTGTGTGTGTGTGTGTGTGTGTATGCCAGGCAGTTACAGGTTAGCACACACGGGTGCAGCCGCCCATGGACTCCCTAAAGAGAGCAATGTGCCAGCACAGCATATCATTAACATGCAGCAATGCCAGCGACGGGGCAACACGTGAAGAAGAAGGCCAGGCGCTGCATACATACGTCTATTCTACACAGAATAATGATGAAGATCTTTATGCAAATGCAGATAAAGAACCTCTGATCAGATTCCTGCTGTGTATTTCTTTATTCCAGTCATTTACTTATTTCTGGGTTGCCGTGTGAATGCAGTTAGCTAGGATTGGGGAAGCGGCCGCCATGCTGCACGTTTAACCAGCTTCACTCTGAAGGCTGACCAGTTCCTGTCGGTCTGATACTAAGTGCTTTGTCTCAGCCTCTGTTAAGCGTCCTTGAGTAAATAATGCATGCAGGTGCCGAGGGTATCGGACAGCCATGCCACTCCTCCGCACTAAGAGGAGCGAGTGTGCACGTGTCTGCCTTGGATCTTTGTCAGTTTGCTTTGGCCGGTGCAGCCGAAGACTCTGCGTCCGTTTACCTTCGTGTTGAGATGAAGGTTGTGGCAATGGTGGATTTGAAGGTTAAGCACTTTACTCAGGGTAATTCATCTTTAATGAAGGCAACAAACCGCTCCCTTTCTTAATGTATCACCCCCCCCCCCCCCTCTCCTCCTTAAGTAGCTGTTTGAGCTTTCTTCATTGGCTCTGGGTTGTATTGATTGGTTGGTTGGTTGGTGGCTGCAGACAGAGTCTGCTCTCCCCCTCTAGTGGTGCCAGACTACAACAACACACTGAAGGCTCATCGGCTTCGTGCAATCCAAGCTTGGTATCATTTTCTAAAGCAGCCTATCCCAGCACAACTGTACTACAGGCTCTCATTACGGCTAGCGCTCTCAGATAAGGCTTCGGACTATGGTTCGATCCAGAACCATTGACTTCTGAAGAACCCTTTTTGAAGACAGGTTATTTTTTTTAGAAAGGATCATTGAAAGCATGGCTGTTAAGAGTGGAACGCCCACGACCCAGCCCACGCACCCCCAAAAACTGTAATTGTGTACCATGATTGTTGTGGGCTCTGGGCACCAAATCAGCCTCGGCCCTTTAGGGTTCAAAATAAAAACCTTGGAATATAAATGGGTTCTCAGTTGAACTCCCTGGGTCGGTTCCAAATGAAACACTTGGGGTCCATTCAAAATTTAATAAATATAATTAAAACTAAATAATCTAATTTTTTTTTCTTGTGTATTTTTGCACATTGATCGTTTTATATTTCTTGAAAATGTAATAAACAAGTTTAAAAAAGCAATCCTCGGCACAATAACACTGGCCGGTTTTACTCATCTCAACAACATTGACACAATTTGAGTCTTTCCAGTTTATTGGATCTACAGGTACTTGCTTTCAGAAGCAGCATCTTCACAGAAAATATTTAATAAATGAGGGTAAAAGGCCTTCACAGAAACTGAGAAACTCCTTCTTCAGCCATAACTTAAAAAATAATTAAGACAGCATGCAAAATACAAGGAAACCAATGCAAAGTTACCATGAAATTTAATTGGCACAAAAGAACCTTACCACAAGGAGAACACGTTACATACACAGTGCTTTGCTCCCATGTGACACATTTAAATCAGTCTTCGTTAAGTGCAAATAACTATGTGTCAATAAACATCCATTAAAAGTAAATGCATGTTGTGGTTGTAAACAATAATCATTCATTTAACTTGGCATGTCAGTGAACAATAAATAAACTGTACAGTACCCTTTAGTCCTAAAACATCCCTCCTCCGTTGAGCAGTGCCCTCTTTTTCTTTGTGCAGCACGTTTCTAGAATAAGATATTCTGAATATTCATTTTTTCAAAAGGTGAATGAAGAACCGTTGGTTTGTAGATATGCCCTCTCGTTCAGATAAAAAAAATTAAAAAGAGTGATTACCCTCTCACACATGGCTTCAATGTCAGTGCACTGGCAGTGAGTCTGACACATTATATAAAATATTAGCAACTCTCTAAGCTGCCTACGTACAACCCTACAAAGCTAAATCACATACTTGGTCAATGCGTATCTTTTCAAAATTCACTTTAGAATTTAGACTTTCTAGATTAACTAGCTTAGCATAGTAGCCATACCTGCCGTCTCCGCGGGGGGATTTCCGTGTTTTTATGTGGTTAAACTACATGTTTATCACTTATTTACAGGTGTTTTAGTTGATTTATTAAACTAGCTCATCAGTTCAAATGGAAAAGACACCTGAAAAAGAATCAATAGCGTATTTTGCTTGTAGATGTGTTTTCCCTGTGATGGCTAATAATGGCTAAAATCAGCATCATAGAGAAGGTTGTATAATTCATACATCTTTCCCACAATTTGGCTAAGAGCCTTTACACTTCAAACATTATTTTCTCAGCTCCACTGTAGTTCTGTAGTTACTGCTCTCCGGCATTATAGACAATACAGAAACATTCAAAATGGCTGCCAGTTTAAAAGATAATTCTGCACGTTAAGAAAGTTCTATTTGGTCGTAAAACTCTTGGGAGTAATTACAAAGACTACACACCCAAAAGTCGCGTAAATGACGTCTCTCAATGAAGCTACGATGTCGGTGTGTTTTGTACCAGCATGTACTCGCACCAACAACGGGTCTCGCTCATTCTTTCGCTTCCCGGCAGATAAAAAGAGTCACATTATACACACATCGTATAAAATATCAACAACTCTCTTCGCTAAAACACATCAGGAAAGAAAACCCACATTTGTGCATGAATATAGCTAAGTTACCTAGCTAGCTGGCTAGCTACAGCGGCTCGCTAGCTAGCTAGCTAGCTAGATAGCCAAGGTAACGACCGTGTTGGTGACGTGCATCATGCGAGACGCGAGATGTGGTTTCACACAAAACTAAAGGATACTACGACAAATCGACGAAAAACTGCAACTTTCTTGACGTGCAAAATTATATTTTGAATTGACAAACATCAGATGTGTAATTCATGACACAATTCAAACGGGCTCAAAAAAAGATTTGCCTCTTGCCGTTGACTATGGTACATATTTGTTTCCAAAGTAAGGTCCCACGGGGGGACACCGGAATAAGCGGGACTTCACACCTCTCTATGGGGCCGCATTGTCTCGCACAACGTGCAGCTCATTGAGGTTGTTTGCATCCTGGATTTCTGTAGAAATGTGATTGTGCAGCGCAGCACTCTGCAGTCCAACAGTGAGAAGGCTCCGTCTCACAGCGCATTGCTCACAGCAGAAAGAGTTCATACATAGTGATGACTAACTGGCTGCAGGGCTCGTCCTTTCTTGTGGAAAGATAATGAAAACGGGGAGTGGAGGAAGAGCCTCGACTGAAAACGTTACAGGAGCTAATGCCGACGCTGCGGTTTATGATCCCCTCCTTTTTCAGCTTGCCTCTCCCTCTATTGAGTCCATTGTACTTTTACTATGTCAAGTCAGAGGAAATACACGTATTTACATCATCAAGAGGCAAAAATAAAAAAAATCCTGTCATCTAAGTAGCCACGTGGACACTTAAAAGAGCATCGTTCAAGTAAAAATGCACATCTTACTTAGTTGACCCTTAGTTGTCCAGTCTACAGCGATGAATATGTTTACTGGCATTACACGTCTACTGGTCATTAAAGCCCCAACAAACTGACATGTCAGAAAGAGACAATAAAATATTCACAAACTCTAAATGCAAAATGCTAATAGAGGACAACGTGGTCTAAGGTCAGTCTGTTCAAGGCTCGTCCCTGCTGGGTGTTTGGGGGAAAAGGAGCACAACTGTAGACAGCTAAAGTGGAAATATAGTGCTATATAGTACACACACACACACACACTGCTTGCTTACTCCCTCTGTACATCCTCCTCCTCCTCCTCACCACTCACAGCAGCAGAGGAAGGAGCACGACGACCCCTCGGGCCCACGGAACTTGCCAGAGCTGGGCGTGTCCGTGCACTCTGCAATGAACGTGTGCAGATCGCTGACTCGCACCTGCTCCTGCGTTTGAGCCTGTGGGAGGACAACGTACAGCTGAAACTTTCCTACGTACCAATCTCAGCACTGACTCACAGCAGTGTTAAAAAAACAACATAAAAAGGGTTCAGAAACGAGAGCGTAACCCGGTGAAACCGTACCATGATGGTGTCGTAGGCTCCGGTGATGAGCGCGATGAAGAGGGACAGCACCATGTAGATGAAGAGGGAGATGAAGGTGTAAAGGTAGACCTGGCTGAAGATCCACACCAGCGTGCCGCTCCTCTCCATCTCGTGGAACGTCACGAACATGTCGTCCCCGTTGATCAGAGAAAACAGGCACTCAGACACCGTGGACAGGGAGCGGAACTGTGCACGGACAACACAAACGCAGTGTTTGCACGAGGAAAGTACACTAACCCCAAGTACACAAGTGAGAGGACACAGCTTTATTTCAAGAAAGACGTTTAGAGGAAACGTTCCGACATTTTTTTGAGAAGATGGGTATCACTTCCATAAAATGGAGTGGTATCGATCTTCTCATCTCACACTTTGGCAAACAGCTAAAAAGGTGTATTTCCCAAAATGTAAAACTATTCCTTGAAAAGATTTACTCCCATTCTACATATGAAGTTCAGTTCAGTCTTCATTAAGAGGACTGATACTACTCAGCCTGTAAAAAGAGTTTTAGATCTATCTATCTGTATGTGTAAAATTACCCTGATGATGTCATCGGGGTTATCTTGGGCGTGGAACTTTAAGTTTTAACATGTAGATTGACCCATAATAGGCGCTAAAAGTCAGGATATCTTGGCCGAGCGGTCTCTCGTGAGTCACCTGACTTCATGGAAGTGCAACACTAATCACTGGAGCACCCCTTTCATTTCTTAGAAATGCCTTAAACCACCAATTTTGACATCAATCGTCGTGAAATTCAACTTTATTTCTGTCGGGCTGTGGATGTGTAGCTGCTCCTTTTCAATTCAAATGTTGTGTTTGTCAATTTTGTGCCGATGTGAAGTTTGATCTGCTCTCTTTCCACCAGACGACATTACACTGAGTAAAAACAATCTATCCACCGAATGTTGTCATGATTCATATTTAATGAATGTCAATTTTCTTCTCATTAATTATACACAGCTGCGAAGATGATACACGCTGGAGGGCCTTTTATGATCATTAGGCTGTTGAGACGGACTGTCCGGATGACTCATGCCTGCTCATTCCTGGTTAGAGACACAGCAGTGTGTGTGTGTGTGTGTGTGTGTGTGTGTGTGTAGATGTGTGCGGTACCTTGGTGTGATAGGGCCCCAGCACAATCCAGCCACAAAAGCAGTACCCCATGTAAATGACAGCTGCACAACAGCAGAAGCGGATCACGTTCGGAAACGCAGCTCTCAGAGTCACGATCAAGATCTGTGAGACGCAGAGAGAGTGAATAAATGAGTGAGTGAAATGTGTAAAAGAAAGATGAGCTTCATGCGTGCGTTTCTTTCACCTACATTGTATTTCTGAAAGAAGCTGAGGTAGCGGATGACTCCCACCCACACCAGCAGAGTGGAGGTGCCCAGCAGGATGCCGCAGATGTCGTACGACGACAAATTCTGCATCACAACAGCAACGTCATTTATGACCAGAAACTCAGCAAAAACAAGAGAAAATCTTTTTCTGTGACAATAGATTACCTTGGACTCGATCCCAATTTTGATGAAGCTGCCGATGATGGTGAACATGTCGCTGACGATGAGCAGGATGTACCAGCCGTTGATGAAGTCCATTCTCTCTCCCCAGCTCACGTTGCGGCCGAGACTGCGTTTGAAAAACTGCACGTACTCCTGGTGAGGGAGATGGAAGGCGATGACAAAGATGAGAGGCTGCGCCATGTTTTGTTCAAATCGACAAAAAGGGATTCAAAATGGAAGACATTTTAATCACAAACAATGATTCAGGTTGCCAATATGTCCTTCCCGCTGTTTAACAGCACGTTGTTACCATGAAGTCAGTGCAGACGAGGTGGTGGGAAATGACAAAAAATGTCAAGTTTTCACGCATCATTTGGCGAGACCGGGCTGAATAGACTGCAGCATCGTCGCCATTCTTGTGATCAAATATCATAATAATAGCATTGAAAAATGCCTTAAAATCTAAAAAGGTTTACGCTCAAAAGATGCATCCCTTAATTCCCAGTTCAATGTACCTTATTGAGTGTCTGATCACGAGGAACACTGTGGATCAACCGTTTTTATGAGTGGGTCCCTGTGTTGTTTGCGCGAGGCCAACGTGACACACATTCCTCCCAAAGGTCTCACATTATTACAGGATCAACTTCAAGAAACGTAGCAATGCGCTAGTGAAGACGTGGAGGTAAACAATGTTAGTTTCCAAATGCTAATTGAAAGTCTCTGCAAATCTTTTATGAAGAAGAAAATTACATTTTTTTGAAAGATAACTCCACGGAGCATCTTTTATCGCCTCATTGTCTATCCGTCCCTGCGCAGGCACCTCACCTCACCGATACCTCCGATGCTCCACCGATGACCAAAGTAAAATTCTTTGGGTTTTTTTTTTTACACCATAAACACACAAACACTTGGTCCGCTTTCTCACGTGTTGCAGGGCGATGCCTCTGAGGATGGAGCGCCCGCACAGCAGCAGGGACAGCAGGCAGACGAACGCCACCAGCACATCGAGGAACTCCCGGGCGTAGCTCTCCGCTAACGGAAGAGGAGGCGAATGAGAGGGATCAGAAAGAGGTCACAAAATGACAGATAAAACAGTTGAATATTAAGAGAGACAGGTGTTGGCTCACCGTGTCCAGACACGTTGGGGTCTTTGCACTCCTTTATGGAGGCCTGGTTCTGCAGACTGATCTTAACTTTGCCACTGTGCGCCTTGTTATCCATGACGATCTGACAGCAAAGAACAACCAGAGTAAATATGCAGCCTGTGGGCAATGTTTCCACAGCTGCATCGGTTTATCTCAACTTGCATCTCTACGTTTTGTCCTCATTTTAATGCAACAACTTGCACATTGCTATCCGTGCAGTGCTGTGATGCCGGGCGCTCATTCGAACAGGAATAATAGAAGAGACAGCGCACCGTGATGGCAAAGGTGTAGCAGTCAGGGATTTCATTGTTTATAATCGTCTGAATGTTGATGGCCTTCAGCTGGAAGTCAATCGTGACGTTGATCAGCCTGGACACAAACATGTGACAGTGAGACAAAGATAATTCTATTTCAATATTTCACACCATGAAGGACAAAAATTAAATTAATTTCCAATGTTAAAAAAATAAAAAAATAAGATCATCTGACTTGTAAATCTTGAGAGTGAAATTCCTGTAGTCACTGTTTCCTGGAGCGAAATTGTCAGTCAGTGGATTCAGTCCAATGCATTCTGGAAAAAAAAAAACACATTAGAGGAACTACAAAAATACCACGTGGGTAATTCTTTAAACCGTCTTTCTTTCCACACCACGTGAAGCAGGAACCACACTTCCTCAGAGCATTTCAAATGCTGCATCGTCCCCCTTTGGAGATTTCTACTTGTCTTGCTTTATTTCCGCCACAAGATTTATCACGCATTGCCAAAAGTCTTCTCTCTGCCAAATCAGCAGCTGTATGCAAATAACTCCTTTCCCAAGGCAGGGGCACGGCCTGTTGATTCTGAAGTATGTGGGGGGAAAAAGCCTTGCTGTTGCGGGGGAGGGGGGGGGGGGGGGGGGGGTTGGCAATAGGAACTATTTCCAAGCCTTTTAAACTGGGGCACAGTTGCAGGGCAACCTCTTGACATGTGTGGAGCAGCAGCACAACGACTCGCTGACACAGTCATTTCCTTGAGGGCCAAGAACAACACTGGAACTGAGTAAATAACAAGGCTGCCGGTTACCCAGAGACAAACTCAACGGACACTGAGGAGACACAATCTGAGAGATGAAGCTCATCGCCTACCGGTGTCGACATGGGGATCAATGTCAAAGGTGTCGTTGACGGGGTAGATGGTGCCCCTCCTGTAGTACCTCTGGCAGAGGGAGAGCGCACTCCCGTTTACGCCGACGCCCAACACGTATGCATACCGGCCCAGTGAGATCTGAGGTAGAGCCATGTACTGAGGGGGAAAAGACAAGCAGAGAATTACATTCATGCAAATAAAAAAAAAATGAACAACATGTTTCCTTTCTCTTCTCTTGTGGTAGTAATAGTTTATTTGATATTTGATCCTCAGTGCAGCTAAATTACATTTAAAAGGAGAAGTATGCAGGATTTAGTGACATCTAGTGGTGAGGTTGCAGATTGCAAAGAACTGAATACCCCTCCGTTCACCCCTCCCTTAAAGAACTATGCAGACCTTTAGGTAACGTGAAATCATGAAAGGCCCTCTCTAGAGTTTGGTTTGTCAGTTCTGGGCTAATGTAGAAACATGGCGGTCCAACATGGCGGACCGCGTGCAGAGGACCCGCTCCCTTATGTAGATAGCAAGGGAAAAGTTGTGTAATTGTGTCATTTCCATCAGCCTCAGCTGTATTTTGTGTTTGGTGCTAGTTAGTGCATGTTGTTATGCTAACAAGCTAAACGGATGTCATGAACATGCTAAATATTATACATGCTAAACATCAGCATGTTAGCATTGTCATTTAGAGCAGCTATTCTAAATCACTGTGTTGGGGGCCTACTGGTGGGCCTCAGAGCGCCATCTAATGGGCTGCGTAGGTACTGCCAAATGCAGAATTCACATAAATAATAAAATACAATGACACGGTAATTCAAAAAAGCATAATTTCAATGAGCAGGTAAGACACATTGATGAGTTTAGAGACAAACGTGTTTTGCCACTGTTCAGCTAGCTAGAACTTGGATTCACAACGCCAGGCAGCGGGTGACGAGTGAGGGGAAGCAGAATAGTTATTTTGCTCATTAATGTTACAGCTAACAGTGGCACAACACACTTTAGTTTTCCTTCCTTTTTGTATCAATTTATTAATTGTTTTTCCTCATGGATTTTTTTCTCCAACAATCAGAAGTGCTGCTTAAGTCACGAAAGGGTTGAGAGCGCCTCATTTAGAGCATGTTAGCATGCTAACAGTATTTAGCTCAAAGCACTGCGGTGCTAGCTGCTAGCATGTCTGTGGACTATTAGTCTATAAGTCTAACATGAGGCTACCAGAGGTTTGGTCTCTTTTTTCCATGAGTTTCAGCAGTAGTAAGTCTGCATTCATGAACTGTTCAGCGGGAAGTATGTGGTGTAAATGAAACGTGTTGCTGTTGAAAATGAACTCCAGAACTATCTGCATGGCCAGAGAAAATGTGTTTTTTTGTTGTTATTTTTGCTATTTTGGGTGAATCCGCCCTTTAAAAGGCAGTCCACGGATTACTCATTGTAGTTATTGTTACCTGCTCTACGGCGAAGTGGATGCGGCTGTACAGCTCCTCCTGCGTGTGGACGGCCTGCGGAGCTCCGTCCTGATAACCCTTCAGGAAAAGGTGCTTGAACGTGGCCGTGTTCTCCTCTTTGAATGTCACCACCATCTGGTTGCTCAGCCCGAACAGCACCAACTAAGACGCAGAGGCAGGGACGAAACAAACGGGCGACCGCAGGGAAAAAATCAGCAGTTGTGACACAACTGATCACATTAACTAATCATGTTCTGATGTAATCAAATCACAGCACAAAGATGTATCCACCTGCACAGTCACGATGATGATCTTAAGCAGCTGCAGGCCCAGTTTGAAAGGCTTGCGTCCTTTGGCGTGATACTTATCGCAAGGGCTCATGAAGAAGTACTTGAGCTTCCTCCTCAGGGCCTCCTCCTCCTCCTCCTGCTTGTGAGGGGCCTCGGAGCCCTCCAGAGCAGTGGGACGAGGGCCCCCATAGTTGGCCACGGAGGAGAGGAGCCTGTCCTTCTCTGGAGGAAACACAGATCATGATCGGCGTTAACGAAATATTGAAGGGGCACTCGAGTGATCTGGTGTAGCATTTTCATAAAGTGTGTGTGTGTGTGTGTGGGTGGGGACCAGATTGAAGCAGAAGACGCGACATATCGTGATTTTTGGACCCTGTTATGAATCAATCTCAAAAAAGATTTCCTGTAATTAGCAAGTTATTTGAATAAACCATGAGCTGATCGGGAGAATCAATCTGCAACTATTTTGACGATCGATTCATTTTTCAAGCAAAAATGTCAAACATTTGGTCCTTTTTTTATTTTAGTCCCCTGAATAATAATGATAATATTTTGTTTAGTAAGTTCTGTTGCATTTTGCACTGATGTTCGATTGACTAAAAACAATAAATGGTGCAAATAATCTGTCTCCTGCATGCCCACTTCTTTCATATTTTTAGGTTTCAAGATGATGACATCATCGGGGTTATTTTGTTGCCTCCATCCAGTCAGTAAACAGTGTGCCACCATGTTAACAAGTACGTTTCTCGCGACAAACCGGTGGACTCATTGTGTCTGTAAAACCACTCATTGTGTGAATGGCACGACCTTGAGTGTGTCGCTTTAACCGGGACCTGCTCGGTACAACGTGATGTAGCGGGAGGATCTATTTAACGTTTATATGAAACATTTCCAATACAAGACACGATATCTGTCACATATTGGCGCAATGGACACCACAGCAATAAACGGACACGTGAGCATTTTTGCAGCACTAAAAAAAAGAAAAGAAAGACGGAAACACGGCGCCAGAGACAGAGAAAGGTGTCCAGACAGACCTGTGGCCCCGTCGTGGATGCAGGTGTAGCTCGGAGATGCCATGGTGGTGTCGATCACACGGGGCAGATGGAGGGGGGCATTATCGGCACGGATATCGATCAGCGAGAGAATTCATAGATATAACATTTTAGCTTGAAAAATGATGCTCACCGTCGCAGTGTTTAGGATGACACATAAGGTAAACAGAACGCAGCTTCCGGGTAACCGCGTGACTCCGCCACGTGACGTCTGCGCTGAAGCCGCTTGGAGGAAAACATGACGTGCTCTCATCATTCGTCCTGTCAAACTTTCCAGGCAGATACCATGTCAACATACGTCATACATGTGTGTGGTAATTACTAGTTGTATTGACGGTTAACAGACAAATACACAATAAGCAGAAGGAAGCATTACGAGCAGGGCCGTAGACAGGCTTGTAGGCGAACTGAGGTCATGAGACCCCCGACACAACCCCTATAGTTCGACATTTTTGACATCACTCATGTCCGTTAAGATAAATACCACTAGCAGCCGCTTAGCATAGAGTGGGAACAGCTAGCCTGGCACATGTCCCCCGAGTAAAACCAAATGTTGATTTTACACTTTTTTTTGTAACGGATAAACAAACAAGATGTTATATTTTAATTAGTGAGCTCTTGAGGTGATGGTAGGCAGATCTTGTTACCGAAGGACAGAGCCAGGCTAGCCGTTTCCAGTCCTTGTGCTAAGCTAACTGGCAGCAGCTTCAGACTGGACATAAACAATAGTGGTATCAATCTTCTCATCTAACATGCATTCTTTTTTAGGACATACAAATAAGCAGATTACCTAAATGTCAAATGTCCTGGTTTTTTTGGGACAGTATAGAGACAGACAGGAAATGGGAGACAGGGCGGTATGTAATGCAGCAAAAAAAGCAAAATTCCCCAGCTGCAATCCAACTTGACACATTCTGGTAACTTGGTAATGTATTTTAGCCTCTTGGTCAGCAGGATGCCCCGGTCCTAACATACACCCCCCCCCCCCCCCCCGAAACCACTAAGTTCGGTCATTCATGAATTATTTGGATTTTTCACATTATATTTATGGAGTTGACTGTTGGACTATGGATAACATTTTCTGTGAATTTCCCAACCTGCAGGTCAAAACGGTGTTTCAATGCCTTTGTCATGCTGCCAGGAACAACATGCTGGGGGTGGTAATGCTGATAACATTTATTCACTTATTATTGTGTTGGCTTAAAAGTATTCAAATTTGTCAAGATGCCGAGTCTAAAGATATTGTATCCAACTTATAAAACACCATGTGTACATTTAGTTTAAGATTTTAAACTACCCTATGATAATAATAACCCCAAAGTCACACATAAGTGCATACACTAAATAACATAATAAGATATTAAAATAAAAATGTTGAAGATATGACCTCAGGTTCGTCAATGCTAGCTACTACGGCCCCGCTTATGAATCTATTTTACAAAGATGAAACACGCAGCTGTTGAACTGGAATGACAAAAATAAAACTTTGAGAAATAACCTTAAGTCTGTTAAATAAAATATTTTGCATTTTATGAACATTATATAAACCAGGGACTCTAATTATTTGGCCTCCATTCAGTTTGTTGACTTTGATCCTACGAGGCAAAGGCTGCAAATCAAAATGACTTTCATGATCAAATAATCTGTTGAGTATTTCTTTGATTCATTGTTACGTCGATATAAAGTGTAAAAGAGCCATCACAAATTCCCACAGCCCAAATTCAAGTTATTTTATGACGTCACAGTATTATCTAATATTTTCAGTTTTATTTACCATCTGTGTTGTAAAAATGTGATGTGAAGCTCACAAATAAAAAGTGATCTTGAGTAAACAATTTTGTGTCACTTCATGAGGTACAACACAACAGGAGCGAGATGATCCACAAAAAAACAACAATCGTGGAGGATTGAACCAACTAGCCGGGGCTCAGCATGGTGCAGTCATCCATCCATAAAGTCCCTCCCGTCTCATGAAGTCACCACAAGGAAATTCAGTCAGGAACAAACAACAGCCTGAACCTGGATGATTTAACTTCATCCTGTATTGATCAACATAACCCCCCCCCCCCCCCCCAGTCTTCCTTATCTGCCATCCAGAGCCTTGTCCCTGGCTATGACGGACTCGTTGAACTTGATCATCAGCGTGGTGCCCTTGTGCCAGTGGGCGGTCACCTTGGCGGGGAAGCCGCTGTGCGTGAGGATGGCCTCCACGATGCCCGCCGTGAAGGCGGCGCAGTTCAAGCTGCTGTTCTCCTTGGGCACGGAGATGTACGCGTTGATGAGCGGCTCCTTTTCTATGATGTAGTAAGTCTTGTCGTCGTCGTTGGCCTGCTCCAGCTTGTCGGCCTCCTTCCCAAACAAAGACTTCCAGACATTAACCTAAAAACAAAACAAAAAAACATTTAGTTTAAAAGTTACTCGACTCTAAAAGCATCGTCGGTGTTCTCCGTTTGCTTGCCTTGATGAAGAGCAGCATGTTCAGCACTTTGGTCTCCCTCTTGCCGTTCTTCTCCCTCAGCACCAGCACGTCCAGCAGGCTGGCTCCGACACTCTGGCCCATGTCGGCGAGGCGCGTCTGCAGCTCCGACACAGAGTACACACGGCTCTGACAGTACTGGACCATCTCGGAGAACAGGAGGGCGAACGCGCTCACGCTGACCTCGGTCTTGGGCCGGGTTAGGGGTCGCTCCAAGATGTTGGATTTGCCTCGAGTGAACCGTGTGTCCATTTTGCTGTCGGTGGGTGACGGCGGTCCACGGCCACGGGTCGGTATCTAGCAACACACATATGCAGATCATTTATAACTAGTTATAACTCCTTCATACAGATATCAGATCTACAGGCTACCTAAACTGAACAGGGCCATATTAATATTCCATTATTTATGAATCAAATGTGTTGATCTCTTTCAGATTAATGAAGATGTCAATTTACTCACTAATTTACCATAAATGACATGATAATAACCACACATCACATTCTCCATGGTGGTTTCATCCACTCACTAGAATGAGAGGAAAGTGTAGCTCGTGCTTATCGAGTTTTCCAATCGCAACAAATACAAGCGACACATTATTTAACCTCTCGTCAATCCACGCGGTCTGAACTACCCGCTGAGATCCACTCACGCCCCGTTTAAGCCTCGCAAACACAACAAATAGCTGATCACCAATAACGTTAGCTGTTAGCTACTTTAGCCAAACATGCTAGCTGGTACTTCCTGTTGAAATAACTGCACGCGAGCCCCTCCAACAGAGGACACACACACACACATGTTTTAAAAACATAAACATATAGTAGATAACTTGTTATAAATAATACTTATTTCTTTAAAGATACACAAACCTTGTTGAAGAATAGACGAGCGACTGTACAGCAGCTTCCGTCTTTTTCTTCTTCTTTTACTTTTTGAATGGTCTCAAACTGCAACCAGGATATAAATTGCACTCCGCCACCTAGTGTACGGGAGCGTCACTGCACAAACAAAGACTAACATTTACTATATAGTGAAAAAGTATGTTTTGGCTACAGTGTATGTAAAACAGTTAAATAGTTTATATATTTGTTTGTCTCATGTGCATTTTATTTCTTTTCACAAGACTATTCACAAGCTCCATCCATGTCTTATAATGACCTCATACCCCTACATTATATTTATACTGATTTTAATTGACAAGGTGTCCACTGATCAGCAGAGGAAATCATCGGCAAACTCGGTGTCTTTTTATCTCTTGTCCCTGGCAAAAATGCCAAGGTCAGCCTAAAATAAAACTTAAACAGGCATGTCTTATATAATCAATACAAACAACACAATAAAATGTGTATGTGCTTACAAACGTTCTACCTTTTTTTATTATTATTAAACAAAACAAAACAAAAAAGGATGTCCCCCCCAAATGTGTCTCCTAGATTGTGTTTGCTTGAAGAGCATCACTTGTGTTTTCTCTCCGAATTGTACCCAACGTGCTGTTTCGCTCTGAACAAATCTTGCTGAGCTGAGACGTGACACCCATGCTGGCATCTGAGCACCGTCATTTCTACGTTGTTTGCAAAATAATCACATTTACAGACCGTTAATCACAGCAGGTACCTTTAAAGCAACCGGTTATTAATGTCCCTTTGTGAACATCACCTTATCTTTCTTGTTCCTCCCTCTAAAAGCTATTTTCTCTTACAGATTACAGTAATGACACATTTATATCTTTGACCTTTGTTATTTGCATCCCACACCTTCCGCAATGTATTTCCCAGTTCACCCGCAGACTACGACCACTTCCTGTTCCCGCCATCACATGCCGCAGCCTAAACATTTGTTTCCCTGTGTAATTTGGTCTCAACAGTTGTTGTGTGCCTCTTCATCGCTGACTGAATAAAAGCAGCATATGCAGATATATTTTCTGTCACTGCTGCCCGGCACACACGTGATTCGTGGTTCTCCGACTTCCTCAGTTTTGCAGCTTGAGAACATCAAACAAGAACATGCTTATTGCCTCAGAGAGGACTACCGCTGATTTGATCAGCAGAGAGGAGTTTTGCCGCTTGCTGGTTTTATTCCCAGAAGGTTGTTTTTTTTCACAAGCGCCAGCCGCATTAACGGCAAACGCTGTGACCGAAATGTATTTCAGAACTTGTGAATTTCTCCAAAGTGCCCGTGTCCGTCGAACCGACGGCGTACGTGGGAAGACCTTGAGCGGTAAAAAAGGACATAAAACGACTGTGACTCACACTGCAGGTGTCAGATTCCCACATTGCTCAGTGGGCCACGCTAACGGGCGGAACCCAGGCGTATCTGCAGTAAGTCAACAGTTGCTGTATAAATGACAAGAGGCAACAAGGGGAGCAGACATTTGGAGCCGCTCACGCCTCAGGATGGATAAAGGCGGCTGGAAACCCGCCCTGGCTCTTGTTGTGGCGTTGCTCAGCACGTATGCAGAAGGTAATGGATGTACACACTAGTTTATTCATGTTTTTTTTTCCTGTTTAGTCAGAAATATCTTCAGCTGAGATTCTGTACAAGTGTGTGCTTTGTCAACTTTTACTTTCACTTACTTTGATGCTGTCAGACATGACCCACAGCTAAAATCGTCTGTATGAGCTCATGTGGGCGTCATGTCGGTCGTCTAGAACTAGAGACGTGGGTTTTCATCTGAATGTTTTCTGTCCTTGTCCCTTAGCTACGTCTTCCCTGCACATGGATGACTTCATCGAGGCGGTGAGGCAGGTGGAGGACGGCGACCCTGGGTCAGACCCATTGGCTGTGTTGAGGAGGCTGCGTGGGGCCGCCGGCCTCAACGACGCCTTCATTCGGCACTTCCTTGGCAGCGCCGACTCCGGCGGCCCCGAATTGAACGCGGGCCTCTCGGGTTACCTCAGCAAGGCCGTGCACCACAGGGTGACGGAGGACGCCAAGGAGCAAGGCGTGGTCCTGACGCCCGACGGCACCACCGTTGCCCTCGCGCCCCTCCTCCTGGGCATCGAGGCCGGTTTCCTCGCCAAGACGGCGGGCCGCGTGCGGGGCCTGTACCAGCTCACTCTGGCCAAAGACCTGGACAGCTCTCCTCTCCTGGGACCCGACGGCTGCTGGGACAACATCACCTCCCCTCAAGTCTTCACCCTCCTCAGCAGCAGCCCCTCTGCGCTCACCGCCGCTCGGGTCAACGGAGGCATGGACGGCGCGGTTCTCGGGATGGAGGTCTCCGCCAAAGACGGACGCCCTCCTGCGCTCAGCAGCCTGCTGACGGAGTACTACTGCCGCCCGCTGGAGAGCAAAGGACTGGACGCCGCCCCGCGCCTCGTCAGCCGGCGCCGCAGGGAGAACTTCAGGGGGCTGGCCGCCCCTCCGGTGCTGGCCAGACAGGTGGTGAAAGCGGAAGAGCTGCAGAGGAGACTGACGGGGCGCTCGAAGCTGGAGGTGAAGGAGAAGAAGCAGCTGTTGGCTTTGGTGAAGGAGGGAATGAAAGAGTTCGTCCATAAGTACATCGGTGAGTGAAAGAATTCTGAAAGCAATGGTCTCTAAAAAGGATTGTCATCCTGCATTTACACTAACCGGCCACACCTTTTCTTCAGATTGCCCGCCCGTCGTCCCTCGCTGCATGTGGGGCGCCGAGCCGTACAGAGGAACCCCCACCAACCTGTCTCTCCCGCTCTCCTTCATGTACATCCACCACACTCACACGCCGAGCCAGCCCTGCCTGACCTTCCAGCAGTGCGCCGCAGACATGCGCTCCATGCAGCGCTTCCACCAGGAGGACAGAGGCTGGGACGACATCGGCTACAGGTACGGTCTCGTGTCAAATGTGTGCCAAACTTAAGCACCGGACTCACAGAAGGTCTAAGTTTACCTCCCGTGTTCCTTTCAAAAAGCTTCGTCGCAGGCTCCGACGGGTACATCTACGAGGGCCGAGGCTGGCTCCGGCAAGGGGCCCACACCCTGGGACACAACTCCGTGGGCTACGGGGTTTCCTTCATCGGGGACTACGTCACCGGGCTGCCCTCCCAGCACTCCATGGGGCTGGTGAGGGATAAGCTGGCGTCCTGCGCCGTCGGCGGCGGGAGACTGGTCGCCGACTTCGTCCTGCAGGGCCACAGACAGGTGGTGAACACTTCCTGTCCCGGCGACGCGCTCTACGCCGAGATCAGAGGCTGGGAACACTTCGGGGTACGTACGTAGAGGGGGCACAAGGGGCGAGCTGGTCAGCTGACCTCCGACAGGAAACAAAGCTGGAATATCCAGAAGGAGAACTCCTGCTCCAAGAGTCTGCGGCCTTTTCTTCCATCAGGGCGTGGCGTCCCTAGTTAAGTCTCCTAATCCTTGTCGGGACAGACGGGGCACGTCTAATGAACGCTTTGGTATTTTGCACATCTGTTGGTTCTTACGGTGTTGTTGGCATACAGTTCTCCTTTTCGTGTCGTCATTGATCATCTCACAACCGCCCACCTTTGAGCTTTACCGTGAGACCCTTTAAGGGGGCCTGAGCCTTAAACTGTAAATCAAGTAGATTAAACGAGCTAATGTTACATCATTAATGCATCAGTATTAACCATCTAATGATGTCATATATTATAAATATATCAGTCACAATGGACATTTCACTGCAGAATAAGTAAGTTTACTTTAGGTTAATATTGCTGATAATACTGCTTTGTTAACTTTTACTTTCGTAAAAGATGTGAATACACTGCATTCCTGTTTCACTTGTTTCATTCCCTATTTCCTTCCCTTTAGGAGGTCAAGAAAGGAAAATGATCTGATTGGCAGGAGGAGAGCCTCGAGTGAACCAAATGCTCAACACAATAAATATTGGTTTTATTCTCATGTCCTGATTGTTGCTGCTTTCTTTTGAACACTAGGACGTGTGCTGCATGAAATCTGGTGTGATTATTAAATTAGTATTGATTAGTAACTAAGTACATTTACTGTACTTAAATTAACTTCTGAGGTATTTGTATTTTACTTGCTACGTTCAGCGGTAAATATTGTACTTTTTACTCCACTACCTTTATTTGATAACTTTGGTTACTAGTTGTTAGTTATTAAAACAAAATGTGATCAAAAAAGTTATTATGAAGTAATACATAAATCATATGTTATATTTTATTGGTCCCTGTGTGTAAATTCACAAGCTACCCAGCCGTATATAATAAAGTAACTAAAACCAGCCACATTAGTAATGTTTACACATTAATGCACCAACAATTAAAATCCAATTTGTATCACAATGCATTATTCTGCATAATGAGTACTTTTACTTTTAGTGGCTTGCTTTAAGTATATTTGGATGCTAATACTCTTGTATTTTTACTTAAGTAAAACAATTGTAATGCTATACATTTACTTGGAACAAAGTATTGTCTATACCGTGGTATTAATACGATAATACTACTATTAGAGTCAGTACTTGGTGTAAAGTGCCCTTGATGGTAGAAACACAGTTCCACCTCAGGCCAGTAGAGGGCGCCAGATGACCGCATATTAACCGGCAGTGAGGCGTTTATTGATTTACAACATTTAGAACATTTTATTACACGAATTAATGACACTAGTCCAGCTGTCCTCAGCTCAAAGCGAGGGGACGCATCTGGGACATGTTTTTATACACGTGCTATTTAACACGGTGGAGGACATGTGGACCAAACTGCTACTGTGACACTAAATTGGCACCAAATGACAATTAAAACGTTGCCTGTCTCCATAAAACGATGTCCGGCATAATTAAACGTCAGCACCGTGGCTTGTCAACACCGGCTAGTCGTATTATCTCGCAGAATGGAGTGTCGTCGTGACTCAAAAACGCGTTACAACCGAAAACCTTTCGCACACCCCGGCGTCAAAACGAGAATATAAACCGAGGAGCCGCTTAAAAAAAAAAAAAAAAAAAGTTGAACTTATTCAACTTGACTCTGGCGTTCCGACTCGAAAACTCTTTCTCCGTCGCCCTCCCCGTCGACGTTACTTACGTACGCAGCCGTGGCGTGCCCGCGAGCCAAATAACATGGAGTCCTCCGTCTGGCATCTTCAAGGGATCCATGCGAAAACCTGAGCGGCGGTTCGGAGGGACAAGTTCGTCTCCGCGGGAGCAGTCGAAGCCCCCGGCGAGCATCGTCTCGGGGCGGTGAAACAGCTCCGTCCTCACAACTATGACGAGCGGCGCTTGAACGAGCCAGCCCTTTTTTTCTACTGCGACCCGCAAAGCCAGGCCGAATTCAGTGAGTATTTGCACACAAAAAAAAAAACCTGCAGCTTTTGGGCGTTTTGTGCTTCCAAACGGCATCGTGCGCGGATGCATTGTTGTCATAGTCACCTGACAACCACCGGATCGGTACCAGCCACGTCCTCTGGAGCAGCAGAGGCCAGCCCGTTGGGACACCCTGGATGTACCGGGCAGCAAGGAGAGGACATGGGCCTGAGTGGAAAGGCGACTTATTTATGTGACCAGCTGGGCGCCCTATTTCATTCTTTAAGAGCAGGCATGTTGAGAAAAATAGGCCAGACAGTCCAAAAACCTGCAGCTGGCCAAAAAAAAGACTGAGGACAGATTCTGCAGATTCTTGCAGACATGTCATTTTAGATTCTTCCCACACAGTCTGCTACAGTAGTCTGTGAGTATAAAGGGTGAGTGGTGAGAAACTTTTATCTGGTTTGGTGTGTGTGTGTGTGTTCCAGAGGAAGAGGAGGCTGCACAATGTAGGACGACTGGTCACCAGTGGGACTCCATACTGCTCTCTGGGGGGAGGGGTGGGGGGGGGGGGGACCATGGAGCCAGAGGGGCGACCCCTAACCCCAGGGACCAGCTATGGGCCCGCACCCTCCACTTCAGCACAAAACCCCGCCTCCCTCGAATGCACCTTGCAGGTAAGAGACCCCATCGGGCCTCGCCATCGTTCGTCGCCGCCATTCCTGCCGTCAAACTACATGTTTGGTTTTATTATTATCGCCCTCTAGTCCTCATGCTCTCCAAATGTGAGGGACGGCCCGATGTCTGCCAAACGCTCTCGGGTGGCGCGGGCCGGAGATGAGGGCCCCGGGTCCGGGCCCAGCGCAGACCCAGGGAGGAGCGCCCAGAGGAGATGCAGGTCCTCAGCCTTTCCTTCCTCCCTAAGCTGGGACTCTGACTCCGAGAGAGAAACACAGGATGGTAACACATGGCTTATTACCTACTGGGACCAGTCGTGATTACAAGTAGCAGCTAAATACATGATGCCATTGTTGCCCCCCACACACACACCCCCCACACACCTGATTGTTCTCATTGTTGATTCAGTGAGCATGTAGTCAGATGTCAGTGTATCTTTGATATCTGCGGACTGTAACTGTGGGTTGATGTTGATGTGGTTGTGTGTTTTGTGTGCTGTCATGTGTCAGAAGAGGAGCTACAGCACTTTTCTAACCCTCACGGTCTGGCTGCTCACAGCCCGGGATCCCCTTCTTCTGGACTCAGGTGAGGAGGAGGAGGAGGAGGAGGAGGAGGAGGAGGAGGAGGAGGAGGAGGAGGAGGAGGAGGAGGAGGAGGAATGCCGGCTGGTTTAGTTCAGGAAAAACATCCAGACACACAGAGAGAGAGAGAGAGAGAGAGAAAGACATCACAAAAGGCAGATCGTTGGGATATTTGCATCGTA
The DNA here is from genome assembly GCF_949748355.1 of Melanostigma gelatinosum. Taxonomy (NCBI): domain Eukaryota; kingdom Metazoa; phylum Chordata; class Actinopteri; order Perciformes; family Zoarcidae; genus Melanostigma; species Melanostigma gelatinosum. The sequence continues at coordinate 8,392,879 of NC_136646.1, forward strand.
GTGTCTCTTGTTTCCAGTCTTCGTGCTAAGCTAAGCTAAGCTAACTGGCTTTAACACTCTCGGCAAGGAAGTGAAGACTGTTTCCCCAGGAAACCTGCCATGTAATCTTGTATGCAGGCCCATACTGTATAATATAGCTCTGTTTTCCAGACTTGAGGGTCTGTTTGAATATTGGCCGAAAATCTTCTATCACGACAACGTATGTCACAACTTGTGTTTTCTGGCAACTCAATAAATAAGTAGTGTATATATGAAATAACCACATGGCCTTGTATGCTGTTGTGTGAACTTAATAATTGACAGAAGTATTTTCTCAAGTAAATAAGAACTTTCGTTCTAAATGATCTTTTCTGATTTTCTCTTGTTATCAATTTATACAAAGTAATTGTGTATCACTGCAGAGCTGCAACTAACGATTGTTTTGGTTGTCGTTCGATGTCTATTTTATGATTTGATTGATCGATTAGTATTTTAGTCTATAAAATAGTTGAAAAAAACGTTCCCAAAGCCCAAGACGACGTCCTCAAAAGCCTTGTTTTGTCCACAACTCAAAGATATTCAGTTTACCGTCACAGAGGAGTAAAGAAACCAGAAAGTAATTACATTTAAGAAGCTAGAATTAGAGAATTCTTTATATTTTATAGCCAACAAATAGACAGATGAGAAATAAGAGCTCGCACATGGTCTGTCATTTTGACTTGTTTCAGGCAGAGATGCTGCTTTCCCTTGTTAGAGATGTCATGTAACTCTTTTCCCCTTTCCGACGCGGCTCAGGCTTCATAGTGAAGATGAACCTGAAAAACTGCAGCACTTGCATGGCGAGACAGACTGGTCTACTGCTGTGGCGGGGCACGCCGGCGACCACGAGAGCACAAAGACAGAAGAGCCAAATACGCCGCTGCTCGGCCCAACAGACTGTGAGTAACATAAGGACGAAACACAGAGCTGCCTGCACACTTGAGAGCGTCCATTCATAACTCCTCCGTTTTCTCTTCGCAGTGGCAGACAGCGACACGTGGAATGTATCCGAGCTGTTTCTGTCCAAAGGAAAACCAAAGGACGGTTGCCAAATGGAGGAGATGGAGGTGGGCCATAGCGAGGGAGAGAAGAGGCCCAAGGGAAAAGAAACCAAGGAGCTTGAGAGGGATGTGTATACCTTCCCAGGAGACTCGGACCCCGACAGTCCCCCTCCCGCCCCCTGGGCTCATTGCACATTCATTCAGCGGTGCCGCAAGAAGAGGGTGCTGCTCAGGCCCTTCTCCGGACTTGGCACCTTAAAGCGCACATCGCCTGAGGCCGGCAAACGGCCGACTGCTCAAAAATCTCAAACCACTGAGACGGCACAGCTCGATGGAGGTGCAGGGGTGTACGGTTTTGAGGAGGCTGGCTTCGGAGAGGCAGCAGTGGAGGAGCCGATGAAGTTTGGAGGGAAAGGGGACAATGAAGAAGAGGAAGAAGAGCCGGGTAAAGAAATCTTCACCTGCGTGGAATGTAGCATTTACTTCAAGAAGCAGGCCCACCTGCAGGAGCACATAGTGGAGCACTGTCAGAGTGACGCGGCCGGCGGCAGGCGTTTGGGAAAGGGCGGCCGATTTCGGTGTGTTGAGTGCGGATGGAACCTGACAAATCGGCTCGCACTGGCCGACCACCACAGGAGGCACCAGGAGTCTCGTCTAAAGATCTTGGAGGAGATTGAGAAACTGAACGGAAACGGGAAGGCGGGAGAGATTCAGAAGTTCGACGGTAAGACGGTGGAGCATACAATGTCGGACGGGGCTATTATGCGAGATGTGGGCAAAACGCCAGACCCAGAAACATCTCCGCCACTTTCCCCGGCCCCGGTTTCAACACCAGACGCAGCAGTTCTCGACTCGGACGCCGCTCCTCCAAATTCAGTTCGAAGTCCGGCTCCGGCCCGAGGTGTTTCCGCCTGCCGCCGCCGCTTCGTCTGCACCAAGTGTAACTTCAGCACAAGAACCTCCCAGGCACTGGCCAATCACACCAAGACCCACAACAGAAAAAAACCCGCTCGCCAGGCTGCCCCCCCGTCCCCTAGTCCACTATCGAGTTTGGCATCAACTTCCCTGGCCTGTGGTCATTGTGCCTTCCTGACCTCCAGTCAAACTGTAATGAGGGAACACCAGAAACTTGTTCACCCGGCGCAGGTCTCCATCAGTGGGGCGCTGGCTGATGAGACTGGCCAGCGTTGGAGGTCCGACATGGGCGCTCGTATATCAAAACCCAGCCTCGATTCTGACCGTCTCTCTGGGTCTGGATCTGGATCCTCGCACGATGCAACTCGAGGCGAGAGCCAACAAGGAGCCGCTGCTTCTGAGGGCGGCGCGACGCCAGAAGGTGCTGCAGCTCGCCCTGCGAGCCAGGTGGTCTTCAAGTGCGTTGGGAACAGGAGATTCAGCAGAAGAGGGAAGACTTGGACTGATCTGGCCAAGTTTCTGGAGGATGACAAGCTGACTGGGAGTGAAGAAGAAGAAGAAGAAGAGCAGAGCACAGAGCTCGACACTGAGTGTTCCCAACGAGACGCCAACTCAACTGTTGGAGGGAAACCGCACACCAGAGCACGGTCCAGCACAGGTGAGACTCAATGTCAGACTAAAGACTCCAATGCTAATGCTAATGCTAAATTATTATGTCACCCAAGTCGTATATCGATATTCTCAAATTGGATAAGACATCCATCGGATTTCTGCTTGCTCATAGCTTTGTTTTTGTAATTGTGCTGAAAACCTGATCATACAGAAAATATTAAAGCTGGCCATAATATTTTGTTTCTCATAAACAATGCAACAAATGACCATGAGAAAAATCCACTCAATCTGCAGTTCACCGTAGCTCTGCGGAGCATTTTAGCATCTTTAAGCTAATCGCTTTCACTTTACGGCTCACGATTTTTCGATTCACTCTAACCGCTCACATCGTGTCATTTCTAGACCTCAGCTTTGAAAACCTACTGTACGCTCCCTGCCCAACACCAAACAGCTGACGGTAAAACGTTAGCGATTAGCTTGTTTAACATAGTGGAGCATTTAGCTGCTAAAAAGCCAGATTTTCCATTCGGAGTTGGTGGAGACCAAAAACAGAGCTAAAAGTCGAGTGAATATTGGACTTACATTTGCTAGGAGGACTGAACACGACTACAAATGAATGCTAACGTTGCTCCGTGACTGCTGGATGTGTACGGCAACTGTTTGTTACACCAACAAGTAGCTTTTCTAGTACATAACCCTTTAAAAAAGCTGTTTGTGGGTTCGTATGAATTATCACATTTCTGTAGCAGAAATCTAGCTCTGTTAGCATCGTTATCTGTAATCCCTTTACCTGAAAGACTAATCAGATTAATGCAAAAACTGGGCAATAATCTGATTACTACACTGAATATAAACAATTGATATAGTGACTTAGGCCAGACAGACTTTAAGACTCACCCAAAACCTAAGTTTCACATGTGGTATTTAAGGGAAACATTTTGGTTAAATTTAAATAGGATTCGTCCGTTTATTCAGAATTGATTTTTAAATTGTTTTATCTTGATAGAGGACTGCTCAGCACAGCAGAGCACCACATTTTCGCTCCTCCCTGAGATGTGTGTGACGGAGGAAGACAAGCTGGAGGTGGAGAAAGATGGAAAGGTTTTCTTTCTGAGGCGGAGTAACCGGGTTACCGCTGTTCCCGCGGAAACTGACAGCGAAGAAGACGACATTGACATTGACGAGGAGCACGTGCGACGTCTCCTGTCGGAAGGGTTCTTGGATGAAGACCCGGACGAGATCGATGAGGACTCGGAAGTGCTCAAGAGTGTGGAGAGGAAGTGCCCCTACTGCCCCGATCGATTTCATAATGGCATCGGGCTCGCCAATCACGTGAGGGGCCACCTGAACCGAGTGGGCGTCAGCTACAATGTGCGTCACTTCATATCCCCCGAGGAAGTCAATGCGATTGAGAGGAAGTTCTCCTATCAGAAGAAGAAGAAAAAAGGTCAGCGGCTTGCGGCGTGTATCTCGCTATAGGTTGTGTAGAGATTCTAAAGCCCAGACAGTCGGTTTATGTTGTCTTTGTTTTAATACATGCTTGACACAATGACCCCGACGTGAGCCATGCGGTCGTTGCTTTGTGGATTCCTCTCTCTCGATAAATCTAATTTCTGGTTACCAGCTGGGAGCACTTCATTGTGAACTGCTTTTACAAGTGGTTACGTTAACATAAAGCAGTGGTTCCCAACCTGACGAAGCAAGGGTCATAAATCTGAGGGGTCGCAAGATGAAAACTGGAGAAATGAAAAGGTTTAATGCTTACCGTTTAAGCTTAACGTGCTAATATTTGCGAATTAGCACGAAACAAAAAGTACAGCTTGTCATCAAAGTCATCTAAAGAGGTATGCGGTCATCAAAGGGATTTTAATATATCCTGTGGGGAACATGAATCTATCCGGTATTTGTTGAGACATTTCACTCAAAATGACAACATTTTAACAATCTGTTGGAGCTAGAGGACAAGTCAGGGGATCACTAAAGTCAGCAGGATTCATCTTCAGGGGACCATGATTGTCTGTACAAAATCGCATGGCAATTTATCCAACTGGTCCAATAGCTGTTGGACCAGTCAGCTTACAGCTGCACTGCACATTCTGTCATATGTCTAAACATGTTGCCCCCCCCCCCCCCCACACACACACACACACACAGTTGCCAACTTCGACCCGGAGACATTCAGCGTGATGCACTGCGAGTTCTGCAGCGCCGGCTTCGACACCCGGGCCGGCCTGTCCAGCCACGCCAGGGCCCACCTCCGCGACTTCGGCATCACCAACTGGGACGTCACCATCTCGCCAATCCACATCCTGAGGGAGCTGTTCTCCAGCAGGCCCGACCTTACGATCCCCACGGCTCCCCCCCGGAGCACCTACTCGGAGGAGGAGGAGGAGGAAGAAGAAGAGGAGAAGGAGATGGAGGAGGAAGGGGAGGGAATCGTTGAGGTAAAGTTGGAGGGGGACACAAGCGAGAGCGTGGCCGTTCCGGATGCGCCGCCCTCAGCATCTCCTCAACGCTTGAAGGAGGAGGACGGAGTAGAAGAGAGTGGAGGTAAGTAGTCACTATTGATCCATCCTTAAAAGTAGGCTCGTAAAGCACCTGACTTATCCTGCTGGATGCTGATGCGTTTGATAGTTATTCTGGTGATCTGGCGCTTTGAACTTTAAACGCGGGGTATGTCACCCCAGTAATGATGCCTGGAGGGTTCATGGAGACTGTTACAAATCCATAGAGCAGTGAGTAATGTTGAGTTTAGATGTTGTTGTTTTAAGTGCATCTGCCTGTTTGCTTTTTTAACCTCTGAATAAAAAAAGGCCTTGACCCGGGTGACACCACTGTGCAATGTGTGAAGTGTTTGAATCAGGATGGTGGCTGTGGAGAAAACCAGCCTCAACAGAGAGAGAGAGAGAGAGAGAGAGAGAAAGAGAGAGATAGAGAGCGTGTGTGTGTGTAAGAGAGAGAGCAGTCACTGATACCCCGTGGTTGATGTGGCACTCGGTGCATTTCATCCCAACCTCCGCCTCCACTCGATTGGTCACGCCTTAGCTTAGCGGTGCGTATGGGGGCAAAATGGCTGCTTCCACCTCCCCGTAGACCCAAACAATAGCGGAAAAAAAACTGTCTGGCGTAGGCTGCCGGGGAGTCCGATGCACTGCGGTTGCGGACCGGTGAGTACCGCGCGCTGAAATTCCCGAGCACCCGCGTGCCCCTTATGGATCGCACGGCTGCGTATACGGCGCCGCGCGTCTCGCGCTGCATCCTCTTGTCACATCGTAGCCAGACGTTCAGCCATTAAAAAAAAAAAAAAGGAAAGAACTCCTCATTATCATGCGATACTTATGTATAGAAAACCAATGTCGCGCGCAGCCATGCAGGCAGGTAGCCCATGACACGGGTGTCAAATAGCTCACAAAGCGGGTCATTGTTATTGTTTCGGGTTGTTTCCCGTTTTTTTGCACGCGCGGATAAATAGTGAAGATTTTGGGGCTGTTGTGGTCTTGTTGTTACAGTTTGTGTTTCCGTAACGTCCGTGGATTCCTTTCTCTTTTTGATTGTGCACGTCTGGGATGACGTCCAGTATTTCCAATGCTGCAGGATCTGTAAAATTACCTACAGTTGCCCAATCCTCGCCATTTTACTTTGCTTTGATTTTTGATAGAGGACACGCTGTGCTTTCAAGTGCACGCATTTGTGCATGTTTTTTGTAATCAACTGCGTGCGAGATTACCCAGGAAACATGGTAACTTTGTAAGCCAGTATTCCAACTTATCCGGATCAACGAAGTATAATCGAAGTATCACTTTTTCTTTTTTTCTTTTCTTTTTTTTTGACTTGGAAGTATCAGCTCGCTCGTGTCACTCCGCCTTGAATGGATACAAAGTCAAGTTAGCGTGGTTGCTACTTTGATCCGTTTTTAAATAAATACTCTGCTGATTGCGTGGCATTGTCTCCGTTATAATAGACGGTGTTATAACGCTGCGCTCCGAGGTGTCACATCGCTCTTTTACAGGCAGGAGATGAACTGACAAGCGCAGAGCCGCCCACCAGACAAAAAGCATTGTCTGTCTCCGCGTCTCCTCCTGATTTACGCGATTTTGTCGCATAAAATGGCACTTTTCTATTTGTCCCAGGAATGTCTGACTGCGGGGGGAACCGAGACTGCCATGTTTGTTCCATACAGTAGTGCAATTATTACTTTTTTCCCCCTTTTCTTTTTTTTTTGACAGGGATTCATTTTTTGATTTCTTTTTCACGTGCACCTCCTCGCAGTATAGACGTTATAATGCGCTATTATTACAAGAGCTGCTACATAGGCAATGAGCTGAGGAGGTTTTCCTGCTCTGACTGCGTCTTTTAAATGTATTAATAAGCTTTCAAAGGCTGACTTATTTTAGAAGCATAGAAATTAAATGTCAGACACCCTTTATTACAATAGTTATTATCCCAGTCGCTTAATAGGCCTAATTAACATTGCATTTCTTCTCTTGTGCCCTGTAGTCTACTTATAACGGTACTATATTTTTTGTCTTATTCTTATTGTCTGTAATGTTTTAGGTGAGGAGGAGGAAGCAGCTGAGGATGATGAGGACGAGGAGGAGCCCCAGTGTCCAGCACTGGATGATCTGAGCTCAAGCCGGACACAGAAAGCCGGCCGGTGCAGCGTGGGCTCAGACGGCCTCTCTCCCGGGGAGGATGCAGACTCCAAGGGTGAGGGAGAGGGAAAAAAAACCCCGGGAACGCTGACCCTAAAGTGTTGACAGGGGGATTGGATTTGCTATAGCAGAGCTTTGCTGTGGCTGTCAGCGGGGAGCTTGTAAACTGACCCTAGGTCAGCGTTGAGTTGAGGGTTGTCCCCGGGGGAATCTGCAGAGGTAGACAAATGTATGTTAGGAGCTAATGAGAGCTCCTCCAGCACTTGGCAAGTGTTCCTGAAGACTAGGGATCTCCACGGCCTCTGAAGGAAGCCGAGCCACCTGCTCTTACTTTGCCAACTTTGTGTCTTTATCAATTGCATTGAAATAATGAAATAAGGCTTGTTCGATGTCTCACCAGCTGTTCTGGCCTCGTTCGCAGTCCACGATTTGAAGTGCGAGGTGTGCGGAGCCCAGTTCGAGACCAGGCGCGGGCTGTCCAGCCACGCCTGCTCTCACCTGCGCCAGCTGGGCATCGTCGTCTCGGAGAGCAGCGGGGCGCCGATCAACCTCCTCTACCAAATAGCCAAGGAGCGCCACGCGGGCGGCCAGATATCTCTTCCGGAGCCCCTGTCCGCCAAGAACGCCTCTGTCCCTCAGAAGGATGAGGAGCTAGGAGACATGGACTTAGACGAGAAAGCCATTCCCCTCTCCATCCTGGCCAAAGCGGCGAAAGCAGTGCCACCCTCTTCTTCCTCCACGCCGTCAGCTTCCCCCGGTGCTTCACCGGCTCTGCCTCACTCCGGCTCCCCGTCCTCCGTTGTGAGGAAAGCCCCTATATCCTCTCTGCTGCCCGTGTCTTCCCCCTTGCGCTCCCTTGAGCACAAGGCCGGGGGAATGAAAGGCTTGACCTCTAACCTCTCTGCCAACGTCACGACCAAACCCACCTGGGCACCGCAGGAGAATGACGCTCCTCTCAACCTCAGTAAGTGTCTCTGGAACATCGTGAAAAGTTCTTACGTTTGTTGTCTAAGTCTGGTTATTTCTTCCTCACGTGCAGCACTGGAGGTGGACCCCAACAAGGACATCGTCTGTCAGCTGTGCGGCGCCTGGTTCGAGACTCGGAAAGGTTTGTCCAGCCACGCGCGGGCCCACCTGCGGCACTTTGGAGTGGAGTACTCCGAATCCAAGGGCTCACCCATCGACCTGCTGAACCAGCTCATCGACACGGACGACTTCAAGCACAAAGCCGGCGCGCTGCGGCTCGACGGCCGCGCAAGGCCGCGGGGCCTCGCCACCACGCTTTCCGGCCCAAAGCGCTCCCTGCTCAGCCTCTCTTCCTCTTCCTCCCTCCTCTGCAAGGTGACTACAGCCGGCGGCGGGTCCACGCCCAGAGCTACCTCTTCCTCTGCCCCGTCTCTGCTGGGCCCACCCGCCAAGCGTCACAAGTCCTCCTCCATGAGGGTCTTCCGCCTCAGTAGTGGCGAGCTCATGGCCCTTCCACACAGTGAGTGTTGTTTCACGCGGTTGATGTTTCCAGATGAGGTGTTAGGCTTCCGTTTTAACACATTTCGGTTCACTTCTTTCAACTTCTAGGTGAACCTCCGAAGGAAATAGGCTGCGAGTTCTGCGGGGAGTACTTCGAGAACCGCAAAGGCCTCTCCAGCCACGCCCGCTCCCACCTGCGCCAGATGGGCATCACCGAGTGGACGGTCAACGGCTCGCCCATCGACACCCTGAGGGAGATCATCACAAGGCGGGGCCTGCCTTGTGCTCTTCCTCTAAAACCTCTCAAAACCCCACCCCGGTCCTCTCCGGGACCCCCTCGTTCGCCTCTGCCCACCTCTTCTTCCTCCTCTCCCTCTGCCACCCTCCTCAGCCACCTACCCTTCGCCTTTGCCCGCCCCTCCAGTCCCCCACAGTCCACGCCGTCTAAATCGAGCTCGGCTCCACCGACGTCCGCCAGCGGGCTGATTCTCAAGCTGAAACCTGAGCCGGTGCAGCTGGAGGTCACCGCGCCAGGAACCGCGGGGAGATCTGCCGGCTTCTCCGGCGAAGCTCTCAACTGCACTTGGAGCTCTGACAGTGTGTTCCCCCTCAACTTGGGTAACTTGGATCCTATGTTTGTCTCCAGGGTTAATTTAGCAAATCTACAGGAACTGTTCTACATTTTGGGAAACGTACTTATTTCCCAGTAATGTTTGTGTTTTAGTGCTCTCTTACTCTTCTTTTGATTTCTACTTACTTTCTTGTTCCGTTGACTTTCTCCCTCCGGTCTTTCCGTAGTCATGGCCCATGAAGTGGAGCCCACAAGAGATATTCGCTGCGAGTTCTGCGGGGAGTACTTCGAGAACCGCAAAGGCCTCTCCAGCCACGCCCGCTCCCACCTGCGCCAGATGGGCATCACCGAGTGGACGGTCAACGGCTCGCCCATCGACACCCTGAGGGAGGTCATGCACAAGAGAGGGGTGGGCCCCTCCTCTCACCAGGGAGTGAAGAAGGAGTCGACCCAGGGGGCCAGCAGTCCCCTGTGGGATTACACAGAGGGTTTGGGTGTTTCAGGCTACCAGTCCTCCAAGTTCCGCAAGTCTCCGCTCAGCTTGTTGCAGTCGGGGTCCAGGCTCCACAAGCAGGGCCTGGGGTCCACGTCTGCTACCCCGCCACCGGGGAAGTTCTTCAGACTCTCCCCACTGGGGAAGAGGCCTCTGTCTGAAGAGGCCCAGCCAGTGGAGACCGCCAAGTCACCGCCACATCAGCTCAAGGCTTTCTCACCGCTGCCACATGATTTCTCCTTCAAAAGAAAACCTTCCCCAGACAAACACGGACACCAGGGTGAGTTAGTGGTTGTCCCCCCCCCACCCCGTACTGATTGTATTCTTTGAAAGACGATCTCTCATCCCTTTTCCCGCAATTTTCAGATCCCAGTTGCGAGCTGTGCGGCTTCTACTTCGAGAACCGCAAGGCCCTGGCCAGCCACGCGCGAGCCCACCTGAGGCAGTTCGGCGTGACGGAGTGGTGCGTGAATGGATCCCCCATCGAGACGCTCAGCGCCTGGATGCGCAGCAGGCCGCAGAAGGTGCTGGAGATGCATCGCAGCTACATGCAGGGCAACCGCTCCACACTCAAGAAGGTGAGCAGAGGCAGCCCAGCTGCTGGTGATTCATTTGAGCGTGACAACTCGGGTCAGCGCAGGTGTTTTTATTCACCGAGCACGCTCACAGATTTTTTTTTCCTCTCACACTTCAGCGAAGTGTTTTGTTGCGAGTTTGTTTTTTCTTCTTCTCTTTCTCTGAGAAAAGATGTAACATTTCAGAAGAAGAACCTCCCACAAAGCTCAGCGGCGGCGATACAACACAACCTTCTGATCACAACCTTCTGTGCTACTCCTCTGACACGCTCTCTTTCCTCCCAGCGTCTTTGAATAGGCGCCTCGCTCCGAGATCTAACGCTCCTCAGCTGGTGGCGCGACAGACATTTTGTGTCTTGGAAAGCTTCAGAGACGTGTTGTCTTAACAGCTTACTGTAGACCCTGTGTCTCGTCACCCGCCAGAAATCACTGTGCGGACGGATGCCAGAACAACTGACTTGATAGTTGCCATAGTAACCAGGGTGCCTGGCAGCTTATGTTTCATCCTCAGATAAATGATGGCATGCTGTTGATAGGAGAAAACGTACAGGGCTTTTTTTCTCTCCCTTTGCTTTCTTTCCCTCCTGAATTAGTTTCTGGTGCATTTGCGTCACTGTCACACCTTTTTCCCCGAGCTGTGATGTGACACACATACAGAACGGATCACCTTTTAAACGTCCTTGTAATCATTACTGTAAAGGGAGGAACGAACCCACCGAAGCAGCGCGTGTTGTTCCGTGCTGCTGATTTAAATGCATGATTTAAAATAGGCCGACCATGTAGACCATTAATTGATTAGCCAATCAACAGAAAATTAATCAGCAACTATTTTGGTAATTAATTAATTGGCATCATCTTTCAGGCAAAAAAACAACTAAAAACGAAACACCCCCCCAGTTCCAGTGGCTCATGCTACTGTCTTTGTGGTAGCAAACCTAATATTTGGGGTTTTAATTAATTATTTAATGAATGTGTAAGTAATTAATCTGAAGACTCGTATTGGGCTTCAGGGAATTGTTGGGCATTATTTCACTATTAACTGACATTATATGGACCAAAAGAGAAATCGAGAAAATATGAAACATTTCAAAATATTGTTAATTGTACCCAAATGTATAAAAATGTTCCCTTCAATTCATCTAGATGCTCAGTGATTGCATTGGCCTCAGGTGTTTTTAATTGCAGCTGATTAGACCTCTGGGTCAGGGGGAAGAGGGGTGGAGCTATGAAGAGGGGTGGAGCTATGCTGGGAATTGTGTGACATCGACGAACTCTTCAAAGACCAATAAGAAGGTTGAACAGGATTGACAGGAAAGCAAGAGGCACATCAATCAGGTCGAATCAGGAAATGAGTGAAAACACCTGTGTGGGTGGACTGCTCTGTGCGTCGGGGCTTCAAAGTGCGTCGGGGCTTCAAATTAAAGGAATATTTTGGCATTTATTGCCATCACGCTGCTGTCTGTACGGTAAAAAGGGACGCTGCAGCCGGTCAGCTAAATTTACAAAGTTAGCTTAGCTCGTAAGCCGCTGCACCAACCAAGAAATGGTCCAGCACAGAATCCCCCGTAAAACCACAACATTTACCGTTCTGTGTTTGTACTAATTAAACAAGAAAGAGAGAAACAAACGTGTCAATTAGTGAGCTTTTAAAGTGCTGGTATGTGGTCGTCTTTATGCTAGGCTAGTTAGCTGCTGGCAGTTTCTTCATTTCTCTGAGAGGGGTATCGATCAGCTCATATGATAATAAATGCTGTCAATGTTATATGAAACAGAGTGTATTGATAGAGTTGCTATTATACGCATTATTTGGCCTCATAATGACCTGATTGGTATAACTAGTTATGTTTAATTTATTATCATGGTAATTACAACAGGACATGGCAGGACAAGTGTCTCTTGTTTGACATCATGCTGATTAACAAACCCATCTCTGTTCCTCTTCCAGAAGAGCAGCTCAACGGATTCTGATCATATCCTCCCCATCTCATCACAGAAGGCCTCCTCTTCCTCCTCCTCCTCCTCCTCCTCCTCCCAGTGGTCGTCTTCATTGGCTGTAAGCCTGGTGCGGGCCGGGCTGAGCCGCGAGGTCAGCCAGGGCTCTTCCAGAACCGCCGAGGGGGAAGCCGGTCCCAACCGCCATGCTCTGTTCAGGCCCGGCCACAGCAGTTCCAGCCCCTCGCGGCTCGCCGGCGGCCTCCCGCTCCAAGCACAGGTGGCGCGCAGTGAGCTTAACGTCCGCCTGCCCAGAGGTACGTCAGGGATGCAGCATATGGTTTGGTTCCCATGGCATATGCCTGCATGTGCCATTTACCCAATTCTGTACGTTTCTAGGTAGTGCTGGGCTTGGTAGGCCTCTGAGAAAACTATTTTAACAATTAGACTACTGACCTTGTGTCACGTTGGTTGGCCGCAATTAGCCGCGCTTTAGCGTTACGTCAGTTGTCCCAGACCGAAATATCTCAGTGCTAATTGTGTTTAGTGCTAATTAGCAAACGTTAGCATGCTAACACACTAAACATGGTAAAACTGAGGCTTATGGGAATGACGGTGCTTTTACAGGCATTTGGTCTGCTGAACATCAGAATGTTGGCGTTTGAAGCACCGCTGTGTCTAAGTACCGCCTCGCGGCGCAGCTAGCTGTCGATAAAAAGGGGGCCGAGTGCAAATACGCAATATTAGAGTTAAATTTGGGATACATTAGATGCAAGGCAAAGAAAAGTCTGTTATGATAAAAGAAAAAAAACAACACAGAAAATGAGGTGTTCCATCAGGGGAAGTAAATAAGCCACAGTACTGCGCTAGCCTTTGTTCTCAGTGAGGCAGTGAGTTGCCTTTTATCTTATTTTTTGACATTGAATTTCCTTGCTTTATTTATTTTATTTCTTTGAAAAGTAGTGATGTTTTGACGAATTGTTGTTCAGAAATTAACCTTGGAAGTCCAAAATTAAATAAGAAAAGAGAGAATTACTGCAGTTTTTAAGTCAGCTGGGTTTAACTAAACAAACAACCCCTAAAAGACAAAAATAGTGACATACAAGTGTTGTGGCTCAGCACAACTTTGCACCGACCCTGTTTTTCCCCCCATCCTCCTCTTGCTAAGGTTATGAGCGGCGGCCCTTGAAACACCCGTCGTTCCCAGACGGAACGGAGAGTCCTCCCAAACCCCCCCGCACAGGCACCGTCCCCGCCCTGGTGCCCAAACCGCCCTCCTACCCACTGGTCAAACTGGTGGGCAAGTTCTACACCCTGAAATGCCGGTGAGTGAAACCTGTGTGTGTTTAGCATTTGACATTTTAGGGACAGTAGCATTAATAGAACTGTCGGGCTAAGTTTTAAATAGTCCCGTAATCCCCATCCCCATCCCCTGCTGAGCAGCACTCCACTTGTAGCGGTTAATGAGCTATATTGAGAATCCTGAATCATTTGGGATTTTCAGGCATCATCAATGAGTGCTTAAGTTCTGATATGACTGCAGTACAAAAGTTCTAACAGAATCGTCTGCTCCCGAGGGAGGTGCTGAGTTTAACACCGTCAGTTTGTATTTGGCTTCTTTGTGTGAAAAACGTTGCTGCAGCAACAGAATATGCAGATGACTTGTCTCTGCATAATTCCATCTTTAATGTGTTTTTTTTTTTTTTATCAGATTCTGCGAGGTGGAGTTTCACGGCCCGCTGTCGGTGCAGGAGGACTGGATCCGGCACCTCCAGCAGCACATCCTCAAGATGAACTACAACAAGGCCCCCGCGCCCAATGCGGCCCCCGCCGAACCCCCGGCCCCGGTCGACGCCGCGGCCCCGGTCGACGCCGCGGCCCCGGTCCCTGTCCAAGCCTCTCCCCCGGCCTCCACCTCTACCTCCAGTACCACCTCCACCACGCCTGCCCACGCCTCCACCCTGACCCGCGACGCGCCTCCCGACGGCCGCTCCACCACGCCTCCGGTGGCCGAGTGTGCTCCGCCGGTCACTGCCACAGAGATTGTAACTGTCTCGGAGGAGCAGCCCACCCTATCTCCAGCTTCTATCCCCCTCCCCACCCAGACAGTGTAAGCTCAAACTCATCGCTGTCATTTAAACCCTTTTCTTTTTCCCTTTTAAAAAAAATATCTCTTCGTCCATCCGCTTCTTTCCTTTCGGCCTTCACAAAGTGTTGAGAGAGGATCGTTTCCCCTCCAAAGAGCCCTCTGAGCCCCAAGCACCTTTTGAAGCAGCTTTCTGGACTGTTACTAAGTCCCGTTACCAGGGGAACGAAGCTCTCCTGGCTCATCCGCGAGTTTGGCAAGTATGAGGAGAGATGAACTAGTGTTTTGTGATTGCCTTGTTTCTATTGAATGTCCAGGTGTTGACGCAGACCTTTGCTGTACATCTCTCCTCCCAGTCACCTGGGGATTTAGGGGTTAATGTAGCCCTTCAACCCTCCTGTCTGCTACAGTTTCGTCCCCCATTTCCTTGTATGAACAGACTTTGACCATTTCTATCAGCACGCCGGTTGCGCCGGCCTTCTCACCTAAAGGTCCCGACTGAGATTAAATGACATTTATAATCACGGCAGCCTCGCCTGGTGGAGACGTCAAACATGTGGTAACACTAAGTGTTCAAACGGGCACTTTCAACAGTGACATTGTCACTCGGCACTTACTGAAACGCCCATTTCAAAAATGGGCGGGATTTGACTAAAAGACGAATTCCAATTGGTTAAAGGAGCCAGAAATGGAAGCACACCCAAAAAGGGAAACTCCCCCTTGTTGGCTTTATAATGTAATTCTCTTTCCCAAAATATACATTTTGCTTGAATGTATCGTAAAAAGCACCTATTGAAACCTTATATGCACACAATCAAACATACGCCCCGTGTTACTGTACCATTTCATGATGTCACGGCTCCACGGGCCGCTGCTTTCAGCAGGTAGTAGCTTTTTTATTTTATTATTGAGAAGCAGGGCCAAGGTTACACTTTTTGAAGTTTTTTTTCCATTCACAGTGTTGCCCTTTCTCTTCCTGCCTTTTTACATTTAACCCAAGCTCTTATTTATTAATTATTATGCATCTGAATGTGGTAAGCTAAGTCATTCTAAAGCTAAAGTAGAACTTTGGAATGTTTGAAAATAGGTCAGCGGTGCACTTTTACACTGGTGCACACAATGTGTGTGTGTGTGTGTGTGTTAGTTTGTATGTTTGTGTCCATACATAGCAGATGTGCATTTGTCTCCCGGTTTAAAGAGAGAGACTGACGTTAACCCGCTGATAGGAAAGCGCCTCTCCTTAGGTCCAAGTGGACTACATGTGTGAGGCTGTCTGTGCGTGGTCTAGTCACGACTTGAAATGCATCCGTCATCGTGTGTTGGGATGTGCCAAAGAGTCAGTTTACTTCCTTGTCTTGCCTCTGTAAAAGCTGTTTACATTGGACCTGGTGGTGGAGGAAACTCTGCACAGCCATCGAGTTCCCCCGAGTTCCTCCACGACGGACTGAACCAGCCGGCGGTGTTGCGCATGCGCTAACGCGCACACGCCGGAGAAAAGACGACTCGGGCCCCCGGAGCCGCTTCGCGGGACTCCTGGCGATACTGCGGGGTTTAGAGGATTGCAAGTAAACACGAACCAAACAGGGCTCTTGAGAAGCGCCCAGTCCGAACACCAGAAACACGTCGGACCTCTGCGTCTGTTTCTTTTCGAACATTGCTTCAGAGTGCGTTCATAGCGACTCAGAACTGAAGCAATACCTAAAGGTGTCCATGTAGGCTGGCGATCCTAACTATGCCCCCCCCCCCCCCCCCCCAGACCCTTTTATGGAGTATAGATGCATACTATATAACTACATGTACTTAAGAAACTGCTGACGCTAGTAGAGCCATCAGCAGTTCTATTAGCGAGGTAGTTAAAAGAAAAAAGTAAGTGATCTTAATTCCTCTATCGTGATTTGATTTCAACCTTTTTGATGCTCTGTATTTTTTATTGCTCTGTACATTTCTGTATTTGCAGTCCTGCAAGGTGAATCTTTCGAGTATTTTTTATTTTTAGTCTCTCCGAAGCTGAAACTTTGGTGCTGGAGAAGAGTGTCGCGGGTTCGGGAGCCGGCGAGCGGCTGAATGCGAGGACAGTGTTTTGGAATGCGATGGTCACGTCCTGGTACGGCAGGACTCTAATACGCAGGGCCTTCACAAGGGGACCCCTTCACAAGTGGTAGCAGACACCGTGCATTGGAGTTCCCTTTAAGATTACCTGAAGAAGACTCAGCTTGTGTGTGTGTGTGTGTGTGTGTGTGAGAGAGAGAGAAAAGACGACGACGTTGGCGATGAAGAAGAAAAAGATGCAGTTGAGGAAAGAAACGTACTGTACACAAAAGGGTTTTAAGTGAATCAACTCAAAGAACAAACAATAAATGTGATTTCAATTTCAGAAACTGAATTGTCTCCTTCATTGGAACATGAGAGCGCGTCTTTGCACGCTGGTCCGATTTGTCGATTGTCTTCAGTTGTAATGCTTTTCTGGCCACTAGGGGGAGGTACAATAGCATCTTTATGTTGGTTACATGGTTGATTCCAAGCTTGAACACAGCCTTAGATGGATAGGAAAAACAGAAGTTAGTTAGGAACTTAATTGACCACAATGTGGAAATTGTCTCTGCCTTAATAACATGGCATGCATATAAAAAAACAACAATACAGTTAATAGAGTAAAGTAATCTAGAACAAAACAACAATGACTTTAAAAGGCCTCGAGTCAGAGTTTACAGCTTCACTCCCCTGGAAACAGAGGTTGACAAAACAATCTAACCCAACATGCATGAGAAGTCCTCAAAGTGCTCAGAAACAAACTGAAATGTAAACCAACTGAACTTTAGTTTGCTGATGAAGATCATGTGATATGACTGAAAGCTCCAGAGCAGCTGCTGAATGGACATTGTGAGGAGATTGTTTCCATGAAGGTAGTTATAAGAAACTGTTGATGGATTACATCGAGGAGCTGAATGCAAGTTTTAGTTCGTTAAAGACACATTTTGACAGCTGATAACAGAAGGTCACTTACAACATGAAAAACATTTATATCGCTCACTTACAGTGCCTTGTAAAAGTGTTTTTCCTATTTCATTGCATTACAACCTGGGATTTAGAGGGGGGGGGGGCTTAATCATGGAGGCAACAAAGAGCCCAAAGATAACCCTGAATGAGCCTTAGGACCACTTTAAGCTCTATGCTCCACAGACCTGGGCTTTATGTCTTAGATTTTTTGTTTTTTGTTTCATTTCACTTCCCCAATTTTGACTATTTTGTGTGGAGCCACTACATAAAATCCAAATAAAAATCCAATGGCTTCAGTCACACTGTAATTAGATGTTTAGTTTGGACTTAAAACAGAAGAGAGAAAGAGAAAGTGCAGCTGCAGAAGTCACAAAAACATCCACGTAAATTCCAGGTTGTAATGCAACACAACAGGAAAAACACCCGGACGGCGTGTACTTTTGCAAGGCACTATAATTGCACCTATGGTTTGCTTCTATTTTTATTTTACCATCTATTATTCATTCTTCTGTTTTCCTGTATCCGATCAGGTTTCAACACCACATGACTGAGAAAATAGTTTTTCAAGTATGCTTAATAATTTCAAAATGATTTAAAGCTGCAAATTAAATATTTTTCTATCTATAACGTACTACAATAGATCCAATGACATTGTGTAAACTACTCCGATAAACACCCTGTAAACTGTCCCAACACCAAACGGCAGACGGACACAGTTGGTGGAGACCAAAGCGGAGCTAAAAGGAGAATGTAATTTGGCAAGTCAGGTTACAACCTTCTATCAAACCAATGTTCAACTTGTTTCCGCCGCCCCCAAGTGTTCAAAACGATCAGATAATGCAGGTTTAACTTTCTAAGGAGATGCACATACAAAGTATTTTCTTTGAACCACAGAAGGCCATCAATCACTGTTGTCTCGTGTGTTGCTCTTTTGGTTTGACCTACATTCATTTCAGGTTGGGATACATAGTTTCAACGCCCTCCTCACAGACTCGGCCAACGAGCGTCATATCGTCAGCAAAAGAAACAAAGGTGCTAAACTGGTACCTTGTGGAGCACCTGTGCTTGTCGTCTGTTGGACAGGAAACCTGTGATCCGCAGGTTAAGAGCAGCATTACACTTGAATCCGAGAGCCTTTTCATCTGGACTTAAAAGCCTCACTAAAATCAACAAATACAGAAACGTCTGTTTGATGTCTCTGACTACAGATGTGTGTGGTCTCCACGGATGACTAGGCCGTAACTTTATTCCATCTTCTGTTCTTCACCCCCTGTTCACAGATTGACATGGCTTTGTACACACCATTACCGGTTCTGTATACTGCTGGCAGCCTTTTTCACCACCTCAGATTGGAAAGCTGATGCTTTCGTCTGAGGCAGAGCAGAAGAACCGCTATGTGAGTGCAGTGTTCACTCTCTTTTGATCTCAGCTAAACAATACAATATGTCTATTTAGCTGCTAAATTCCTCCACCATGTTCACCAGGCTATAGCTGCTAATTTTGGCCGTCTCTCAACAGTAAAGCATGCGGGACGGAAAAACCACAACAAATGAGCTGGAAGATGCTAAAAAGCACCGTGCAGCTGATGGGAACTGCAGACTCCTTTTTAAGAGCGCTCGCTCACAGCAGACGCAAATGAACTAGAAAGACTTTAATGACTTTCCTTCATGGTTTATGAAAGCAATCCCCTGACTCTGAAACCCTTTCCAAAATCAATTCTCAATAACCTGAGCAAAAGCGATATTTCCGATCAATGATGAAGTTAATGAGTTCTGCTAAAGTGGATGCACATCAGTGTATGTTTTAAGATGCTACGTTACCGGTAAATTGCTAAGGCCTTGTAACTTTCAGTCCTCATTGATCAATGTCAGTGGACTAACGATATATAGCGCGTCGATATAGTGGCCTATATTTCCTGTGAGAATACACTTAAATCCGGAGCACAGCTTGTGTAGATGCTGGAGCCTAAAGTGCTGTTTGTTTTACTTGGACATGCAGCTCCCACACTCATCCATGTGGACAATGCTGTCTGAAAACATCTGTGTGGATCGCGTTCCCCCTCAGTTCATTAAGTGATGGGAAACTGACTGAGATAACAGTGCGGGGACGAGCAAAGAGGCTCCACAAGAACAGAGTTCAAGACCTCCCCAAATACAGCCAGGCGGTCCTCATCGCGCTGCAACATCTGCAAAAATACATCTATTGTGTAGCTTTGAAAAAAATCTAAAAATCTTGGTTCATTCATTTGTGCAGAGCAATCCCCATTAGAGGGGAGTTGCACTGTGAATAGGTGTATATTTTGGACAAAAGGAGAAAGATTGCACCATGCTGGTGCAGCTGCAGCTGTCCCACCCCGACGTATACCTGCCAATACACAGACATCAAAGGGCTCTGAATCCAGACCAAGGCCGCAATCAAAGACAGTACAATAAAATCGACAGTAACTCTAATATTTAGCAGTGAGACACAGATGGCATCGATTACAGAACAGTTATTTTGTTCTGTAAATAAATAACTCCCTTGGATTCCAAGGAGAGGATGCAGTATTGCAGCGGTTCCCAAACTTTTTAGGCCGCGCACCCCCTTCTACATCCCGACTGGGTTCGCGCACCCCCCCCACCCCCACCCCCCTTAATAATAAAAAAAAAAAGAAGCAACAGAGCCTTTTAAGCCTTCATAGCCGCATAAGAATCGGACCAATGAGAGAACAGTTTGCTCGCGCGTGGCATTTGTTTACAAGATTTAGTCCGCTGTTAAATGTTGCAGTGTGAACACAAACCGAACAAAGGAGCAACTGCAACATTGTATCATATTAATCCCTGAATCAGAACAAAGCAAATGAACTGAAGGTGTGAAAACGCCCTGAAACACTGCAACAAAGTTTCAATAACTTTCAGTGACACAAGGCGTCACTTTTAAAGAGCAATACGGATGCGAGGACACACGCACAGGCTCAGAGGCAGATTATCACATTTAATTTACAATTAATGAGCGACTAATGTAGCCAGGATGTCTTCGGACAAAGCATCGATGCAGCGACACAGTGTTGTTGGACACCGGGATCATGTCCAACTTGTTTGCTTCTTTCTCCCCAATCATACATTCCACCATCTCTCTGGCAGCTGGCAAGCTCACGTCTTCGGCGATTGTGTGCGTTAGCCCCTTTCTCGCTATTCTGTAACCAGATATGAAGCCCGTACTGCGTCATTTATAGACCAACACATGAATGAGACTGCAGTTGTTTTTGGCTGTTTTGTAACTCCTCCAATTTTGATATAAACAATGTAAGGGGCTTTTGACTTGCACTGGCATGCTTGGTGTTCAGGTGGCGACGTAAATAAGAGCTTCAGACTGTTAGCCAGAACCTCACTGCACACCACGCACTGTGGCTTTGGGGAATCTGCGTTGCCAATCCAAGTGAAGCCCAGACACACATACTTTTCATCATATTTCCTCTTTTTTTCCCAGTCTGATGCTCACTCTCGTTTCCTCTTTTTCACCTTGACTCCGCGATGGGCCGATGTGCTCCCGATTTGTCTGTGCTGCACCTCTCCGTTCCCCTCGCCTCCGATTCCTCTCTCTCTCTCTGTCCCTCTCCTCTTTTACGACTGATAGCTTCAGATGTCCCACCTGACAGTTTTTAAATTAAAATTACATTTTTTTTAAATATTTAATATTATTACACCATCAGACCGCCATTACACTTTTCCTCTCGCGCACCCCCTAGAGGCAGCTCGCGCACCCCCAGGGGTGCGTGCACCCCACTTTGGGAATCCCTGCAGTATTGTATGCGATGGTGTAATGTGTCAAAAAACAGAATGTGAAAAGACACATTTTAGTGAAACATTTACAGTATCTGTTGACATCTGACATATGCTGTAAACATTCATAAATAGCAACATGATGCATAAACAACTCAATCCCTGAGCAATTGTATCACTGCGTGGCTGCAACTTTTTATTTTTTTTATTTTTGGTAAATTAAGATTCCGGACATGAATTCAGATGAAAGCATGAATTGTTCAAACGCCGAAAAAAAAGATGCTTGAAGTCTTTATCAAAAGATGTTCTGAAGGCACAAACCAAACGGGTGGTCTTCTGATGGAGCACAGCTTCCTGATTATCTTGATGTTAATCAAAGTGCGACAGAATAAATCTTGCTGTTTTCCTCAAAGTCCTCCGTCTTTGATCGCGTACCCAGCAGGCAGACACAAAACCAGTATTAGATCTGGCCGGAAGTCACAGGAAACATCTTTCCTGCTTCTTCCAAACAGGAAGAGGCAGTGTCATCTCCTCTCATCTCATCTCCTCTTTCTTCTTCAGCACATGTTGCTGTGACATTGCCGCCCAGGTGTTTTCCTTTGGTCCCTGACCCACCGCCGTTGCTTCCCTGCAGGCTTTTCTCCCGACAACCCCTGCAGGGGATTAGTATTGATCCCATCTCAGAGCTCTCAGTTGCTGTTTAATCTGCTTGTACAAAGATTGATAAGAAACAGCGCACTGACACCTCACTAAACTGCAGTCGATTCTACCCATTTCCTGATATCATTCAGCTACTTGGAATTTGGAGGGAATCGGAAGTGCAAAAATGCTGACTCATTTCTGGGTGAAATAAAGGCCAAATTGCCCCCCCAAAAAAAAAAAAAAAAAAAAAAAATGGACATCCTTACTGGCTAAGAGTAGACAAAAAGCCACAAAGCTAGAGCTGTTGACCAAAATTAGCAATTTGGGGCAGAGCCCCCATAATGTTTTCGAAAAACGAGACTGACTGGGCGTTGGCTCTTTATTATTGTCTCGTCTGTGCTTGTGAAAGGAAGAAAGTAATGACTGAGGAAAGAAATTGAAGGCTGGCAGCGGGTTGTTTGTTTGGGGTCAGCGGCTAGCTAGCTGAAGCAGAAGGCTTAATAGAAGCCAGCCCAAAAGATGTTCGGTATTTAAGTCTTCTAGTGTTGTTGTTTGTGGTTTGTCTAGCTAGCAGCACTGAACACACCTGGGCCTCTGGTAATCTCTATCAGCCTCCTACTTATCCTAACACGTAGAGGAAGTGTTCATTTCGGGTTATTCTAACTGTAATCATATTTCATCCCTGTTTAATTCAAATTAAAATTTGAGTCTTTGAATCACTTTAATGATATCAATAATGAATTTCATTGTTTTAATAGGATGCAGAATATTTCTCCAGGTCAAACTGGATTTAAGGCTATAAAGTTGCGTCAGATTTCTCCATTTGTGGTGCGAGAGTGAGAGATAATCCACCTTTTAAACTGTTTTCTGTTCGCACGCATCCAGTGAGCCACGCCGAGGGGATTAAAGCGTCTGGACTGATGGATCCAAATGTTTTAATTAGTTAATCTGTATCAGGATACACTCTGGCCCCTTTGGGCCTGCTTCATCTTGATACTTCCTGATTCTGTCACTGACATTTGTTTTGAATCTTCAGACGCTAATTCAGAGAGGAACACTGGGAAACAGGAAAAGTTTATATCTCCCTTTGGAGATCAGATCCCTGGAGCCCTGAGGTGATACATGAATGTCCCAACTGGACTTCTTGTTCGCCTGATTGATTCCAGTGAGCCAGCATGCACAATACCAGCGCCCTGGCCCTCCTAACTGGAACAGGGCCACATTTAATGTTACTAGTTACACCTGTGTTTCCCCTGCAATGACATGTCAAAATGGCTGCTGAGAAAAGGGCCGATATTTAACCCTAACCCTAACCCTAACCCGATATTTAACCCTAACCCTAACCCTAAACCTAACCCTAACTCCTCCTCCTTCGCAAAATACAGAAAACACAAATCTTGTTTAACAAGTCGTGCCCCAGTTGTTGAAAATCCATCAACCCGACACGTCAGTTGGAGCCTCATCCACACATTTATGAGGGGCTTGTTGACAGATAAAAGTGATGGATGACGGTGATAGAACAGTGCCGTCTCGGAGCTGTTCAGACCACCCGGAGTCTCCTCTGAGCTCACATCACGTTAGCACACACTGCTGGATGCTTTGGTACGATATTTTTGGTGCCCCTCTCAAGATGAATTGTAAGAACTTTGGTGATCCCTTCACGTCACATTTATGACCAAATCCCTGCAAAACGAATGACATTGCCAATAGCCTCAGCTGTACTTCGTGTTTACTGTTAATTAGCAGATGTTAGCATGCAAAACTAAAATGGGGCACATTATACCTGCTAAACATGCGCATGTTAGCATTGTCACTGTGAGCATGTTAGCATACAGTATTTGTCTCACAGCACTGCTATGGCTAACTCACAGAGCCGCTAGCTAGCATGACTCTATTGACTTTGTAATTCGTCACATTTTCCACCATTTTACTTGAGTATCCTGAATTTGCGTCCTATATAGTGCACACAAATTCCCACAGTGAAACAAAAAAGTAGGAATAATTCAACAATACTGCACGTCACATATAGATACAGTCAAACAAACACCTGAAACAGTCACTGATGACTCGAGGGTACTTTTCAAAAACTCTCATTATGGAGTTAACTACCGAGTATATAATATACTGTAATGAGTGAAAGTCTTGTTGAAGTACAGTTATCTGTATTTTTACCATCTTCATTGCAGAGAACTTGGATATTTTCCCTGCATCAACGATTTGATCCACTGTTGGGTGGAAAGGCCTATAAAACAGCATTTAGGCTATGGTGAAACCTATAGCACAGGGTGCTACATCCAGAGCCACTGGAAGTAGAAACTTACATTAATGGCTTTATACTGTATGTATACAGCCTTCTAAAAGAACACAGCAGCATAAAATACAAACTCATTTCTAGAAGTAATGAGTGTTTGCATGTGGTCATTGCCTCCAGTAGGATAGGATTTCCCTCATAAGTCAGCCTGAAACCGCAGTTGAATAAACAGATACATGTCACGGTTCATTTCTTCACACAGAACATATTTGAACTGCACGGTATGGATGAAATGATGACTAAAGCCCCTTCTGGATTTATATATAATCCTCATATAAAACAGTGTTTGAGTTGTGTGTCTGGTACAACCGTGTGCCAGGAAAACTTGTTCAGCTAATGTCTCAACATTTGCGCACCATATGTACAGTACTCTTCAGCTTACATGGAAGATATTCTGGGCTCGATTGAGGAAAATAAATAGACATTTCCAGTTTATTTCCAGTTATTCCATCTCTGTCTGTGCTGCTTTGGAACATGATTCAAAAGAAGTTCACCGATGTTGAATGCTTGGAAGCCCAGCAGATTATAGTGTGGGTGTGTGGGGAGGTGGAATGTGATATTCAGGTTGAATCTGAGGTAATGAGGTTAAAGTCTATATTTGGTATACACCAAATGAATGTTCACATAATCAATCAAAACTCTCACGGTTGGTCGGTCTGTCTATCAGCTTGGTCCAAACTGAAAAATCTCGGGAACGATTTGATGGTGTACAGACCTTCACGGTTCCCAGAGGATACAGCCCGGTGAACTTTATCCTGGGCGTTGTCCCTTGAGCTTGCCTCTGGCGTCACCACCAGATTGGCATTTGTCGTTCAGAATTAAATCTCTCAACAGCAATTGAAATTTGTCTCAGAGATCGTTTGTGTTCGGACACAGTTCTTACAGGATGAACTCTAGAAACATTGGTGTTATTTTAGCTTTCCATCTCGCACCGTCATCTGGACACAGTTTGAATTTGTCCAATACTTTGGTTTAACACCAAATACCCGCAAAACTAATTACATTCCCGTCATTTTTAGCCGGGGCCCACTGCACCTAAACATGCTGAGGATGGGTTAAATGCAGAGGCCGTATTTTTTTTATATATACATGTGACGATTCAAATAAAGTGTTTTTTTAAGTTCACTTTGTGTTTGGTGCTTTGGTGACTTCTCCAATCCAAGAAATAGTCCAGTGTCATAACTCCAAAAAGTACAACTGCAGCCTCCCTCACATCGAGTGACGCTATTTCAATTAAACTGTGATGCGGGAAGAGATAGCTATTTTCAGTCTTTTCAGCCCCTTGACCTGATCTGTCATCTTTTAAAATGAGCGGACTCGGAGACGCTGAGCAGAGGCTCAGCAGTCTGGCACCGTTCCTCCTCTCGACGCCTCCAGGATGTCGTTCATCATCACGGGATGTGTGAGGGGGCCGGACAGCACCCATCGAGATGTAACCCGCAGCTCCACTGTCTCTCCAAACCTGACCGGCTGAAGACTGATGGCTCACTGAGGCGGAAAAAACCTACTTCCTGTCACATTCGCGACCCCATTCAGATCACCACTTCTTGCAATATCCCTGTTTTATATGGTCACACAACAGTAAGAAAGAATACCTCAGTCGTAAACCGGCTGTGAGCTGTTATTTCTAATCTACAAATTCATATCATACACAGTTCCGTCTGTATCTGTCTGTGTTTGGCCTTGTTTATGCGGTCACCATGCGCCATCTGCGACTAGTGCTCAAAAACACGACTTTCGCTCCTGGAGAAACCGCGCTACTGTGAAATGTTTGTCTTTGACGTCCCTTTGGGAGTAGATGTGTTTACAGAGGGTATTTTGGAGTCTTAAACAGACTCGGCCGAGAAAACAGCGCTACATTTACGCGCACAGCTTCCTCGCTTTGTCCACGTTCTCATGTAAACAGCAGTTATCTGAACTGTATTTGAGAAATTGTCTAAACTTTTGACGGTGAACTTCCGGTGAATTCTGTTTCTGAGGGATGGACGCAGTAAGCAAGCATTACAGCTTTTAGCTGGAAAGAAATTAACTGCATGACTCGAACCAGGGACTGACATGTGAACATCTTTATAGCTGAGTGTTGATGGTTGTGTTAACATCTGAAATGATATGAATTGATTTTTCCTCATAATTAGTTTAGCGATGTGCAAGGTGCGCCCACAAATATGCAAAAAAAACAACCCCTTTCAGGTTTTCCATTTTCATTTTAGGTCTATGACCTTTTAAAGGTCTATCATAATATAATGTTGCTTACAACAGTCTGCAGAAGGTAAACCGTTCTTTTTAAGTTGTATATCGGTCGCCATCAACAGCAGGGATACATCCTTCAGATCTAATATGAAGGATGCATTGAGCATTTAAAGGAACAGTGAGTATAATTTAGGGGGGGTTTAGGGGAATTAGCAGAAATGGAAAATAATATGATATAACTGAGAGTCGTTGTGTGTTCGTTATCTTAGCATGAATCCTTCATATCTACCTAGGGAGGAAGTCTTCTTTACGGAGTCTGCCATGTTGCACCGCCGTGCTTCTACAGTGGCCCATAACGAACAAACCAAACGGTGGCTCGAGAGAGTAATTTTCCTGTTTTTACGTCAGCTGAAAGCCACCGTAGTTCTCTGACAGGGAGGGGTGAGGGGTATTCCACTAGATGCCACAAAATCCTACCCACTGCTCCTTTAATGTATTTACCCTCTGTAATACCTTTCTTTATAGCTGTTAGTGGTGGAGTCCGCCAGTCCCGTGCGAGATTAAAATTGCCTTCACACATGCGGGTTTTCACATCTTGTCAGGAGTGTGTTTTGTTGCACCTGCAGCCGAACCTATCGGTGATGTCACGGTGTACTGACACGCCCCACGGTACACTTTTACTTCACTGCTGCGAGGCGAGAAGTCAAACCACCGGACTTTTTCTGCTTTAGTTTGTGCTTTTTCACACAAATTCAACTTTATATACAATGAGATCATAGAGATACATTCTGTCATGTCAGCAGCACTGTATAGGTTCTGTATAGGTACTCGGATATGACAAACTTAATGCAACCTTTTGAAATATTTTGAAAATAATGTACAGTCAACAGGCAGCGATGATGGGAACATGTAGCGTTCCTGGAATGGGAAGCATCAGTGCAGCACCGTCACATCTTGCACGGGCAGCTGCTTCGGCCCGAGCCGGCACGTGGAGAAATGATGGTCCCCTTTCCGCTGCGGTAATAACCACCATCTGGAGAGGTGAACGCTGATCGACCGTAGCCAGTAAAGAGCCGAAGTCTGTGATCACTGGAACAGGCCGACGAGGAAATGCATTAGCATCTCATCGACTGCTTTAATGACTCCGTTAATGTCACGCGCTCCACAGAGAGCACCAAGGGTTGCGCGGTGTTCTCGTAACTCTTGAGTCACCACGTGGCCCTCGCTCCCATGAATTGCCAGCTGGAGATGTCCCATTAATGTGTTCTATTTCAAGGACAACTTTCTGGATTCAGGGCTGGAAATCTTCTGTCATCAAATCCTCTACTGCCCAGCTGGTCTTCGCTTGAAGTTACATTTTGTTGTTTTTGTCCGTCACAGTGTTTGCTGAGCTGATCAACATATGATATTTAATAGAATATATATGATAACAAAAGGGCAGAATTTGAAACTCAAATCTGATGTTTCACACAATCCGGAGAGGAATCATGCAAATTAGCTCTGACATTTTATAAATGATGCTTGCCGGCGCTGTAATTAAAGGTCAAAATGTGATGCTTTGAAAAGCCAGAAGTGCAGTTGCACTGGTTCAATAATGATGCATCTTGGGTCTTATTACTGACAGGCCTCCGTTATTCAAAAACACACACACTGCTCATCTGCTCTCAATGATTACAGTTATATGACAATGTCCATAAAATACTGGGATGGACCACACCAGTGTACTTGGGATGGGTTCCATCCTCATCTCCTAAAAATAGAGAAATTCTCTGGAAGGTTCCTCCACAACTTCGTCTGTTATTCCTCAGACCCCACTCGCAGTCTGTTGGACACCAGCCGTTATTTTCTGCAAAACAGTGAGTGGAGCAAACGCTTCACAGGACTTGATGAAAGTGCGCTTCACACTGGTGAACCGGAGTGTGAACCGCGCGGGATGAAAGTCATTTCCGTGTTATTTACAGACCTGTATCTAACAACAAGCTTCGGGCTCCGCCAGCCAACATTGATCTGTGCTGATGCTCTCTGAGGTCTGGGGATGCATTAGGAGGAGCAGCGCTCCCAGAGCCTCAGAGGGGAAAAAAAGCAAATACAGTGAAATGTTAATTACGTACCACAAGGAAGAAATAAGGTGATGCGCTCATAAATCTCTCATGAACAGTGTGCATAATTATATAACTCTGCTCAAACACTCCTTTTTTGGTAAATTATGAATTTTGTGGTTAAAACGTTCCTGTTGTTTTGGGCCTCTAACTACTGAGACACATGCATTATTAATATTTAAATGGTCGGAAATTAGACTACTAACAAACAACTACAGATCTTCCTTCTAAAGTTCGCTGAGTGCTTTCGTCAAGAAAATTGCAGAAACAAGAGCCAAAATGTGAGGAATTGGAAAAAACGTGTTTGTCTGCACTAATGTAAGCTGCAACTGTTAGCATGTCTGGCTAACTAGCTTGGCGCTAGCAGCGACTTCACCAAATCCAGCGGCAGTATACTGCATTCTTTTTTGGGGGTGACAGGTTATGTAAAAATAAAAAATTTAAATTTGTACACAACTTGCACATTCACTGTGTTGTATTTGTTGTGGTCTGGAGACCGTATCAGTGTGTAAGCTAACGTTAGTCGCTCTGTCCTGCTGGCTGACATTCATTTTTGTCGTGCAAAAAAGCCGACTCACTTCCAGGTTTTACGACTCATTCCTGCAGCACTCTATTGTAAGACATTGATGATATTCGCAGATCAAATTGCAAAAAGAACGAAGGGAGATGGATGCTTCAAATGCAGTTTGACTGGTTTAAAAGTCCACTCAGCCACTGTGGAGATATGAATGTCTAAACTCAAGAAAACTGATGGCCCCGCAAAATTTGAGGGCCTAGCTTTTAAAGCGTGTTACAGCAGGCTTATCAGCAGGCTATTAGCAGTAGGTGGGTGATACATGTTGATGCAGGGAAACACAGTGAATATTTGACCATTGCTGAGAACACACGACCCTTTGTCTCCTTAATGTGTCATATTAAGTGGACATTGAGATGCGGAACATAAGGACCCTGGGGACACAGACTACGCTCCCGTCCTGCTCTGTTGAGTATCTTTGAGGTCGCCAGCCAAATTCCTCACCCGGGGTAGTGTTAGATCGGCGAAACACACTGGTTATTATGAATCAAAAATACTTTTTCTGTTTTAGGCCTATAATGTAAAAGAAAATTAAGTAAACATGCTTTGTTGAGGTGAGGTTTGCCATTTTCCATCCCTCCACTGTCCCTCCTCTCCCCGTCACCTGACTGCCACACCCCTCCACACACCTGTTCCCACTTTCCCTACTCAGCTCTGCCTGACTTTCACCTGCTTCCCATTCCCTCTGATTAGATACAGCTCCACTCATATACCGGCCCAAATGCTTTGTTCTTTTGAATGAGTAGCGGCTGAACAGATACAATACTCTGATTATGTACCCAGACGCCAAACATGGGATTAAAGCAGGGGTCTCAAACTCATCTTCTCTCTGGGCCACATCAGCATCACGGTCGCCCTCAAAGGGCCGGTTGTAAATGTAACTACTCCGAACATATTGGTAAATAACTCTCTGCATTTGATTATTGTTTATTCAAGTGTTAAAATATTGTACATGCAGTTATATAAATGTAAAAATATATTTAAGCACATTTCTGTTATTATAACTTAAATCCTTTTAAGTTAGTGTTAATAAACCCACATTACTCTATCAAAGATCAAACTATTAAAGAAAATAGCAAAGACAAATATCAAACACAAGTTATTACAATAACTTTGTTCAATGCTTAAAATCCTTTCAAGGGTGCGTTTGCACAATCCCACGTGAAGTATTTCATGTGTTGTAAAGCCACGTTTAAAGTAGTGATCAATGTACTCTCAATACATTTCCATGTCAAATGTACAGTAACCAGCCAAAGAGCTGCTTCTGAGACATTCAACGACCTTGATGAGAGAGTGCAGTCGCGTTGCTGCTTGCTCTTGCCTCTGCTTGCCTCTGCTTGCATTTTCTTGCATTTTCTTGCTTCAATTTGCCAGATATATCACATATATCCTGCCAGATGTATCACATATATCCTGCCAGATATATCACATATATCACTCGTCAACGTTTCTGTGAAGACAAATCCAGAAAGTCGTCGAGCTATTTGGATTGTTGGCTAATGCTAACTGGCAGCTAAGTTAAAGCTAAGTAGCAGCAAGATGCCTCCCTTCTCCACGGATGACTACTACAAACTCCTACAGAAGATTGCAGTCTTGGAAACAAAAATCTACCGACTAGAAGTAAACGCGGAAGTAAATGGACTGTGTGGGAATGATACCACTTTACCATGGACTCAAAACACTGGACAAACGCAAGCTAAGACGCAGCTAACTAGCACAACCAGGCCTACCAAGAAACAGGAGGAGAGAGCAGATAATGAATCTTATGCGACTGGCTGGCCTGCACTAGCACACGGGCAGAACTCCTCCTCAACCCCTGCACCCAGATGGACAAAGCCAAGGACAGCTAAGGAAAGTAAAACCAGCAAAATACCTCCACAACAACCAAGCCTACAACTTCAAAACAGATTTGCTCCATTGTCGCAGGATCCTAAATCTCCATCTGATGACCTGGATAAGCAGCTATCTCCTCAAAGCAGGGTAAGAACTGAGAGTAAATGTGAGAAAAGGCCGCAGGCAAAGCGAGTGACTGGGCCTGAGACTCTGATTGTTGGTGACTATGCTGTAAAAGATGTCAGAAAATTGTGCAGCAAGAACACCAAAATACTCTGCTTTCCAAAAGATATGGTCTCTGACATGAGAGACAAATTCCTGGACATCGTGGCTGACTATCCCACAGCGAAAAACATCATCGTGCATACAGGAAGCTGTGATATTGTGAAACAACAGTCTGAAG
This sequence comes from Melanostigma gelatinosum, assembly GCF_949748355.1. Taxonomy (NCBI): domain Eukaryota; kingdom Metazoa; phylum Chordata; class Actinopteri; order Perciformes; family Zoarcidae; genus Melanostigma; species Melanostigma gelatinosum. The sequence goes on from NC_136646.1 coordinate 8,424,011, forward strand.
TTCTGAAGCGAGACTTTATTGATCTGTTAAACACAGTCAGCTCTGTCAAGGCTGAGGTGTTCATCAGTGGCCTCCTTCCACCAGTCAGAGGAGGAGATGAAGGATTCAGCAGGCTGTTTGCACTGAACGACTGGCTGTCAACTGCATGTGCTGACCATTCAGTACATTTTATCAACAATTTCTACCTTTTCTGGGAGCGCAGACATCTTTTTGCAGCGCATGGAATTTGCCTGAACAAGTCAGGGGTAAAACTGTTTACCTCAAACCTATTTTTCTCCCTGCGTCACCCGTCTGTCCCTACTGCCAAGGACAAGACACAAGAGGAGTCTAAACAAGAGATAACCACACAGCATCGCCATGGAGACCTTACGGGAAGGATGCCCCCGCCTAACGACAGTCAAAAGGAGGAGTCTCCAACCTCATCATCAGAGACCGCCTTCGCCTCCGATCTCCCACTTTCCCCACCCTTCCTAGACGAGGAGTCTTTACCTCCCTCCCCAGCTATTTCGGGTCCATACTTTGGATCGCAATCCTCTCTCACACTCTCCCCATCGTCCCCCCACCTGGAGTTCACTGACAACATGAAAGAGCTGGTCACTGCTGGAACCAAACACACACCTCTTCACACTCCCCGACGGTTCCACAACCATCCTCTGTCTCCCCTACCTGATAAAGGAAATAATTGATATCTTCTGGGTCCAGGCTACAAGGCTAATGACACCAATGACTCTCTCCAGGAAAAGTCGGGGCCCTGTATGCAGCTAGCCGTCTCAATTCCTGTCCTGCAAGTTTATAGAAAAAGAAAGGTGAGGCTGCGAAGAAACAATAGTAAACATGCAAACTTATCAAACTTAGCATACATTCCTCGTCAGCCTGTCCAAATAAATTGGGCAAAGAAAGCTTGAACCACATTAAACTTAGCTTTATTAAATGTCAGGTCTCTGTCAGGAAAAACATTTTTAATCAATGATTTTATTGTTGGGCACAAACTGGACATTTTGTTTTTAACTGAAACTTGGTTAAATCAAGATAACAGTGCAGCTGTTCTTATTGAATCAACACCTCACAACTTCAGTTTCATGAGCGAAACAAGAGCGCATAAGAAAGGAGGTGGAGTTGCTATTTTATTTAATGATTCTCTTCAATGCAAGCAGATGTCCTTTGGTCATTTTAGTTCTTTTGAATATGTGGCTCTGAATTCCATTCGAGCTTTATTCCTAAACATTTACAGACCGCCTAAATACTGTGCAACCTTCTTTGATGAGTTTACTGAACTGCTGTCTGTAATCTGTATTGATTTTGACTGTGTTGTTATTGTTGGTGATTTTAATATCCATGTTGATAATCCCCAGGACAGAGAGTCTATAGAACTATGTGGTGTCCTTGATAACTATGATCTGACTCAGCATGTGACAGGACCCACCCACAACAGGGGGCACACTCTGGACCTAATCATCACCAAAGGTGTAAACATTTCCAAGGTTGCTGTGACTGATGTTGCACTCTCTGATCATTTCTGTGTTTTCTTTGAGAGTGCAATCTCCTTGCACACAAATGTCCAAACCAAGGTTGTGACAAAGCGTTACATCTCTGAAAACACCAGTGAACTATTTATTCAGAAGTTCTCCTCCACACCAGCCCTCTCTTGCCTCTCAGTCAATGAGCTTGTAGATGGCTTCAATTTTAAAGTAAAAAATATTATTGATGCCATTGCACCCACTAAAGTGAAGGTTGTCTCGGGTAAGCAAAGATCTCCTTGGAGAAATGCTACGCTGGTCAAAATAGAGAAACGAGAGTGTCGGAAAGCTGAGCGCAGGTGGCGAAAAACTAATCTCCAGGTTCACTGTGACATCTATAAAGAGAGACTTCGCAATTATAATTTGGAACTTAGAAATGCAAGGCAGTCATTCTTCTCTGACATCAAAAACAAGAACAATACACGCGCCTTATTTGCTACCGTCGACAGGCTAACAAACCCTCCAGTGTCGGTAGCTGCTGAGCTCCAATCCACCTGGGCATGCAATCAATTTGCCTCCTTTTTTACTGACAAAATTCAGAAAATTAGACAAATCTACATAACTATGTCACCAGGGGACTATAATCCCATACAAGGGCTGGGTAACTGCATTGAATAAATCAACAACTGGATGTGCCAGAATTTTCTTCAATTAAACAAAGATAAAACAGAAGTAATTGTTTTCGGTACCAAGGACGAACAATTGAAAATCACCGCTCAGCTTCAATCACTGATGTTAAAACCCACAAACCAAGCCAGAAATCTAGGTGTAGTTATGGATTCAGACCTCAACCTGAACAGCCATATCAAGACAATTACAAAATCAGCCTACTATCACCTGAAGAATATATCAAGGATTAGAGGATTTATGTCTCAACAGGATTTGGAAAAACTTGTCCATGCATTTATCTTCAGCAGACTGGACTACTGTAACGGTGTGTTTACAGGTCTCTGTAAAAAGTCCGTCAGAAAGCTGCAGCTGATTCAGAACGCTGCAGCTCGAGTCCTCACTAAGACCAGGAGGGTGGATCACATCACTCCAGTTCTGATGTCTTTGCACTGGCTTCCTGTCCAACAAAGAATTGACTTTAAAATCCTGCTGTTGGTTTACAAAGCACTGAATGGTTTAGGGCCAAAATACATCTCTGATCTGCTGCTACCTTATGAACCATCCCGACCCCTCAGGTCGTCTGGGACCGGTCTACTTTCTGTTCCCAGAGTCAGAACTAAACATGGAGAAGCAGCGTTCAGTTTTTCTGCTCCACATATCTGGAACAAAGTCCAAGAAAGCTGCAGGTCTGCTGAGACCCTCAGCTCATTTAAATCAAGATTGAAGACTTTTCTGTTTGCTGCTGCCTTTAATTGAACCACGTTCAATTCATATATTAATCAATTTCCTGCATTTCTGCATTTTACTACTGCATTTTATTTCTTACTGTTTCTTTAATTGTTTTTAAATCTCATTTTATTTTGCCTTATGTTTTGATGCTTTTAATGGTTTTATGTGAAGCACTTTGAATTACCTTGTTGTTGAAATGTGCTCTACAAATACACTTGCCTTGCCTTCTGTGTTTAAGTATCTTATCATTTTGACTTTCTATCTGAGAATTATGACTTTCTATCATAGTTATGACTTTCTATCTCATAACTTCCACTTTATATCTCATAATTTCGACTATGGGGATATTTTTATTATCAAGTTGAACTTAAAAAAAAAAAAAGAAAAAAAAATACTTTTTTTTTTGTTGTTGTTTTTTTGCTGGTGGATTAAAATGACATGGCGGGCCGGATTTGGCCCGCGGGCCGGGAGTATGAGACCCCTGGATTAAACCCTCTGAAAAACAACAAATTGCCCCACTGGCTTCTTATTCTGGGAAAGCCTGCAGGCGGTCTCAGTTTGATTGCTTTCCCAGTTGTGGGTACTCCTCTGCTGCTTTCCTGTTTATCCTTCTTTTGGAATCTCTTTCTGTGGTCAGGAGTGAGTCTGTGCAACGTCATTCACACTTAATTGTGATATTATTTACAGTATTTTGTCAGTGCCTCTAAAATCCACTCAGCTACAAATCAATTGTATCAGCTTACAGGGTTGATGAGTTAATTTTTACACAAATACAAGCATTTATTCCCAGTGACTGCTCTCTATATGGTGCATATTCTTCCCTGAAATGTAATTATGTTACTACAACACAGCGGTGAACGTGCCATCTAAAATGTCTTTGTCATCCTCTGTTTGAAGGAAACAACACTTAGCGCACCAACAGGAAAGAAATATGATTCCCATAAATTCCCCTCCGCTCGTCTCTTCTCACTCACAGGCCTCATTCATTTTCACATGTAAAGTTTTTTTTACTTTATTTACTCAGATCTTAAAGTCATCAATGCCCACTTACAGGCAAAAGTGTTTGTTTGAAATGGGGCCAAACATGTGCTGCATGGGGGCAATTACTGAGATGTTTGTGCCAAATGAAAGTATTGGAAATAAGATGAAGGCCGGTATGTATCCCAACTTCCCCGTTCAAAAGGAAACACATACTGGCTTTATCACTTGACATTATTTTTTGGCTATTGTCTGATGTTTCTGAAAAGCCTTGTATTGTGTAATGCTGTAATCCCCAAAGAGGTTTAGTCCTTTATTCTGTGTTCGCAACCTAGTCTAACAACAGCGACTGTGTTGGGGCAACACAACATGTTTTTCGTCCTTTGACTCGCATGTACCTGATCAAATTAAAGTGTTTGTGTGAGTAATTCTCGACTGTTTACTCATCGGGTAGGCCTCACTCGAGTTGGGGGGGGTGCTTTTTTGTTCTCGAAATTCCACACCATATTTCATCGTCGACATCGTCTGCCTGATGTAACGCTGCTCGAGCTAACTTTATTTAGATTCCAGATGTTTGTGTGTTTTGTCAGTGAGAGTCACGCTCTCAGGGTTTCTCATCTCCCTTTCCCGCAATGCCCCCCCCCCCCCCCCCCCCCCAAAGGACCGGTGAGCAGTGTAGGAGAAAACACCTCTGCTAACCTTTAGATTGGAAGGGTTAAGGAAGATGAAGAGCTTTGAAACACAACTGGCATTTGGGGCAACTTTGACCTCCACTGTCTGATCGTCAGATTTTTTAAAGTAACATGCAGCCGTGGTATTAAAATTAGCTTCATTTTTTTTAGAAAGGAATGACTCGTTTCGACTCAATATTTTCAGCATGTGCTGTGTTTGGCCCGCCTGCTATCCTTGCCTGACCTGCGGTCTCTCCTCTCAGAGCGGAAGGCTGAACAGAGGTAAGATTGTGAGCGCTGCTGGGAATAACAAATTATGTAAACTAATGGCACCATAATGGCTCCTTTCCACATTGCAATGAGAGACATGACGGCTGCCATAGAAGTGACTTTGAACAAGACTTCAATTTTAAATATAGATGGGGGGGGGGGGGGGGGGGTAAAAATAACACCAGCTGAGGTGGTGACGCTGCAAACAAGTATATTTTGGGGTTGTTTATATTTTCTGCGGCTGCAAAATGACACTTATATCGAACACTGTTCTGTTTTGCTTAACGTCGGGGGAAGTTGCTCAAAGCTCAATCAAGTGGCTCATCAAAGTTTTATGACCAACACCATTGTAATTGTACGGAAGCCCTGAGTGGAAAGTCTGGTGATTAAGATAATTCTTCTAAATTCCTACTTCTATTTTTTTTCTTCTGTGAAAGAGTTTTTCCCAGGATCGTTTTACTTTAGGTGGCAGGTGTTTTTTTATTGTTTTTTTGTAAGGAAGTGATTTTTGTTGAAGGTAAGTTTTAATGCACGAGGTACATATATATTGTGTTTTAGCAATGTATTTGTTAAAACTTTTTAAACATGTTTCACTATCAGCTAAAGTTAGCCCACCTAGCATTCATAATTCCCCATTGGGACTCATAGATTACTCGACATTCAAAGGTTAGACCATTCCCAGCAGTGTTGGAAAATTAATTATAGTCTTGCGTGGCAGGCAGGCAGCAATGTACGGGTCAGACAATTGTAACCTGTTAGTTTAAGAGTGAGAATTGGTTGTACTGAGCTCCACCCTCTCGTGTCACTTTTGCTTGCCAAAAACCAAGATGGCGACGGACAAAAACCAAGATGGCGACGGACAACACATCAAGACCTAAATGCTTTGAAACGGCAGTCCACAAACCAATGGGTGACATCATGGTGACGACGTCCGCTTATTATGTACAGTCATGGTGGCATGCCCAAGTTTGCTGAGTTGCATCAACCATATATTGCTTTTGTTTGTTGCTAACTGTAAATTCCCCTCCAAAAATGTTGCACAATGGCGCTGGTGTTCGTTCTGTTTTTAGAGTACATGGTGCAGAGAGGTCAGAGGTCATTTGGCTTACAGAAGGTATGCTAACCTGTCTGACTTCTGTAATTAAAGTAGATGGAAATGCTCAGTTTGCCGACCTACATACTAATTACTTGTCATCATCCTGTCATTCCTGATCCAGAGCTCCCCAAAACTATACAGCGTGATGGCAAGATACTTCCCAAAAAAATAAAAAATAAACTGAACAGGAATAGAAATGGAAATATGTGAGGCCAAGATCCAGTAATCGGGCTCTTTCCTCATTCCTCTAGACCAGCGGTTCCCAAACTTTTTAGGCCGCGCACCCCCTTCTACATCCCGACTGGGTTCGCGCACCCCCCCCTTAATAAAAAAAAATAAAAAAATAAGCAACAGAGCCTTTTAAGCCTTCATAGCCGCATAAGAATCGGACCAATGAGAGAACAGTTTGCTCGCGCGTGGCATTTGTTTACAAGATTTAGTCCGCTGTTAAATGTTGCAGTGTGAACACAAACCGAACAAGGGAGCAACTGCAACAAAGCAAATGAACTGAAGGTGTGAAAACGCCCTGAAACACTGCAACAAAGTTTCAATAACTTTCAGTGACACAAGGCGTCACTTTTAAAGAGCAATACGGATGGCGAGCACACACGCACAGGCTCAGAGGCAGATTATCACATTTAATTTACAATTAATGAGCGACTAATGCAGCCAGGATGTCTTCGGACAAAGCATCGATGCAGCGACACAGTGTTGTTGGACACCGGGATCATGTCCAACTCTTTTGCTTCTTTCTCCCCAATCATACATTCCACCATCTCTCTGGCAGCTGGCGAGCTCACGTCTTCGGCGATTGTGTGCGGTAGCCCCTTTCTCGCTATTCTGTAACCAGATATGAAACCCGTAGTGCGTCATTTATAGACCCAACACATGAATGAGACTGCAGTTGTTTTTGGCTGTTTTGTAACTCCTCCAATTTCGATATAAACAATGTAAGGGGCTTTTGACTTGCACTGGCATGCTTGGTGTTCAGGTGGCGACGTAAATAAGAGCTTCAGACTGTTAGCCAGAACCTCACTGCACACCACGCACTGTGGCTTTGGGGAATCTGCGTTGCCAATCCAAGTGAAGCCCAGACACAGATACTTTTCATCATATTTCCTCTTATTTTTCCCAGTCTGATGCTCACTCTCGTTTCCTCTTTTTCACCTTGACTCCGCGATGGGCCGATGTGCTCCCGATTTGTCTGTGCTGCACCTCTCCGTTCCCCTCGCCTCCGATTCCTCTCTCTCTCTCTGTCCCTCTCCTCTTTTACGACTGATAGCTTCAGATGTCCCACCTGACAGTTTTTAAATTAAAATTACATTTTTTTTAAATATTTAATATTATTACACCATCAGACCGCCATTACACTTTTCCTCTCGCGCACCCCCTAGAGGCAGCTCGCGCACCCCCAGGGGTGTGCGCACCCCACTTTGGGAATCCCTGCTCTAGACTACAAGAAGTGTCTGGTTTCTTAAGATGCACGGCCCTTGGTCCTTCACTTCGTGACAGTTTTAATGTAGTGTAGGGGCAGAGGAGGCTTTCTTCAGTGAGGCTCCACAGCTGTGTGGATGAACACGGGGTCGTAGCCTGACCACAAAAGGAAAAATCCAGTAGGGACTCACACAGTCACACAGTAAGTGTCAAGAGAGCGAGAAGATTACTACGGGAGAATGAAGTCAGGCTTGTGTAATGAACACTGAAGCGTGCGATCTGTGCAACTATATATTTGGGCTCCAGTAATCATATTCTTGATGACTTTCGTGTGTTCCACACATCCTTTGTTCCTCAGCAACTCACAATGAGCTCAGTTGCATCAAAAACGAAATCATGTCCGTGCACTATTTATTTGACCTTTTCCTTCCCCCGAAACGCAATCAGAGTTTGGATCATTACAGACAAATGTGATATTTAGCCACTGATTCCCACTGAAAAGACTTTGCTGTTAATCGTCCTTTTCTCTCTGTTTTTGGATTAGTCTGGAGTCTAGACCTAAAAACAACATGCCAGTTGTTGGTGTGGCAGAAGCTGCATGAATCAGTGTTTTTTTAGTGAGCAATTACTGAAATGTAAAAGCAGTCCGCATATAGAAATAAAGAAGCAGCACGGTTCTTTAATTGCAGTCATAGAGTGACATAAATTTGTCGGGCAATCCGGAGGTTAGCTTCGCACCGGGTCCCTCGACAAAAAGGCAACTGCCTTTTTTCCATTGTATTTTGGATTATTGCATAAAATAAGCTCTGTGGCAAACACAAGTTCATGATACTTACAAGTTTTGTTCAGCAAGATAATCATTTCTGGTTTTTGAAGGGGGGTGCATGTCATTTTAAGGTGCGGCAAATTGCGGCAAGTTTCTTTCAAACAGCATGTTTTCTCTTTTAACATTACAAACAGGACAGAGCTGCTAATGTTAGCTAGCCTAAACTGATAGCATTCAGGTAGCGCTCACACACAGAGAATACTACACGGTGGATGTTCTAGTTGTGAGATGGGCTTTTTAAAAGTTAATATGAAAACGCTCAACTTACTACGCTAGTTAGCTAAATGCTGTAGCTACACAACCAATTCCTTACACTGCTTTAGAATGTGAGTCACCATATTTGTATTGCAACCTCACTGTCACCTTGTAAGTTGCCCGCTCTTTTGCTCTTTTGCTCTGTTGCCTGCTTCCCTGGCAGCTTCATGCAATGAGGTTGCACCACATTCTCAATGTGCAGCACACATGCTTAGATGCACCATGGTTCCATCATTTTTGTCTGTTTCTCATATCTGTACAAAAAATACTTGATGAAGCCCATGTGAGGGAGCATTGGCTTTTCATCTGATAATCCTGAAAAGGCATGTTTATTTGTTTTTGTTTTTTTAATCACAAACTGTAAGTGAAGCTCATAGCTCAGCTATTATCAGAATCACAATCAGAACTGTTTATTTGTCCTGTTTGTTGCACATACAAGGAATTTGACGTGGTGGATGGTGCATAACATTAAACAATCAACACAGTGCAAAATACAAGACATGATTTAAAAATAGAAACATATACGTTTACAATGAAATATTAAAATATGGTAAATAAACAAATAGAATATTATTATTTGTATTATTATTAGGGTAGCTGGAAGCAACCAGAGCACCAATACTCTCCCTCTATTTAAAATCCTGACGGACCAAGACTGCAATAGCCCGGCTATAAAAACACGGACTGCTACGACGCAAAACAAATCCATATTTCAGGCTTCTGGCCGGGCTTAACACTGCAGAAAAAAAATCTTTGTTTAGATTCCACTGTGTAAAGACCTCAATTGATGGAAATCTCCCTTCCACAGCCCCCCCCCCCCCCCCCCCCATATTTTTCAAGTCAAGTAATGTTTATGCTTCCAGAAGGACTACAATTTAGTGGTTTGTTTGATTTTGTTATTTTCCCTCCAAGTTACAGTCTTCGAGACTTCTCACTGTCTGGTTTCTAGACAAGGGCCCATTGTTTTGGAAAACACCCCAGTGTTAAAAATCATCACCTGAAAAGTTGTTTTCTCAGATGTGACTCAGCTCTTTCTGTTCCCAATCTTTGAGGTTGTGTTATCGCAGCGGTCCTGTCTAAAAAACATTTGTTTGATCATTGACTGATCATGATGGCAACTTTCTTTGGTGTGTCATGATGTGGCAGGTTGAATCTGTAACCATTACCTCATCGAAAGGCATTGGGTGTATGAGCTCATTTGCCAGTTGGTGTGGGAGTGGCTGTGCTTATTTGTCAGGTGATTTTAAAAACATCTGACTGAAAATGAATCACTCAACATGTTTTTACCATGGAGGCCTAAATTACACCATCACGTGATCGTATCAAAAGAGTGGTTCGTTTTTACAGGGATTCGCTGTAAAATTAACATGGTCGCATCGGTAAACATGCTGAATCAGCACTGGAAAAAACAGCCAGTTTGAGCCGTACTCTGACATTTAAATTTGTTTTTGGCCATGAGCATGTCATGCTGCCACAAATGCACAAGCATTTTGGGAGGTGGGGGTGAGTGTGGCGCTCTTGTTTCTTTAGAGCAGACTGGCACTGAATGCACTTTTATGTCTGTAATACTGTATGTGTGATTATATTTAAGTACTTTACACTTTACACCGTATCCTAAAATAATTATGTCAAAGAGAGTCTCACAGGTACATTTATGCTAGGAAGAGATAAATGATCAAATGTTAAAGAAAAGTAAATAATAAACTCAGAATTCGTAAATACTAAGTCAAACATTTGTGAATACTGAAGTCAATCCTTTGACTTTTAAGCAAGAAATGATGTGGTACACGTGAGATAATGATTTCAAACGGTGACTCTTTAAGTCATTATGAAATAATAATTAAAAACGTATGCTTTTTTGTCATAGTTTTAAATGAAGTCATCATTTTGAGTTATTAGGTTGAAAATATTTAATACTAAGTCATAATTATGCTTTTGCAGTCAATATTATGATGTATTTACTTAGTGACATGCTATCTCATAATGAGTATCATCATGTTACAAATGATTCAACGATCAACTAGAAGTTCTCTCTGTGTGACAGATGTGACGTGTAGCTTTTGCTCAACTCAAATAGTTTTCGATCAATCATGCACGTTTTTTTTTCCAGAAACGGGCATGAGAGTTTGCAGGACTGACAGGAATTACAGATGAAAAGGGGTGGTGTTCCTGTGCTCCTGTGCTCCTGTGGTGGAGAAATAATGATGAAAATCTCTCAGGGTGAATTCTGTAAATGGCTCACAATGAAGACACCAACAGCCTCGCTAGCGGCATGGCGCTGTGGATGGCAATGTTGTTCTGTTGCTTCGCCACTTTAGTCCAAACGGGAATATCTAATATCCATACCATTGGATGGATTGCCATACAATTTTGTGCCTTCATGGTCCCCAGAGGATGTGTCCTTATGACTTTGGTGATCCATGACTGCCACAGCAGGTTGACATTTTTAGTTTGTAGTGCAATGTCTCAACAGCCATTGGACGCATTGTCATGAAATTTGGTTCAGACATTCACTCTCCCCTCAGAATCATCCCGTGCCATCATCAGGTCGAAATTTTAACTCCCGTCATCGTCCGCTAGACTTTGTGTTCAGCGCCAATGAGCAAATGTTGCTACGCTACACGCTAAACTAAGATGGTGACCATCAGCATGTCACTGAATTCTGTCACTGTGAGCATGTTAGCATGCTTATGTTAGCTCCAACTTTTTTCAGCGCTCAATGATGCATTAAAGCATCAGCCAATCATATGGTTTTGTTTCACCCTGTTCCGTTTCATCAAATACAAATGCCGTTCGCCAGTTCTCAGTGCTATTTAACGACCTAACTACATCAACGAGCGCTCGGGCAACACTTAAATGGCAACTTGTCAACAATGTTGCCGGCCACGATTGGCCGTTTGGTTGCTTTTGTCTCTTGCAGTGTGGACACAGCATTAGGCTGATTCCAGGTCACAAATGGCCTTTTGTGAGGCACACACTGTCTGATCCACACTATGAACTGTTGCTGTGCTAATAAGCTGAAGGCACCAGAGTTTCAAAGGACATCTATGTGAGACAGCAGAAGCTTCCAGGACTAAATTGCAAACCTGAAACTGAGCAAGAGTAACAACCTTATCGGTGGATGGAATGCAATGATCCATCCTATTTGCCCACACATTGATGGCGATCATTTGTTTTCACCCTCACAAACACAGTACAAAGCTTCTCCGCTGTGTCATTCCCGTCTGCGCTGCAAGGTTCAAAAACATATAATGTCATGAGTGACAAATGGAGTCCCTGCAGCTGCTGACAACCTTGTCTGCATAAGGATACTAAAGTGGAACAACAAGCACTCAGTCAGTGAGTTTTTGAGCTCTGGGCTACTCTTATGGCTGCTCTACAGATGCTAACACGGCGACAGCAGAGCTTGTCCTGTCTGTCTGTATGCTCCTTAGGTTTAGCCTTCTGTAAATAAAACTATGCAAGTAGGACATCCGGGGGAAGTGTCCCAAATTGTTGTGTGGACCATGGTGCTCAAATATAAGAGGCCCTTATCCCCTGACAAGGGCCCATTATCTTTGGAGGCCAAGAGGAAATTGCAACAAGTGATTGGATGAATGCTACAGAAATGAGAGTGAACACAAATCTAAACAGTTTGACGTTTTAAGGAAAGCGAACAAAACAATGACAGATAGCATCTCTTAATGGTGTTATTGTTTTAGGACTCACAATAACCTCACGTCTGAGGGGACTGTGTGAGGAATTTAAGTATGAAAAGCATTCTTAGTATAATTAATGGCACCCATGGGGTGGATATAAAATGTCACAATATGTTAAATGTCACAGTATATTTACTTGTGGAATGTATTATATGTTTACAATATCTTTACTTATAGAAGTGTTAAACCATAAAAGCATAATCATTGAATGTATTAAACTAAAAAGTATCGTCACTGAATACTGTAGTCACTGAATGTTTTGAGCCATAAAGGACAGAGAGGGATTTGAGTGAGGCTTTTCAGAAGATGACCAAGTATGATGTTAAGCTGAGCATGCAGAGACACCGTCAACAGGAAGTGGTCAGCGAGGAGGACGGACAGCAGGTCAAAAGTCGAGGAGGAGACTATTGGATTTCAGCCAATCACTGAGCTGATACTGGACTTTTTACTTTCTCTTTGTTCAAACCCTAGCAACTGCAGATTTTTCTCATGTGACTTCTCACACAAACTGGCCTTCGTAATTCCCCCAACGAATAGCATTTCATAAATGTGATAAATGACTACTTCCATCATCTGTCATGCACGAATATATGATATCGCAGCTCATATAGGCACATACAGGCACTTATTTTGAATAGCTAGGGTGAACGCTAGCTAGCGACACCCTAGCTTGTTAGCCTTGGCTAGCTTGGAAACATCGAGCTTGTTGGGCGTATTTCCGCAACCAGGCTTCATTCGACCTCAGCTCCATCCACGCTGCACCTCTTTGCACATTTTTGGATAGGCTGGGAGTTAGACTGTGTCTTCACTGCCAAGACTACAACCACCGGAGCCACCCACTTTGAGCTTCATTTTAGCTCTTTATAAACCCATGGATGACGGAGAGAACGTCCATGTTTTATACAGTCCATGGGGATTGACTCCCTTTTGGAGCCGGCCTCAAGTGGCCATTTGAGGAATTGCAGTTTTTGGCACCTCCACATTGGTTTCATTTCTCAGCACTGGAGGTTCTCTCTTGTGTTTTCAGCCAACTCATGGAGCTAAAGTCAGCTCGAGTAGTTAGCTTGTTAGCTAGCTCAACCGACCAAATTAAATATCTCGGCTTGAGACGATGAGCTACTTTTATCGAGGTCTGTCTGAAATCAAGGACCTACTACTAACAGATTTCGAGTGGTGAATCTGCCTGTGATTGTAAAATGTTTACGCACCGTAAAAGTGCAAAAAACAGGAGTAGCAAAGGGCCGTTTTTTTATGAGCGAATGTAAGCAAAGCCACCAGTTGAGCAACTACTTGAGGCACCAGTGTTAGCATTTTTTTTCCAGCTATAGGACTTTAAACCTCCACAAGTTGTTGCCATTTAATCATCACAGAAGTATTGCTTTCATGCAGTATCTGGATCAGTTCAATCAGATTTCTCAACTCAAGAAAGGTGAAATGCAAATGTTAAGCCTGGTCGTCAACTACAACAGGAAGTGATAGAAGATAGAGATAGAGGGCTGATGTGCTGCAGGGGGAAGAATCGGCAGCATCTGGTTTCAATCTGGGAGCGTATAATTGTGAATACTGAAGTCAAGCCTTTGACTTTTAAGCAAGAAATGATTTGGTACACGTGAGATAATGATTTCAAACGGTGACTCTTTAAGTCATTATGAAATAATAATTCAAAACAGACTTTTTAAATGAAGTCATCATTTTGAGTTATTAGGTTGAAAATATTTAATACTAAGTCATAATTATGCTTTTCCAGTCAATATTATGATGTATTTACTTAGTGACATGCTATCTCATAATGAGTATCATCATGTTACAAATGATTCAACGATCAACTAGAAGTTCTCTCTGTTTGACAGATGTGACGTGTAGCTTTTGCTGTAACAACTCAAATTGTTTTTGATCAATCATGCATGTCTGTGTATTCTTTGTGAGCGTGTTTCTACAGAGACATGCATTACTGTTTTGCAGGACTGACAGGAATTACAGATGTAAAGGTGTGGTGTCTGAGTTCCTGTGCTCTTGTGGTGGAGAATTAATGATAAAAATCGCTCCGGGTGAATTCTATGAATGGCTCACAATGAGGACACCAACAACCCAACACAATAGTCATGTAAAGTAAAACCACTACGACTTGTACTCTTTGCTGCCTTGGTTGTGTTCGCATGACTTCACTGTTAAATAATCTAAGGCAGAGGTCTTCAACAGGGGGTCCGCGGAGGTACTGCAGGGGGTCCGCGAAATGTTTGGTTGATTAGAACATTTTAAAGAAAAAAATGAAAAAATTCTCTAAACATGAATCTGTCCATTATTTTAATAGTTCAGTATTGTATGAACGATAACGGGTGTCTTTATGCATGGCAGTGGTACTAATAGGCCATCACTCATTTTTCGTTTCCACGTTAAATGAAAACATCAGTTTGAATAGCTTGTGTGCATGATTATCATGCAATTGACAGACAATGTTGATATTGGCATTGGTATCAGCTGACAAGGTGTGTTTATAAAAGGCAGTAGCACGGCCTCCCTACTCACTGTACCTGTTTAAAATGAAAACATGAATATATGAACCTGTGTATTATTTGAATAGCTTAGTACTGAATGCACAATAAAGAGGTATGTTTATACATGGCACGAGGCCCATTTAATATAAAACACAATTTTATGCAATATATATAGTCGGGGGTCCCTGCTCCATCTCTCTATCAGTTTGGGGGTCCTTGGCCTGTAAAACGTTGAAGACCCCTGATCTAAGGCGTAACACTGATGATGTATCTTCTTATGAATCAAGGGTATGATTCATATCTTACCGAGCTCATATGGTTTATGATGCGAATACAGTGAGCAGGTGTTGTCGTAAAATTGTAGATTCGCCCATTAAGTGTAATGATCTGAGGCAAAGAGGCATGTTCTCATTTGGGAGTTCCAATGTTTAGTAAAAACGAACAATTTGAAAGTTGTAAGCACTCCAGCTCTGTGCTAAAAAACTCCACCATTTAACAAGCTGTGCCTGTGAGCCCCTCACTGGGCGAGGTTCACTGTAAGGACAAGCTAAGTGTGTTTCCATCAACGATGAAAGACCAGATTGATGTCAAGGCCAGATTCCAACAAAGGGACCTTTAGCTCACTGCTCTGGGAACTTGTTGGCCAGGTCAGTGAATATTTGTGGAGGAGTTCTGTGTACAGTTTTTATAACTGCACAAGTCTGTAAGATGCACGCACAACGGCGGGACACACTGTTGCGCAATTTTACAGAAACAAAAGGCCAAAAAATGAAAAACAAAATTCTGATTCAGCCTGATACATTTTTAATTTAATTTACAGCCTGGTGGTGAGAGACAAAGCGCCGTACTCTGAAAAAGCACACCCACCGGAGGAGAAAAACACGTCACAATATGCAACCAAGGGCTGAAACGCTAACAAAATGCCTCCAGCTAGCTAAAAACGTTACATACCAGCACGTCAAAGGACTTTTTTTTATGGTGGACACACAAATGAAATGCATCAGCGGGACTGTAGATGCAACAGTCAGAGCTGAGGACGTAGTATAAACAGCGAGAAAGACCACTAACTGTGGGCGGTAGGGGAGTTGGAAAGGTCAAAAAACACAGGACCTTCGACAATGGGAACGAACACACTGTTCGAGACCGTCGTTGGTGTCCCAAATTGTGATTGAGTGATTGTGAAGTTACATTTGAGATGATTTTCTCAGAGCTAACTAAGTGGTTTTGTTGCCGAATTCTATGTTTACGTAATTATTTGAAGCCCAACCATGATGTTTTTCCTAAATCGAACTATATGGTTTCGTTGCCTAAATGTTAAATTGTTTACGTAGTGCCAACATTACATTCTACGTGTCAGCTATTGCGCTGAGGTTGCGGTCCTGTCCTTTCTGTGAGATTACATTGTTTATTTTTGCATTGGATAAAACAAATAAAAACTGGGAAATAAATGTGTTAATATCAGTTGTTTTCTGACAACTAACTGACTAATAAATTGTGATTCACAAGTTCAAGTTTGGGCCAATGCAAAATAAATTGTATTATGACAATGATGTCATTGTAAAGGCAATGAATGGCCACAACTGTATGCTGATTTCATATTCATAGATGATCTCTACACATGTATAGGTCCCACAGAAGAGGATTAGGTCTTACATAATGTAACACCTGGTCCAAAAAGACATGACGACTAAATGTTCCCTCTGCGTGTCCACAGCAGCTCTCAGCAGTCTTTGCTTTGCCATTATGTTTGACTCGTGTTGACAAGCTTTGGGGCTCTGCACACCATGAGTCCAGCAAGTGACTCAACTCCTCTGTGGAAAAACTGAGAGCAGAGAGTAAAAAAAAACGAATTCATTCAAAAAGTAATTCCACACGACAGACAATTTGGACTTCACGCTTGAGTGAAAGTCTTCCCTTGATTTCCTAAAGGTCCCTTTTCAGCTGTGATGGTAAGTCTGATGAGAAATGCCAGCATAATCAGAGGATCTATACTTTATATTGACTGCTGTTTTGCTCTTTGTTTCCCCCCTTTTTACATAGCATGACACAGGAATGTAACACTTAAAGCTATCGGGTAGGAAACTTATTTTAAAAGCAGTCTTTGATATATTTGTTGGAATTCTCTTTACATGCCGACACCAATCAATAAGCAATATCATTGAATACGGCCCACATGAAATGATTGGACGGCCTACCTGCCGTCACTGACTCTGACTCATTGTGCGCTTTGTCACCGGAGTCTCCCACTAGGCAGACGAAACTTCCAAATACTAATGTGCTAGCTTGACAGTTGTACGTAGCCTACAAACAATAGCTATGTTCGCTGTTTATTAATTATGATTATGTCAGGTGTTTTCTTAAATGTGAATGTCAGCTTGTTGTGTTGCCTCCAACTGGCCCACACAAAATAATCAATCAATGCAGCTTTAATGAATTTGTAGGATTCATTTTGATTCACTGTATCTCTTCCAGCTACATTATTGAGATGAAATAAAAAGCAAAAAACATATTAAATATGCGTGTCAAAAAAAATCACTTTTATTACACAGCGTATCACAAGTAATTAAACAACCAAATCATGATGACTTTAAGAGCTCTTGCTTTTCTGCTGTAATGAATGAATGAATGAATGAATTTTATTTACCGGTATATTGCGCTTTTCACAGACAATAATATCACAAAGTGCTTAACAGAGCAGACATTTAAAAGCATAAAAACACAATGTGACCCTAGGGTCAATAAATGATATACACAGAGAAAAGTAAAAAGTAAAAAATAAAAAATTAAATAAACAATAATAATAATTAAAGCTGCGAGCAGCGATGGGCGGGCCCTCGCTATATGCACGTCGGGGTGCATGCACGTCGGGGTGCCGGCGGGACTCCGGCCTGCGTGGCCGAGAACGTCCGCGACCGTCGGACGGCGCGAGGACTCTGGTTGATGCTGTCATTCAGTTCCGTGACCGTCAGACACTGCATGCAGGTTCAGAGCATGGCCCCAATATACTTTTATTTAAGTCCATATGTGATACATGTTCCTACCAAATTTCATACATCTAGGTGAAACGTACTGCGAGGGCTGCTTCGTTGAAATTTTGTAGGGGGCGCTATTGAGCCGATTTGCCACTCTGAACCAATAAAATCATATTATACAACTACATTTTGGGCTTTAAATGTGTATGCCAAGTTTGCTTATGTTTCGAGCATTTTTAGCCTCTCAAAATGACCTTCGTTGTTAACGGCGAAGACTGCATCGCCACGGCAACGGCGTTCGACGAAACATCAAAAGCTTCATGATCTGGCATTATGAACTATTTGTGTGGAACAAATTTGATATTGATTTGATTTACCTACTAAGAGAAACAAGCCATAGTATCAAGACTTTAACTTCCTGTTACCAGTAGGTGGCGCTATGACTATGATTCAAAATTGGCCTGCATATGTCTTCAGGCCTGGAGTCTAATCAAACACGTGAAATCTGGTAAAGATCTGATGATGTGGAGTCGAGTTACATCAGTTTATTCGTTTATGGCGAAGGATCGAAATTCCGTCGCCACGGCAACAGCTTTTCACGAAACAACAACCTTTGAGTAACTTTTCATCACAAAGGTCTTTAGACTGTACCGACCACATTTGAAGTTGATCTGATTAATTCCCTAGGAGGAGTTCGTTAAAGTGCAGCGGCTGTAAATGACAAAAACGACACTAGAAATTCAGAAGAAATGCAAAGTAGGTGACTTCCGGTTGGGTTTAGAGCATAGCCCCAAGAGACTTTTATTGAAGTCCATATGCGATACATGTTCCTACCACATTTCATACATCTAGGTCAAACGTACTGCGAGGGCTGCTTCGTCGAAATTTTGTAGGGGGCGCTATTGAGCCGATTTGCCACTCTGAACCAATAAAATCAGATTCTGTAACTACATTTCGGCCTTGTAATCTACTTGCCAAGTTTGCTTATGTTTCGAGCATTTTTAGCCTCTCAAAATGACCTTCGTTGTTCACGGCGAAGACTGCATCGCCACGGCAACGGCGTTGGACGAAACATCAAAAGCTTCATGATCTGGCATTATGAACTTCTTGTATTTGTGTGGAACAAATTTGATATTGATTTGATTTACCTGCTAAGAGAAACAAGCCAAAGTATAAAGACTTTAACTTCCTGTTACCAGTAGGTGGCGCTATGACTATGATTCGAAATTGGCCTGCAGATGTCTTCAGGCCTGGAGTCTAATCAAGCATGTGAAATCTGGTAAAGATCTGATGATGTGGAGTCGAGATACATCAGTTTATTCGTTCATGGCGAAGGATCGAAATTCGCCGAGCCGCCACGTCGCCGCCCTTCAGTAACTTCTTACAATTTTCACAATGAAGCATTATCAAGGTCTTAAGGCTTGTATGACAACATTTGAGAGGGATCTGATTAATCTGTTAGGAGCAGGATGTCAAAGTACGCAGCGTACAACTTCCGGTTGCCACTAGGTGGCGCTATCAGTTTGATTCAAAATTATCATACAGATGTGTTCCGGGTCAGGATGTTATGACATATGAGAGACTTTGAGCAGATTCGACAATGTACGGCCGAGTTACAACAACTTCCTGTTTCGTGGCGAATGGTGTTTCTTTGACGCCACGCCACGGCCACATAGTTCGATAACTTTTTGATCTTTGAGTAACTTTTCACTGTCAAGGTCTCAAGAGCAGACTCGCCGAATCTGAAGTCAATCGGGTCAAATCTCTGGGAGGAGTTCGTTAAAGTATGACGCCTTGAAACGGTCAAAAAACGTCATAAAAGCAAAAATGGCCGACTTCCTGTTTGGTTTAGAGAAAACGGCCAAGAGGATTTTTGGTGCGTCTCATCACGTTCCACATAACTACCAACTTTCATACAGCTGGGTGAATCCTGATGTCGGGGCTACTCAATAGGGGGCGCTAGCGAGCCAATATTTCATACTGCAGCTGGACACCCCAATCAGACTGCAATTTTCGCAAATTCTGGCTTGCGTGCCAAATTTCACAACATTCCCAATATCCCAAGCACCTCCTTTTTGCGACGAAACACATAAAATAATAAGAATAATAATAATTAAAGCTGCGAGCAGCGATGGGCGGGCCCTCGCAATATGCACGTCGGGGTGCATGCACGTCGGGGTGCCGGCGGGACTCCGGCCTGCGCGGCCGAGAACGTCCGCGACCGTCGGACTGCGCGAGGACTCTGGTTGATGCTGTCATTCAGTTCCGTGACCGTCAGACACTGCATGCAGGTTCAGAGCATGGCCCCAATATACTTTTATTTAAGTCCATATGTGATACATGTTCCTACCAAATTTCATACATCTAGGTGAAACGTACTGCGAGGGCTGCTTCGTTGAAATGTTGTAGGGGGCGCTATTGAGCCGATTTGCCACTCTGAACCAATAAAATCATATTATACAACTACATTTTGGGCTTTAAATGTGTATGCCAAGTTTGCTTATGTTTCGAGCATTTTTAGCCTCTCAAAATGACCTTCGTTGTTAACGGCGAAGACTGCATCGCCACGGCAACGGCGTTCGACGAAACATCAAAAGCTTCATGATCTGGCATTATGAACTATTTGTGTGGAACGAATTTGATATTGATTTGATTTACCTACTAAGAGAAACAAGCCAAAGTATCAAGACTTTAACTTCCTGTTACCAGTAGGTGGCGCTATGACTATGATTCAAAATTGGCCTGCATATGTCTTCAGGCCTGGAGTCTAATCAAACACGTGAAATCTGGTAAAGATCTGATGATGTGGAGTCGAGTTACATCAGTTTATTCGTTCATGGCGAAGGATCGAAATTCCGTCGCCACGGCAACAGCTTTTCATGAAACAACAAGCTTTGAGTAACTTTTCATCACAAAGGTCTTGAGACTGTACCGACCAAATTTGAAGTTGATCTGATGAATTTCCTAGGAGGAGTTCGTTAAAGTGCAGCGCCTGGAAATGACAAAAACGACATGAGAAATTCATAAAAAATGCAAAATGGCTGACTTCCGGTTGGGTTTAAAACATAGCCCCAAGAGACTTTTATTGAAGTCCATATGCGATACATGTTCCTACAACATGTCATACATCTAGGTCAAACGTACTGCGAGGGCTGCTTCGTCGAAATTTTGTAGGGGGCGCTATTGAGCCGATTTGCCACTCTGAACCAATAAAATCATATTATACAACTACATTTTGGGCTTTAAATGTGTATGCCAAGTTTGCTTATGTTTCGAGCATTTTTAGCCTCTCAAAATGACCTTCGTTGTTCACGGCGAAGACCACATCGCCACGGCAACGGCGTTCGACGAAACATCAAAAGCTTCATGATCTGGCATTATGAACTTCTTGTATTTGTGTGGAACAAATTTGATATTGATTTGATTTACCTACTAAGAGAAACAAGCCAAAGTATAAAGACTTTAACTTCCTGTTACCAGTAGGTGGCGCTATGACTATGATTCGAAATTGGCCTGCAGTTGTCTTCAGGCCTGGAGTCTAATCAAACACGTGAAATCTGGTAAAGATCTGATGATGTGGAGTCGAGATACATCAGTTTATTCGTTCATGGCGAAGGATCGAAATTCGCCGAGCCGCCACGTCGCCGTCCTTCAGTAACTTCTTACAATCTTCACAATGAAGCATTATCAAGGTCTTAAGGCTTGTTTGACAACATTTGAGAGGGATCTGATTAATCTGTGAGGAGCAGGATGTCAAAGTACGCAGCGTACAACTTCCGGTTGCCACTAGGTGGCGCTATCAGTTTGATTCAAAATTATCATATAGATGTGTTCCGGGTCAGGATGTTATGACATATGAAAGATTTGGAGCAGATTCGACAATGTACGGCCGAGTTACAACAACTTCCTGTTTCGTGGCGAATAGTGTTTCTTTGACGCCACGCCACGGCCACATAGTTCGATAACTTTTTGATCTTTGAGTAACTTTTCACTGCCAAGGTCTCAAGAGCAGACTAGCCGAATCTGAAGTCAATCGGGTCAAATCTCTGGGAGGAGTTCGTTAAAGTATGACGCCTTGAAACGGTCAAAAACCGTCATAAAAGTAAAAATGGCCGACTTCCTGTTTGGTTTAGAGAAAACTTCCAAGAGGATTTTTGGTGCGTCTCATCACGTTCCACATACCTACTAACTTTCATACAGCTGGGTGAAACCTGATGTTGGGGCTACTCAATAGGGGGCGCTAGCGAGCCAATATTTCATACCGCAGCTGGGCACCCCAATCAGACTGCAATTTTCGCAAATTCTGGCTTGCGTGCCAAATTTCACAACATTCCCAATATCCCAAGCACCTCCTTTTTGCGACGAAACACATAAAATAATAAGAATAATAATAATAAACATTCGAAATTCAATAGGTCCTCCGCTCCGACTACGTCGGTGCTCGGGCCCTAATAAACATTCGAAATTCAATAGGTCCTCCGCTCCGACTACGTCGGTGCTCGGGCCCTAATAATAATAGTAATCAACCTCCATTTCTACCACTGAGACACTGAGCTAAGTGACACACCGGCGGTTAAGGGCAAGGACAAGTTGGAACAAGATTAATGTAACTACCTGGAGCGGAGACCAGCAGTGAAGTTTAAAGTAGCTCAGACTCAACACACGTCTGTGTGTTTAAGAACAGGAAAAACTAGCTGGAACACCCAGTGTTTCCCTAAGGAACAAGGGTCTGTTAAAGGGTGAAAATACTGATGAATAAGGACTCTCTTACCACCAGCGAGCTTGCATTTTCAAACTTTGTAATAGCATGTAATAATAATAACAACCACTTAGATAAAAATAATCCACTTAATTATGGAAATATTTCTTACTGGTTCTCAATAAAGTTGAACTTTGTGTGTCAGAGCGGGACATTCATTCCCTTGATGATGCACATGTCCCACAGCAGGGGTCTCAAACTCATTTTCACTCTGGGCCACATCAGCATCACGGTCGGCCTCAAAGGGCCGGTTGTAAATGTAAGACTGTGTAAATGTAACTACTCCCAACATATTGGTAAATAACTGTCTCTGCATTTGATGACAGTTATATAAATGTAAACATATATTTAAGCACATTTCTGTTATTATAACTTAAATCCTTTTAATTTAGGGTTAAGAAACCCACATTACTCTATCAAAGATCAAACTATTAAAGAACATAGCAAAGACAAATGTCAAACACAAGTTATTACATTAGCTTTGTTCAAAGCTTAAAATCCTTTCAAGGGTGCGTTTGCACAATCATGAAGTATTTCATGTGTTTTAAAGCCACGTTTAAAGTAGTCTTCAATGTACTCACAATACATTTCCATTTCAAATGTACAGTAACCAGCCAAAGAGCTGCTTCTGTGTTTAAGTATCTCATCATTATGTCTTTCTATCATAGTTTTGACTTTCTATCATAGTTATGACTTTCTATCTCATAACTTCGACTTTCTATCTCATAATTTCGACTATGGGGATATTTTTATTATCAATTCTAACTTAAAAAAAAAAGAAAATAAATACATTTTCTTTTTTTCTCTCAGAGCGATGCAGTCTCGCTCACACACTGGATAGAGCCTTTGTCCACATTCATATTCAGTAATGGAGTTTTCATTTGATTTATGCAGTAACTGAATGATAAGCGGCCTCTGCTCTTGTGCTGCGGGCTATTTCACACTTCGTGAGGCAAGGAAGCGGCCGTTATCATCACATTCGTTCAAGCAGTGGAGATTACATTGGCATAGCCGGGCATACATGAAGGACAGGAAGCAAAACAGATGTCGTATGAGTGTGTTTTACATGCTTGAATGTGTACAATGTGTTGACAGCAAATCAAATATGCCAATATAGCAGGTGCGTCACCACGGAATGAATAATGGAGGAGGTTCAGTTCTGCAATGACTAACACGATGATGATGTGTGTCGCCCTGAGGATAGGTCAGCTGAGGCCCTTTGCATCTTCCGGTCGGATTAGAAACTATTAAAACAAATCTGTAATCTAGAATAATGGCATGGTTTTGGACCAATCAATGATTGAACATAAATTAATTGGATCCAAAAATTGGATGATGATGATGCACATTTGCTTCAAAGAAAAAAAACAGTGGAATACAAATTTGTTTTGGCCACTTGGGAGCGGAACAAGCTGTAGACGCAACATTACGATTACGTTTTTGACCCGTCACTAAGCTCCGCGCTTGGCCAGTCTTAGCATAGCCAGGGTCCAACGGCTGTTTCAGATTGACTTCATTTATGGCTGGTTTTGTGGATTTGGAGCTCGTCCTGGTTAAATGTTGTGTAATAGTGATACTCGTTACCCGGATAGGCTGGAAGGATATATATGTTCCCAAAAAACTGTAGAGCTACATTAGGATAGTACGTTAACACGTCAAAAACAAGCTAAAAAACGCTAAATAGCTATGTGGAGCTGACGGAGCTGCTGAGACTGGTGATAATTCTCTGCAGGTTCATTCCTACAAGCGACCTTGTATATAACATAGTCATTGGCTCCATTGTCGATAAAAAAAAACATTACAATGCAGCTTTAAGGTTGAATAGTCATCTTTACACAACTATTTCACACAGACACGGTTCAATCCACCACCAGCTGCTGACCATGCATGTGTGTGCGTGTGTGTGTGTGTGTGTGTGTGTGTATATATACTTGAACATATGTGCAGGGTATATGTGTGTAAGTTCCCATGCTCCTGGAACAAACAGTAACAAGGAAGCTGCGGTTTACTGGTCAGTTGTTGAGGGTGTCAAGAATATCCCATGTGTTTAAATCAACTCCCCGGATGCCTGAGCAAGACATCTCTTGAGCCTGCAGCCGCCTGGACGAATTACTTTTGATGCTGTTTTTATTTCTTTGTGTATGTCGTTTTTTTACATGCAGGAATACTTTGCAATAGAATCAGCAGGAATACAAGATGTCTTGGAGCGATAAAAAATAATAGATCGAAGCAATAAATCATAGTTTGACTTTTCAGGGAGAACATGAGGTCTTGTATTTTAGCCGCTCTTTGATGTTGGTATTAGTTACATAAATCCAGCTACATTAAGGTTATGCAACTAAGGTATTGTGTTGGGTGTATGATGGACAGTCACCTTTTACAAAATGGCATTCATTCGTATGAAAAAATGGATAAAATGAGCTGGAATATTCAAATGTTCTTGTTTGTATTAGTCTGGTAATTTCCCATTTCCAACATGTGCATTGGTGGCTATTATGATTATTGTTCCAAAGATATTTGGTGAGGTACACTGTTACAGCCACAGAGTTGTGCCTTTAAGGTGGTGCCTTTCTTTAGTTTGATCATTTATTCAATGGAGATGGGATTTTTCAAAAATAACGGTCATTTTCAGAAGAAAAGAAAGATAATAACACTCACAATTACATCAAAATGTTTGTGCCACTAAGTGTAAAAAAAAAGATGCATCAATATTTTAGTAGTATTTTTCATTAGTAGCTTGTTTGTATCGAAGTATCGATCCGCCCATGACTAAAACCGACCGACATACACAAGAGAGAACTCTCATCGGTAACAGGGTGGTGCGGGTTACGTTCCACTGCTCATGGATGTTTAGTGAATGTAGTGGAGACCTGGCATTGTACTGTACAGTAAAGTAACAGGCTGGAAATCTGTTATCCAGCGTTGACTTTCTGAGCTAACCGGCTAACCGGGAGCTCTATAGCTATAGCCCCATGTTGCTATCTCTCACCACAAACCACACTGCAACACAAATAATTAAACAAGTTCTACGAATTTGTATGTACAGTCCCGCATTCATTACGATCTTTTGTTAATGTTTTTGTTTTAGTCCCCTTAAAGCAGATTTATTTGATAATTTGACCCAAAAAAACAACCAAACAAATAGGCTACTAGCCGCAAAACTATTAAGTCCAGCGGAGGCATGTAGGTTTATTTTAGTTATCTACCCATGAATGATAGGCCCATCCACTGTTGGTAGACCAAAAAAGGGCAAAATACAAGAGAGGGGATTTCTTTGATTACCGCCTGGCCACACACAGTGGTTCTACAGACTTTTATCTGCTTCGAAATGTTCCTCAGAAACACAGTACTCCATAACTTCTCTCCTCTCCCCAAGACCGCCCAACCACACTGCCGGGAAGGACGGACAGACATGCTTTCACTGCATGTGGTCAGTCGAGAGGGGAGTATTATTATTTAAATACAATACTTTATGTGTCAATCCCCGCTATATATAGTATCCACGTCCAAGATTTTTTCCGGAGTCTTGAAAACGTCATCCAGCTGGGCCTATAAAGATAGATAAATCAAGACCTTGCAACAAGGTGTAATCTCACCTCATTACCAAGACTAGCGCCTACTTTAACAAAATGCACGTTCACTGAGACAGCGAACAATTGAACCTACATTAAAAAAAAAGCATGACATGCATAATTATACAAAAATGTCTGGACTAAAAGCCTGGTAATTAGGTTTTCAACAAATAAATCCTGGAATTTGTTTTTGTGGCTGTGTTGTACAACAATGCGGAGAATGGTGCGACAAGCAAACTGCTTCTGCTACTGTGGATTATTTGAGGCTGAATGCTGAGGAAGGTGTCTTGTCATCGGTACGGCGCGGTCGAAAGTGGAAATTTAGCAAAAGATGGGCCTCTGGAAAAAGAGAAGTTTTCCCGGGCATTGTTCCGGTGTCTCCGACGCCTCTCAGGCAGGTCGGTGGGTGTTTGTCAGAAAGGTTCGAGTCGCTATTGAGCTGATGCACGTCGTGGTCCGGTGCAGTGTACAATGCGAAACCTCTCGTAAAGACTTATTTACAGCTGCTTTCTGCCGTGTGGTTTTCCAGTTTTATGGCGGGTCCCTTTGGTGCAAATAAAAACGTGCAATTAACATGGCTGCACAAGCAAATAGCATCCATGTGGAGCTGCGATACAGCAGCAAAGACCGAACATCTCAAAAGGACACTTCTTCCTCTGCCACGCTGTGATCGTCTTTACGCAAGTGTGTCTTAATGGCACAAGGTAAAGAAAAGTCCATTCATTGAAGTGACACGTTGTAAGACTCTTTACGAACAACCTTTTTCTTTGATTTAAAGAAGTTCGTCGCATTTTTTTGACACTGCCTAAAACGTTGTAATGTTTTTACATCTAACCTGAAGTCACCTCCTTTGCTCGTAGATTTTTATTTTTTTGCTGTTAATCCGGTGAGTTAAGAGGGAAAAAAATGTAAACATGAGCACATCTGTTGCTGCAAACAAAGAAAGAACATTTCTGCTCTCGCTGTGGTTAATAATAAATGGCTCCCCTCTATTGTTTTGCTCTTTTTCGAAGGCAGACTTGCTTCCTGCCTCCTAATCCCAATGGGCCCGTCTCTCAGCCGACTCCTCAAGCATTCATGGTGAGTCCTTCCATTTAACCATCTCAGGTGTTAACCCCAGCCAGGTTCCACAGCACAGCAGACGGACACGGTGGACACGCCTGTCTCTAATGGCATGCCGTCTGACCTCATTCAAACCTGCATGCACCCTTCAAACATGTACAGGCAGACATTCCAGACTCAGGTGTGTGCTTTTGAAACACATTCTAATGATTAAAACAGCCCTCTATTGGAATGCACCGGCGTACGCGGTTAATACATGCACGCATGTTCAGGTCCTTTGCCCCGGTGCAAAGAGGACTCTTTTGTTGTGTGTTGTGTACATTAGCGCGTTAGCTGTTTTGACATACTATGGTGTCGGTGAAGCAGGAAGACCTCTCGCTGGAGGAGGAACTTCAGATGAGTGCAACGATACGCCCGCCTGGTAATGATGGGAACCGGAGAAGCTCCAGATTCTTTTCCTGATTTGACACAGCAGCTTTTTCTGCTCACATTAAAGGGACAGTTCACCCCCAAAATCAAATATACACATTTGGCCTCTTACCTGTAGTGCTATTTATTGACCTAGCTGTCTCTCTACAGAAATCATGACCCTGTTACTCAAGATAATCCACAGACCTTGTTGTGAACAGTTTCGTATAGGAGCTATTTTCTATCCACCAAACTACACCCGCCAACCTGTTCACAGCACTGAAGGAATCTATACTCGATACGGTTAGCACACCTAGCACCACTGAGCTACTTAACGTTCCCGCGCAGCCGAGGAGGACGCCATTAGTGTTTACACCTTGCACTGTAAACGTCCGTGAGTAGACGCTTGCTTCTTCCTGCGCGGTGACATGGTCCCAACCTGAAACTGATCTCAACGAGGCCTGTGGGTTATCCGAAGTAATCAGGGCAGGATTTCTGGAATCGGAAACTTTTCTTTTGAGTTTTTCCAATTGTCTTTATTACATTTCTTTGGGCCACAAGGCGGAAATCTCTACGGCCAATATCTCTAAAACTAGGCAACTCACACCAAAACAACCCAGAGTGATGAATAGTACTGTAGGTAAGAGGCAAAATATGAATTTTTGACATTGGGGTGAACCGTCCCTTTGGAGGACTGGGAAAGCACTGGCAGTCACAGCTACAGCTTACAGACTGCATGTGACAGCGGTGTTTGTAGGGGCGGGTGGTTTGCATTGATGAGAGCCGACCACAAGGATGGTGAGTTTGTTCAAATGCGGCTCTGTAGAGAGCAGGGGAGTGTTGTTGTATCTACAACTAACAAACAAGGGGGTAACTATCTCGAGCAGCAACAGCATAATACATGCAGGTTCAACTCCTCAATGCATCCGGGCTTTTGCTTTGAAGAGTCTAATCTGGCTTTAATAAGAATGTTATTTTGCTTTTGTGATATGAAGTCATGCTTATTTCAGTGAAAAACTACATCACTGCTTATAAACGTGATACTTGAATGGAGTTTTATTCCCCCAGCCTCAGGCAGGTTTAATTCTTCAGGTTGTTGTAGTTACAGGCTTTAACAGTTAAGCCCCTACCTTCATGATTGTGAGGTGAGGTGGAGTTATGGGTGAGTCAGCTGGGGTTGTAGATATTCGACATATAGAGGAGCATCACTTGTGACCTGCTCCAGGGAGTCTCATGCTGGGAGGATGGGACAGGGTTTCCACCCACTGAGACACCCAGGGGCCACGTGAGCGCGGTGCAGCTCCTCAGTATAAAAGCAGTCAGACGCAGCTCGAGTGACAGAGGACGAGCTTGTGCAATGCGACGGGGAGGCTGCCTGCTCCGAGAGGAGAGTTTCTACATCGTCTGCGAAAGGGGAAACAGTTCAGGTGAAGAAGAAGAAGTCGTCGTCTTACTTTGGAGCAACACGAGAGCACAACCTGGATTCATTTGTTTTTATGCAGCTGCAGTTATGAGCAACAGTCCAGATCAGAGTGATCCTGTTCACCCCCATGGATTTATTATTTCAAAGGTAGGTTGAATATATTTCACGTACAGGACAGACGGGATGCCCCGAGGCTATTGCTCCAAGTTAAATGTGCTTTATTGTGTTTAAAGATCTGGATTTGTTGAGACTATTTGAAGAAACTTCAAATATCAAAACCTTGAACATAAACGAAGTGAAACACCCTCATATTAATTACAAAAACAGGTTTTGTTGGAAGGGAAATGCTCTTTTAAACTCTTTGGGGCTACAGAGATATATGTTTGGCATTGTGTGTGTATCATTATATAATATCATCATTATATTTAGTAAATTATGACGTTTTCATCATATTTACAACAATATATTAGTAGCTTTTATAGTCGGTATGCACAGATAATAACATTTAAGCATAAAAATGTGTCTTCCAAAAAATAAACAATCAATACTTACAAAGAAAAGGGAAAAATGATGAACATAGAGATTCCAACTAAAGAATATGGAAAAGGTGCAATTCAAATCATATTTAGGTAAATAAAAAATATAGTAAATCAATACACAAAAAGGAAACCGACAAAATTAAACACAGGACCATATATAGAACCACTTTGAAAGCTAAATTTTTATACTGAGCAATACATCTGTGTGTAAATAAATGTTCAATCCTTCAGCTCGCATGTCTGCATGTATATAGCCGCTGCCGCTGCCGCTGCCGCTGCTGCTGCCGCTGCCGCTACCGCCGCTGCAGCACGGTAACGTCACTCTTACAGGAATGTGTGCAGGAGCTTTCAGTGTCAACAACATCTGTCAGAACTTGCTCAGACGTTTGGAGCGATGCCTCGAACAAAGAAGAAATTGAGGCTCTTTGCACCCAGACCTCAAGAGTGGTATGAGAAGTCATTTGTAGGGATTTGAAGTTGAGCCACTTTGCCTTGAGGAGCTTTGTTTGCCCGTAAGAGACGGGTTACCTGTGAGGGACCGTATGAACATTATTCGGGTGGAAAAGGAGGACATGGAAGGGAGAGGGTGTGACGAGTTTAAGTGCGCTGACCGCGGCCTTGTTTTTTCTTTTCCAGTGTCATCTCAACCAGAAGAACCACACCAGGCCCGGAGCCCGTCGGTGATGCTGGCCATGCAGCACAACAACTCCTCCGTTACCGCCCCCCTTCCCTTCTTCAACGACACCCATGGGGCAAAGAAGGTGGAGGCCGTGGCATGTGACGCCACCCGCCCACAGAACAAACCCACATCCGCCGTCCTCACCATGACTCTGGGCATCCTGTTCAACGTGGTGGCCCTCATCATTCTCGCCAAGGCTTACAACCGCTTCCGGCGGCGCTCGAAGGCCACGTTCCTGCTCTTCGCCAGCTCCCTGGTGGCAACGGACCTGGCCGGACACGTCATCCTCGGAGCTCTCGTGCTGAGGAGATATTCGGCGGGCACCGGGTCGGCGGCGAACCCCGTCTCCAGCTTTCAGAACGCCTCCGCCAATCCGGATTGGTCTTGTCTGTTCCTGGGAAGTTGCATGGTGTTCTTCGGCCTGTGCCCGCTCTTCCTGGGCTGCGCCATGGCTGCCGAGCGCTGCCTGGGCATCATCAGGCCTTTGCTGCACGCCCGTCTGGTGACCATGGCGCGGACAAAGATGGCGCTGGCCCTGATCTGGCTGCTGGCTTTGTGCGTGGCCCTCCTGCCCTTCTTCAGCCTGGGCGCCTACACTTACCAGTACCCGGGGACGTGGTGCTTCATCAGGGTGATGGAGGGCACCGGAGCGAAGGACCTGGCCTTCGTGACGCTCTTCTCCGGACTGGCTTTGAGCTCCCTGGCCTCGGCCTTCGTGTGCAACACCGTCAGTGGGATCACGCTGGTGAGAGCCCGGCTAAAGAAAAGTTTGTGTTCACGACGGGGCTCAGGTGGCTCCCAGGACACTGAGATGGTGGTGCAGCTGGTTGGCATCATGGTCACCTCCTGCATCTGCTGGAGCCCTCTGCTGGTGAGCATTGGGGAAAACATTTACTGGGCTTTATCAGCATAAAATATAGCAAAGATATAGCAACTAAGTTGTTGTGTTTTTACTAATTGTTTAATGTAGATAAACATGTCATCATGAACATCATAT
This sequence comes from Melanostigma gelatinosum, assembly GCF_949748355.1. Taxonomy (NCBI): domain Eukaryota; kingdom Metazoa; phylum Chordata; class Actinopteri; order Perciformes; family Zoarcidae; genus Melanostigma; species Melanostigma gelatinosum. The sequence goes on from NC_136646.1 coordinate 8,455,000, forward strand.
TACATATTAAGAATCTATTCTAAAATCATCTGCATGCCCCCTAAAATGCAATACAGTGAACATTTAATTCCTTCTCTTATTTGCGTGAGATTTCATACTCTCTCTTTAAAACTTTAAAACTTTAAAACTACATTAATTCTCTGCAGCTGATTGATTTTTAACAGCAGAACATTCGTAGATTTTTATACATGGCATTTCATACCAAAGGACAAAGTGATGAGCAGACCCTTTAATTAAACGTTGAAACTGTTTAGGAGGATTCAAATAATCCGGTTGTGCAATGCTTATTATCGCACAACGGACGTAATGTACAGCTCGCCGCTTTGCATCACCACAGCCAAGCGGTTCAGAACAGCAGGAAACAGGAAGTGTTGAATTCCACAACAAGTTCAACAGAGTAGCACCACTGCCTGTTTGCTTTCTGTGTTTTTGTAAATGCAGTCCCTCCAGTCCATCTGGAAGTTACGTTGAAATTCACAATAATGAGCACTGACGGATGTCTGTCCATGACACCTTTAACACTGAGAAGAGTTTGGTTAGTGGCCGTTCTAGACCATTTCAATTGGGGGGGGGGGGGCATTGGATAATGGTTGCCTCAGGAGAAAGAGCAGTAGTCCACTAAGCAGAAGGTCGGTGGTTCAATCCTTGGCCCCTGCAGTAAACATTTGAAAGTGTCCTTTGGCAACATACTGAACCCCAAAGTGCTGTGAGTGTCTGTGGCTCCTGAGGGACAGATGGCCCCTTGTGTATGAATGGGAGTGTGAATGGATGAACACTTACTTGTGTTGTAAAGTGCTCCGAGTGCTTTAAGCGCGAAATAAATATGAATTTAACCCATAGGTTTGTTTTTTTCAAAATACTTATGATGCACATTGAAATAAACACAACCATACTCATTCAGTTCTAACGACCAATTTATCATTGTTATGAATAATTACAATTTCACCTCTCTGGGGATAAATGTGGGGGGGGAAATGTAAGAAAATAATTGCCACAGTCAGCGGAGCCAGAGCGGGGGCCAGGCTTACTCTTTCAGGGGCATCGGCCCCCTCTGGACTACCCTAGAACCGCCCTTGAGCAAAAAAAAAACGACTTGTGAAATGTATTTTTCTTAAATTCTGCCAAACTATTTTTTCAATCCCCTGAACACGAACCGTTCGATTCATTGTATCTTTAAGGTCCGGCAAATTGTTCCTACAATCTTTTTGTTCCGACTCTTTTATTGGAGCTAAATGACGTTTACAAATGAATATTTTATGGCTGCTCCGTTCCATCAAATGTATATATTCCCTTATATACGCTCCAAACAAAAGATATTATCTTTTGTTTAATTTTATACACATTTCCCGAAGTTTCAGACTGATATATTTGGCATTGTTGGAAACTTTCGGATCTCCACCAAATTTCAGTTAATTAATGTTCTGTGGGTTTGAACAATGTGAAGCTGTATGGTATAATATTGTAATGAATGAGTGAGGTTTAAGAGGTTAAACAATATATATTGTTGAGTTTCAATTTAAGATCTTTGTATGAATTTAATAGATGAAGCTAAACTTGTTTAAATTTTTCTTTATTTTCAGGTCTTTGCACTGATCTCAGCCACAAAGTCCTACAGTGGCTTCCCTGCCGGTGACAGAGACGCTTACAGTAGTCTGATGGTGATAGGTGTCAGGATGGCGACCTGCAACCAGATCCTGGACCCGTGGGTCTACATCTTGCTGCGGCGCGCCGTCCTCAGGAAGATCTACCGCATCACCAAGAGAAAGGCCAGTTTCAAGGGGAGCACGTTCCGCTCCATTCGCTGGGACGTGGGCTCCTTTCAGAGCTCAGAGAAAAAAAACAGTGTTGGTAACATTTAAATGGACCTATATGGAGGAAAGAGAGGAGACGGGTCTTCTCTCGGCAGCGGGATCGCCACTGAGTCCAGCAGTCCATCATCTGGATTCAAATTCAGTGTTGAAAGGTTTCCTACGAAAAGGGTTGTCTGGTGGGAATGACAGCCACTCTGGTTTAGGTGAAGTAAATGTGTTGGGAACGAAAACAAATGGAACGTGTTCCAGATTTGAAATATCACCGACCAGCTCTTGTGTTGTTGTATGTACAGTATGAGCCAGTGTTATGCTACAAATGAATCAAGAAAAACAGCTCATTATGAACTGCTAATAGTGTTTATCAGATTGCAACATGGCCCATAATGCAACATGCACGGCAGCCTGTCCTCGACGAGAGTGGACGTAAATGAAAAGGATTCCGTCGGTTGAAGGATAACGTGTTAACGTTTTTTTTTTGTTGAAGTGGAGACTGTATCTATCGTCTTAAAGCAAACATCTCAACTCAAAGGGTTTCGTTCGCTTTGTTCTCCGACAACAGTGTAAAAGTCAATGACTTGTATAAATGCTCACATAAGAGAGCCCAAAAAAGAAAAGAATCTGTGCTGTTACCTCAGCTTAAAGATGTGAAAAACACAATGTTGTGCTGTGACATGAATGTGAACGTGCGTCTGTTATTGATTGATTATTTGGAAATGTGTCTGCACTATTTTTCCGCGAGTCAATCGGGACTGAAGTGAAGCTGCAAAAGCTAATTGAATGTGATATTGTTAACAAAAGCGAATGTACGATTGGATAATAAATGTTTATCTGTTAATGTTTCGTCTCATTCTGGTTTATGATTGATGCCCTGTTTTGAAGCTTTTGTCGAGATCAGGTTATTTTTCCAGTAATCCACTTATTCTGAGTAATAAGGCAAGGCACTCTCATGTCTCGTCTTGTTGGCAGCCTGTTAGCTTAGCACAAAGACTGGAAACGAGGAAACAGCTTGGTGGCTCCATCTTAAGGTAACAACACCTTTAAAGCTCACTAATCTAATGTAGTGCTATTTGCACAATGTCTAAGATCATCAGCCAATTATTTATGTCTTTCAGATTTCTCTTAGCAAGAGATCATTCTCACACATTCTGTCATCAATCTGCTAAAATAGCATTGACAATGAGCATCAATGGGATATATTTGGTGAAAGAGAAAAGTATTCTCGAGTGTCATCTGCATAAACATGGTAATTAAGTTTGACATTTTTACTAAATCTGGCTAAATAGAAACATAGACTAATTACAAGGGGACCAAGTATGGATCTTTGTGGAACTCCACAGGTGAACTCCTAACCTGCTCGGAAAAGAGATTTCCAACACAGAAACGATGACGCTGACTTGCAAGTAAGACCAGTGGATGGGACTGGTTGGCGGGATTCACATGTTACATAATATGAAAACAGACAATGCATTTTGCTAACCCCTGAAGAACTTGCCCCACCCAGCATGTGTGAGCTGCACATTTTTGTTCCAGCACCTGCAGTTGGTTGCACTAAATTTTGAGTCAGCATACAAGAATCACTGATATCTTTCACAAGATTATCTATTCTTATTTATTTCATGTGTCATTTAGTAGTGACAGATTTGTGTTTGTTCTTTGCTGGTCCTTCAAAACAAAACAAAGGATGTGAGCTGACTTGCTGTCATGTGATGCCTTTATGCTCTGAATCAGGGTACGAATGTGAATCTTCCATGATTCAAGACAAGACACACTGACTGTGTAAATAAATTGTCACATGGGTTTCAGAGCACCCAAAGTAAGTGGTCACTCACAGTGTGTTTAAAATAATCAGGAGTCAATCAACATCCTTGGGGGTCAAACTGGAGAATTCCCACACTAATAATACACGGATGTGATCTAAAGGCTACACCGGTGTAATGATCGTGTTTTAACTGATGCGATCAGCAAGGCAGCCAGTTGCAGCGAGACGATTAAATTCAGTCCTTTATTACTAGCCACGCCCCCTGGTTCCGTTCCCCCTTTCCCGATTGGCTGCATTTGCAGTCGCCAGTAATCTCTGTCCAATGAGCGTCATCGTTTTTCACATCGTGGGCGTTTCCGTGCACACTCCTGGAGGAGCTAGCGTGTAGCAGCCGTCCATAAACAGCAACGACACCACGGTGAGCAAGAAAAATACATAAATTCATCCCTCAACACAAACTGAATGAGGTATTATGTGGCCGTTGAACGCTAAGAGAACCAACGACGCTTGTTACTTTTTTCTTAGTGTGTTTATTTTATATGTGCGTCATAAATGTATCCATCTGGCTTTGTTCGGCTAAGCTAACCTGCTAACTGTTAGCTGAACATTCAATGGGGTCTCGGTCTTGTCTCCTCGACCATTTTGCTGTCTTTACGTGACAGACCAACGTCCAAACATAATCTACCGTTGAGTCTTTGCACTTCTACATAGTCCCCCAGTCGACAAACATGACCGGTACGTGGTGTTTGTGTGTGTTGCGGCTCGGTGAGCATGTCTGCGCAGCTATAAACGATGCCTGATCCGTTTTCTATTCTCGTGGGGGTTGCTAGGTTGCTAGCTAGCTAGCTGCCGAGGACCAGTCGAGCTCTGCACTGAATTAAAATGGCGTCTGTTTTTATATTCCCCTGATGGAGCTGCGGGGTCTATTTCTTAGGAACTCACTCTTCCGCCTGGAAGAACACAAATTGTGTGTCAACGTAGGTTTAACAGGTGTGCCGGCGGCTTGTTGGTCCAGGAGCTACATGTTAGCAACTTGTTGACTAAAACATAAAAAATAGGGAGCAATGTTTATACTAGTTATTGTTCACCCTCTTTACCTCAACTGTAAACTATCGTAAATCATCTGTAATGCTGCAAATTATCTTTAAAAAGTCAGCGCTGGCGCGCGGTGGGTGTGTCATCGATAAATGAGTGCGATGTGCTGCCTGTTGACTTAACCCCACTAACTCTCCCGGATCACATGGCTTCGACGTTGTTGTTGTTGTTTTGAGGCCCCACGGAATGAAGAGCCAGTCATCCGTGGATGACTCGTGTTGACCTCTACTCGGAGATCCATCACATCGAGCAGCACAGCCCTCACTTGTCTGTTTCACGTATAAGTCCAGCAGGAACACTGCGTTTTAAGATCACACACCTGCCTGCTAGGAATCTGAAAAATGTCCACGCCTTGCTCACTCGAAGAGGAATGTGTGCTTAAAAGCCTGATTTATTACAAGTTGCAGCCTTTCTACCTGGGAAAGTCTGGTTGTGTTTAATCCCCGAGGAATGCGTTGGCGTGCCAACAATCCTCCCCAGTTACTCCAGCTAGTATCGACTTTATGTCACTGATGGATAAGAGAAGGTCGTCAGTGGCTGAGTGTGAAGGGTTTTACCCGTTTCAGTGTTCAAATCAAAAATGCCATTCACCCCCCGTGGAGCTATCTTAGTTTTTAGTTGGCTGCACATTTTCCCTCCCCTCTCCTTTTTTAAGTTATGTTAAAAATGTGTGTCTGTGCCCCCCCCCCCCCCCCCCCGGCTGTACAGACGGACTGCAACATTGTCATCGGCTGCAGAGAAGATCTTTTTCAACTCTGCGGTTCACTGGATAAGGGTGTCGCCACGGTCTCTGGAACAACAATGGTAATGACTTAATTTAAGCATCTCTGTGTTTGTACGCGTGACAATAGGCTGGCAGCAGCCAAAGCACGGGGCACACTTGCCTCAGCGTGGGATATCACTGGCAACGGGACAAATAAACGCGGCGCCTCTAATTTAAGTCACAGGGCTGGTGCCAGCGTCTCTCCAGTCTGCCTGGGGCTTTAGGAACACATGCTCCAGCTTCTACACCACCGCTCTCCTCTAAATTGGCTTTGGCTGCCTATGTGTACACGGGGCTTGTGTAATCACGGGTGTTAGAAGCTAGGCCCAGACAGGAGACCTTGTTGCTTTTCTTTTGTATTATTATTATTAATCATAGGCAAGAGAATGAGCGTTTTGCAGGTCGGCCATAAGCCTGTCCCATAAAGCAGGATTAATAACTGTTCTGAATAACACCTAGAACATTTTCCAAACTGCAACATGGACTGAAGTTGAGCTGATCTGCTTTTTTCTGTCTAGTTATCCAGGTAGCTCAATAATCCTGCTTCCTAGATACAGGTCTCTGTTCTATGTACCGTACTTTCCGGACTATAGAGCACACCGGTATATAGGCCGCACCAGCTGATTTTTAAAAGAAAAAAGAATGTGTACATAGATAAGTCGCACTGGTCTATAAGCCGCAGGTGTCCCTGTTGAACAGCAAGATGCTTTCAACAGTACTAAAGTTGTCTTCTATGAACATCATAACATGTCGCTAGCTTCTAAGCTAATTTTAACATTACGGCCAATGGGGAAATGCTAACCGTGATTAGCATTAGCGAATATATAACATATCTTTGTACATCTTTTCATGCAGACATACTTGCATTACAGACTAAGGTCTCTCAAAGCTACCAAACGAAAAGCAATGAGGCAATAACTGTTGTTGCTCATAGCTCTGAATAGCTGTTGTGCTAGCAACAACTGGCCAAGCCAGTTAGCCGTAAATGCTATTCAGAGCTATGAGCAGAGAAGATCAGCTTTTTCTCAAGTCTGCCAGTGGATCCTAACAGCCCGGAACAGTGTGAAAGAATCCATCATCACCAGTGGGTTCTGAAAGGCTGGGATACTATGAGATTAAGGGGATAGCGCAATGAGGAGGACAACACAAGCTCAAGGGCGGATTTGCCCCGGTTCATGATGTGGTGTGTTCAAGGACCCAAATGCAGACTCGTTTTTTTTTTTTTTTAAACAGTTCTACAAAACTTGTTCTACAAAACATTTATTTCTCTCACTCAAAAACACACACACAAAAAAACTCTTTAACAAGTTTTGTAGAACAAGTTTTGTAGAACTGGGGGGAAAAATGGAATAAACGAGTCTATATAAACGAGAATATATAAAGATATATTATATATTCGCTAATGCTAATCGCGGTTAGCATTTCCCCATTGGCCGTAATGTTAAAATTAGCTTAGAGGCTAGCGAGTCGGACATGTACTGTTAAAAGCATCTTGCCGTTCAACCTTTTTTGTTAACAGTCCTAGTGAGAGGTAGGTCAAAGGTACTTCATCCATATTGTAGCGACCCTGTCAGTAACAGCTGGTAGCAGAGGGGTTGCTGGTAGCAACTGTTCTGTGTCGGGAGCTAGTAAATGTTGTGTTAGACCGGAACCGGAAGTTGCGGTTGTTGTGGCGGAGAAAAGCTACGGAAAAATCCGTATATAAAGCGCACCTGACTATAAGCCGACGCCTCAAAGCGGGGGGTAAAAAGTAGCGGCTTATAGTCCGAAAAGTACGGTAAATAGTAATGATCTTTTGTTTTAATTCACAAAGCACCGTGTCTGTTTTTGCTAACCCGGGCGCAGCACGAACCACTCTGGTATTTTCTTCTGCATTAACGATCTCGTGTCTCCCCCCCCCAGCCCCCTCCAATGCGCCACCGCTCCATGCGAGTCTTCATGAACGATGACCGCCACGTCATGGCCAAACACTCCGTCATCTACCCGACTCAGGAGGAGCTGGAGAGCGTACAGAACATGGTGTCCCACATGGAGCGGGCCCTCAAGGCCGTCTCCGACTGGCTGGATAAGCAGGAGAAGGTGTCCCCCAAGTCGGACTCTGATAGCGCAGACACCGATAAGGAGAGGTGAGGAGATGTCGGGGCTGCCGTTCCTCATGTTCAGCCGTGAGGACAATGAGTCAGTCAGTAAGACATGTCTCGATTCCTCTTCTCAAACCACTGTCTTTGTCTTTCTTGTGCTTCTCCCATGTGTCTGCTGTGTAGTGAGCACAGAGATCAGGCAACGCGCTCTCTGCGTGGCGTAATGAGGGTGGGCCTGGTTGCCAAGGGCCTGCTGCTGAAGGGGGACCTGGACCTGGAGCTGGTGCTCCTCTGTAAGGAAAAGCCGACCATCAACCTGCTGAAGAAAGTGTCTGAAAACCTTGTGGCGCAGCTCAAGGTGAGAACACGGCTCAGCTGAAGCTTTGGTTATACTCACGCTTGGCACCGTAGCGCGAGCATCCGCAGACGGCGTGCGAGTTCTGAGCATGAATGGTTTATGTTACAAGTGCACGCCAGAGATATGCACAGAGACTGTAGATGTAACCGGCGAAACGCCTTCAACCAACCTCCACAATGCAGAGGAGGGATTGTAATTGTCTCATATTCATGGACTACTATATTGCCTTAATACAAGCCCTGTAAAGAAACATGTCAAGTATTAGATGCATTATTAAAAAACAAACAAAGGTTAAATATCCCGAAACAATTTGTTTTTGCTGCAAAATATATATGTATAAATGTATAACACCTGCTGTTTCTGAAGCATCTGAACATGAGTTGGCCTTCGTTGTATAACCTCCAGACATGTAGATAGTGCTTTTATCAGTGAACTACGGTCACGTGATCGCGCACGCCAACTGACAAAAATTCAGGTGCACGGCCAAGCGCTCCACACGCCGGCCGCGATCACGCCATTTTCTGGCACGCGCCGACTTCCCCATGGCGAGTATAAACTAAACTAAGTATAATTGAGTGTGTTGAATAAATGTGATAACGTTTTCATTATAGAGTCAAACTGATGCTGGGTTTGTGAGGTCGATGCAGATGTTAGTTTTAGTGTTTACGAGACAATATATTTGCATACCGTACTTTCCGGACCATAGAGCGCACCGGTATATAGGCCGCGCCAGCTGATTTTTAACAGAATAAAGAATTTGTACACAGATAAGCCGCACTGGTCTATAAGCCGCAGGTGTCCCCGTTGAACAGCAAGATGCTTTTAACAGTACCGTACTAAAGTTGTCTTCTATGAACATCATAACATGTCGCTAGCTTCTAAGCTAATTTTAACATTACGGCCAATGGGGAAATGCTAACCGCGATTAGCATTAGCGAATATATAATATATCTTTGTACATCTTTTCATGCAGACATACTTGCATTGCAGACTAAGGTCTCTCACGGCTACCAAACGAAAAGCAATGAGGCAATACCTGTTGTTGCTCATAGCTCTGAATAGCTGTTGTTGCCAGTTAGCCGTAAATGCTATTCAGAGCTATGAGCAACGTCCACACGCTGCATGAGAAGATCAGCTTTTTCTCGAGTCTGCCAGTGGACCCTAACAGCGCGGAACAGTGTGACAGAATCCACCATCACCAACGGCTTCCGAAAGTCTGGGATAGTACTAGATTAAGGGGACAGCGTAATGCGTGTTTTTGTGTGCGTGTTTTTGAGGTTTGCAATATAACTTTGCTGTCCGGAGTCTGCATTTGGGTCCTTGAACACACCACATCATGTACGGTACCTTCATGGCTGAATAACAACGAATGGCTGAGATAAAGCAGACTATCATCATACTAGCCATTGTAAACACAATTATACATGAACTAAGATCATATCTGGAAGATATCTAGAAGATTTGCCACAATTGTGGCCAACAATCAATGAACTATGATCGCTGTATGGCGCTCTCTCCGCCGTCTCACCATGGACCATATGGAGCATTTGTCACGTGACAAATGCTTTCAACAACACGCTGAATGCTACACTTTTCTAAACATTGTCCTAACTGTACCCCCCCCACCCCACAGCATGCGAGTAATATATGTGTTTTCATAGTCTGCTTTATCTCAAAGCGTGGGGTAAAAAGTAGCGGCTTATAGTCCGAAAAGTACGGTATATCCATTTCCACATAAAAAACACATCAACTTAAATAAAGATCACTTATCGTTGGTTGTTGAATAATTGTGACAGATAAGCGAGATGTTTTACGGATAAAAATAACCAGGTCATTGCTCTCTGGCGGACAATCTATGTAATGTTGACACTGGCTCGATACAACTATATTTCTGTTTTGTTACTTATCAGTGTGCATATACATTAAACCGATACTCGATACCATAGCTCTCTGATTGGATCATCGGTCTGCCAATTCTTCTGCTTGGCTCTCATTCATATGATACCAGGCCTAGTTAGACCGAATATGAATGTATTTGGTCCCAAAAAAGAATGAAGGAAATAATAACAATCCTCTTATTTTCATAATAGTCTAATCTTCAACACAAACGCGGCCTTTGTCGCGCCTTAAACGCGTTGCTCTCTCACAGGCGATCACAGAAGACAAGTACGCGGTGACCCAGGACATCCTCGAGGCCAGCATCGTCATCAAGAACACCAAGGAGCCCCCTCTCACCCTCACCATCCACCTGACGTCCCCACTGGTCCGCGAGGAGATCGAGAGGGCCGTGTCCGGAGGTAAGCTCCGACCCCCGGGGGCCTCGGTGCTTCTTCAGCGCCGCCACCTCCTCCAAGCAGGGAGGTCCGGCCGGCAGCCAGGCTAGATAGATATTGTTTATTGGGCCTTCAATGGAGCCGGGGGACAAGAATGCACCGTCATGTAATGAAACTGCGCTATGCTTATAGCTACCTAGACTCTCTCTCCATCTCTCTCTCTCGTAGTTCCATGTGATGTAATTGTACATTTTTGATGGCCCAATATACAGTATAGGGCAGGTAGTTTACTGACTTCTTTAACGACCAAGGGCACCAACGAAATGAAGGCTTACTGAGAAGTTAACCCAAAAAAAAAAAAGAGAGACCACTTTGTTTGCATGTGTCTTATCATTGATGGTGAACGGTTCGCATTGCAGCAAAAATGAGTAGCAGAACATGTGATGAAACTGTCCGCGGTCGTTGGACCCACCAGCGGGCTGTTGACCGTCTCTGGTGTTCATTAGCAGGGAATGCTCGGGTGCTACAGATAACGACGAGGGATTCTGCACACTCAAAACAAACGCAGGGGTTCGACCCCAAGTTGTTAGAAAGCCACAGACTAAGGCATCATGGGAGATGTGCGTGTAATCATTGAGCCTGACTGCAGCTGTACAATTACAGACGCCGTTGTTTTGGAAAGCAGTGGTGAGGATCTGTTTCAGCAGGTGTTCAGCCTCGACCTTATCTGTCGCCCCGTGCGAACAGTGATGCCCAGTTTGGGTTTCCTTTTGTTTTCTTTCTTATTTTAAGCCATCAGTTTTGCTGCAGTGTGGACTTGTTTTGATACCCCACTTTTTGTGCATCTGATAACTTCTGCCTGTGGTTCCAATTCTGATTCTCTCTGTCAAGCCTTCTAGTTTGTCAATTTTTAGGGACGCTGGACCTTTGACCAACTGGCCGCTCTCTGTCTCGGAAGGGGCAAAGTGCAGCGCACCCAGTGTAGGGGCAAAGGGGAGGGGCTCTGCCTCCCGTTAACGGCAGAAAAGGAAAAGCAGAACCTTAAAAAAAAGCTCTGAAACAACCACGTAACGACAACCTCCCATTTGATATGACCTACTAGCCCTTAAGAAATGCACATTTTGTGATGACAGGGACGTTTTTATTGTCTTTTTTTACTAAGTCAGGTTACAACCCACTTCACAACTCTGTCGTTCTGGTGGGTTTTAAGTCCAACCTTGTGTGTGCCGGGCCGTACAAAAGCGATATTAACTGGGAGGTTGAGAGCGACTAGTGGTTCTGCAGTGGAGGGGTCCCCCTCCCCTTCCCCCTTCCAGCCTGTGGTCTGGGAAGGCTGCCTGTGTTCCCCCTGGCCGGCTGACAGAACTCCCCTTGGTCAAACTGTACCTTGTCTTCTTATTCCACCTGCCAATAGAATCGCTTTCAGTCAACGATCCCCCGGAAGTTCTGGACAGGCAGAAATGCCTAACTGCCTTGGCGTCTCTCCGCCACGCTAAGTGGTTCCAGGTTTGGATCTTGTCTTTATTTGTCTCTAAAACTGAAGTAGTTTTGGTTTCATGCCGTTTGTTCTTTTTGTCTTTTGATTTGGGCGTTCCATGTTTTTTTGTTTTTTTTCTTCTTTTTCTTCACTCTTTTGAAGTGTACTTCCTGTAGTAATACTTGATGATCTGAATGTGTGTTTCTTAGGAAACCTTTGTCATTACACTGTTTTAGCGTTGCTTTGCTAACTTAACAGGTTCCACTGCCGTGCCTTTTGTTTCTTTTCTTTAAAACAAGTTCAATGCTGCTTTTTAGTACCTGTCTGCCGTAGTCTCCCTCACAGCTGCTTTACTCAACAACAACAAACATCTGGGACTAATACACCGTGTATCCAGGTGTAATATTTCTCTCATGTCAGTGTTGGTGTGAGTGAGTGTCGCTGTTTTCACATTTCTACAAGCCGCTCGTAGAGCCCCGCTGCCCCTTCTGTAGTTTTGACGACGCGGTTGTTGTTTTTTAGGAGTGGGCCGTGTTGATAATAACTCATTCTAGTGTGCGTGTCATCTTTTCTCTTTCACACCGTAACAATCAGTGCTCCATCTCTGCAGAGTATGTGGCCTCGACTTTCCCCTGGCTCTTCTGTCGTTCTGTGTGCCACAAAATCAACAGGACTATTGCACCTCCAGTTTTAATTTTTTTTGAAGCTACCACTGACTTCACTAACGCCTTTCGATGACGACGCACAGGAGCATAGATTTCTTTATCGCACATTAAAGCTGGCATTGAGTTTGAGGTGTCTTTATTCACACTTCAAACGTAATTCATGAGCATGTTGTCTCACGTCTGATAACCACGCCGGCTATCCAGCCGCGAATGCGACTGATCATGTTTAGGGTCTCCAAACATTGTTCTATCATTATCCATAATGACAAAGCTAAGCTGTTCCAGTCTGTGTGGCTTCCTTTTTTATTGACTTTCATTTATTTTGCCGTTAGTGTTGCTTTGGGCCTCACATGGTCGTCCTCGTCGACTAAGGCCGCTTGTCCTCCCCGTGCCCCTCCCTGCTTGTGTCCTCAGGCCAGAGCCAACGGGCTGCGCTCCTGCGTCATCGTCATCCGGATCCTACGGGACCTCTGCGCCCGCGTCCCCACATGGGCCCCGCTCCGTGGCTGGGTGAGTGAGAGCCTCAGTATAGCTTTATAGTCTTTATGAAGCAGGTGAATGTGGCTTCTGGGAACCTAGAGATATGTAGGATGGAGTTTTATCAAGACCCCAAAGCTATTATTATTATTATTATTATTATATTATTGTCAGAATTCAGATTTTCTTTTGATAAAGCTTTGTCTGCCTGGATACAGCAAAAAAGACGCCACCGTCACAGTTGTTAAACTGCTGAGATCCTGTCTAACGCAGTGACCTAAAATCTCTCTGTTAGTAGCCGAGCTTAAAAATAGCACCCTCAAACGACACGTCTCCCTCTCTCTCCCACGCCCTTCCTCCCTCTCTCTCCCCCTCTCTGCAGCCGCTGGAGCTGATCTGTGAGAAAGCCATCGGCACAGGGAACCGGCCCATGGGGGCAGGGGAAGCTCTGCGGAGAGTTCTAGAGTGTCTGGCTTCAGGCATCCTCATGGATGGTATATGTATGTGAAGCATCCTCTCTCTCTCTTTTTTTAAATTTTAATTTGAGTTTTATTTGCGTTTTTATTTATTCTTTCTTATCACTTCTAAGTGCTCCCTTATGTCGTTTCCCTCTCGCTGTAGACGGTGCTGGGATCTCTGATCCGTGTGAGAAGGAGGCCACAGACGCCATCGGTCACTTGGACCACCAGCAGAGAGAAGACATCACGGCGAGCGCACAAGTGAGTGAGAGACCAGTTGTTTCGTGTGCATATTCACAATGTAGTGAACGTGGAATTGACGTGGCGTCTCTCGTTCCTTCAGCATGCCTTAAGGCTGTCGGCTTTCGGACAGCTTCACAAAGTGCTTGGGATGGATCCCCTCCCTTCAAAGATGCCCAAGAAACCCCGTAGCGAGACTCCCATTGATTACACAGGTAAACCAGGCCGGCTCACCTGTGACACTCAAACAATTCTGACTGTCGGTTATTTTGTTTTTAGATTTATGGTGTCAATGCAATGCCTCGTGTGTGTGTGTGTGTGTTGCAGTGCAAATCCCACCGAGCACGGCGTACGCCCCACCAATGAAAAGGCCCATCGAGGAAGAGGAGGGAATTGATGACAAGAGTCCAAATAAGAAGAAGAAAAAGCTGCAGAAGAAATGTAAGAGCTCGTTCAGCTCCTGTATTTGTTGAAACTTACTGAAAGAAAGTTTTCCTACATCAGAATGAACCAAGAAAACAGCTGTGCTCATTGAATTAGTCTGTTAATCAACAGAAAGTAAGAAACAACTTTGATAATAGATTAATGGTTTTTCAATTAGAAAATGTCACCTCTTAGAACTTGTGATTTTTCATCATTTTGTGACTGTATCGTTGAAATGATGAATGAACTGATTGATGAGATATAATCTATGCAACAGGTAAGTTTCTAACCGTATGTCCTGCTGTTAAACCAGCTCCAGAGGAGAAGGCGGAGCCCCCCCAGGCAATGAACGCTCTGATGAGGCTCAATCAGCTGAAGCCGGGTCTCCAGTACAAGCTGATCTCTCAGACCGGCCCGATTCACGTCCCGGTCTTCACCATGGCTGTCGAAGTGGACAGCAAGACCTTTGAGGCGTCTGGTCCGTCCAAACGCACTGCCAAGCTGCACGTAGCTGTAAAGGTAAGAAATAGTTGTTTTTCCCCTATATAATTTAAGTTTTTTATTTTATATTTACGATGACTCCGTGTGTACAACTGCAGGTCCTCCAGGACATGGGCCTGCCCACAGGAGTGGAACTAAAGACCGCTGAGTCGGTGAAATTAGAGGAGGTGGTAGTACCGGTCACTGTGGAGGAACTGAAGCCAGTCGTAGCACCCATCGAAACCACCGCTGCCGCCGCAGGAGCCGCCAATGCAGACACCGCTGATGCCGCAGAGGTACAATGCTCCTCCCCGTGTGTCGGCGAGAAGTTTGGGCTGATTTATTTATATATTTTTTATTACTGACCATGTCTCTATAACTGTCAGAGCGCTCGCCAACAGGGACCAATACTAACCAAGCACGGCAAGAACCCCGTGATGGAGCTGAACGAGAAGCGGCGCGGTCTGAAGTACGAGCTCATCTCCGAGACCGGCGGCAGCCACGACAAGCGCTTCGTCATGGAGGTGGAGATCGACGGGCAGAAGTTCCAGGGGTCGGGGTCCAATAAGAAGGTGGCCAAGGCCTACGCCGCCCTGGCCGCTCTGGAGCGGCTCTTCCCAGAGGGCTCCATGGCCGAGGCCGCTAAAAAGAAAAAAGGGCCGCCCATGGTAAGAACAAACTCTCCAGGTTTAAATCACAATGTGATCTCGTGTTTTAAAGGTATTTATCAAATATGACGCTGTCGGGGAAAGTAAACCATAACAAGAAGAACTATTCAATAAATTAGGAAGCTGTGTACGGTGCAATATTAAATAAAAATGTATAAAAATCCTCTTTATGTGCATTTGTGAAGAGAATGTGATGGTTATGATTGTATTTAGTATAAAATATAGATATCCAAATAAATCAATAAAAATAAAGCCAATTGTTATTGACAATATGCATGTGTATATATGTTAGGTATAGTGTGTGTATATATACATATTATGTATATGTAAAATCTGAGGTATATAGATTGCCATAAATGCTGAAATCAGTTCAAATATGTTTCTTTTCTTTTCCAAACAGAATATCTAATTATTTAACGCGTGATGCTTTACGGGGTTGAACGTCCTCACAGAGAGGAAAATTGCTGTTCAGCGTCTGATTTCAGTTTGTCTCCCCGTCAGCACGCGCCAGGCTTCGGCATGATGGGAGCCTCCGGGGCCGGAGACGCCGCTTCGCCCAGGGGCCGAGGGAGAGCGGGGCGAGGTCGTGGGAGGGGGAGGGGCTTCAACAACGGAGGAGGCTACGGCCAAGGAGGTAAAAACACAGCTTTCACCGTAGCAGACGTACTCTGTGTTCTGGTAAAACATGAGAAGACGTCATTATTGAGATCGACGGGGGCTTTAAAGTCGGCATATTAAACTGAGTGTCATCCGGCCAGGTGGCTTCGGAACATACGGCTACGGGAACAACACTGTCTCCGGATACAGTGAGTATTCATTTCACCCGTTATGATAATCCTGGTTTGACTGGATAGCTGCTCTTTGTCTGGGCTGCAGTGAAGCTTTCATGTAAGAAATGGATGTTGTGTCCTGGGGGCGGGATGGTGCATCTGGCCCGGACCGTAAAGAAAACACTGTTACCTGTGTTCATAGCTACAGAACTAGAGGACGTGGCTTATTCTAGAAGACGGTTCCACTGCAGTGCAAACAGGACCACGTCATGATAAACCATGTTGGGACGGTCCCAGTTCAATGATTTTACATTTCTCTGCTTTAAGCCACAGGATAGAATCTGTTTTTGACAACCCCCCCCCCACCCCCCCTCCCTTATGAGAACCCATTTCTTCCCTCTGGCAGCTCGTTCTGAGGACTGACCTACCTGAGCGTGACAGGAGCAGAGAAATCTAAAAAAGACAACTAAAAAAACCCTGACCAAATGAGTCACACAACTGCCTATTTTATGGCAGAAATTTAAAAAAAAAAATCCAAATAAACCAATCTAATTTTGATATTTCCCCCCCCCCCTTCTCTGCCCTGTCTCACTCTTTAGGTGACTTTGTCTCAGACTGCTATGGCTACCACGAGTTTGCGACATAGATCTTCCCCAGTCTTATACAAATCAAAAACTGTCCTGTAGAAAGGAGAACAACAAAAAAAGGACAAACTTCTCAGTAGTGTTCCAGCAGCATCATGAACTGTCTTCACCGTCAAGTCCGCAAGCCTGGGAATAAAGTGACCCCCCCCTCCACCTTGTCTTGCCGGTCCACTTGTCACGTCGTGACACTTCGGGGGAGACGATCTGCCACTGCATGCGTGTAGACATAAGTCACCCACTGTGGATGTACCTAAGCGCCTGGACCCCCCCCACCCCCGCCCAAACCACAGGGCTGATTTATTGTCGATTGACTCCATGTGTCAGACCCGGCAGAGGGATTTGTCTCCGTTTATTTGGATCACGATTAACTGAAGGCCTGTGGGAGCTGGACAACATACTGCCTTTTGGATTATTGTCAAGACTGCAACAGCCTGTCCTTTCTGTCTCTCTCTCTGTCTCTGTGACTCTCTCTGTCTCTCTCTCTGTCTCTGTGACTCTCGCTGTCTCTCTCTCTCTGTCTCTGTGACTCTCTGTCTCTGTGACTCTCTCTGTCTCTGTGACTCTCTCTGTCTCTCTCTCTGTCTCTGTCTCTCTGTCTCTGTGACTCTCTCTGTCTCTCGCTCTCTGTCTCTCTCTGTCTCTCTCTACATCTCTCTCTCTCCAAACTGTTTACTTAGATGAGAATACTGAGAAAAATGTGAACATGATTTGTTTTTTTCATTTTCATATTCTGTCCCTTCCAAACACGATTGAGATGTCTGTTTCATCTGTTTTTTATGTAGAATCTGCCATTTCTGTGTCATATCGGCTACACTGTTGAGTCATGGCTCCACTGAATGCATGATTGTCTTAACTTTGGCCGTGTCACAGTATCCCATCTGTAACAGCAGTAGGCGTTGATGAACTGAGGCTGTTTGCCACTAGGTTTGCACACACACAGACTTTGTGAATTGGGGAATCTGAATGTTTGGGAAGGGAAGACTCCTTGCTTTTATATGTTCTTTTTTTTATAAATAAATGTGACGTCACCATTAATCACTGTTACTCCGAATTAATTCCAGAGTACATGTCGAGTGTATGCAAGTAGTAGCTTTTCAAAATATGCCGAGTCGTGCCCATTTTAAGATTGTGCCATGCTGTTATTTCCCAGATTACTACAACAACGGTGGCACGAACGGAGGAGGCGGGGCATCGAACAGCCCGTCGGGTGGCCCCCCAGCCAGCCCAGCGCCGGGATCAGCTCAGGGCTCCTACGGCTCGTACTACCAGAACGACGGCGCCTACACCGCCACGTCCGCTGCGAGAACTGCCAAAAAGAAACCCCCCATGAACAAGGGAGGGAAGGCACCCTTTACAGGTCCCCCAGGGGCGAACAGTGGAGCCACAGGGGGGTACCAGTCCAGCAACCCCCCCGGGCAGGGCTCCTATAACCAGTACGTCCAGGGCTACGGGCAGGGGAAGACTTTCAACCAGAACCAGGGGGGAACGGGCGGATACCCGTACAGCACCGCCTACCCCAGCCAGGTGACGGGGGGCGCCGGAGGCAGCCAAGACTACAGCTATGAAGGCGAGTTAAGGGGATTGTTGTTGTTCATGGTCGAAACAATTTTGATACAGAATTAGATTTTACGTTTCAACAGCGTGATGGCAGTACTGTAGCACTGCATCTGTTTGTCACGAGAAAGTCCATATCACGTTAAAACAGAAAACCGATGTGTCTCATTAAAACGAACATTTCTTGTTGAAAGGGATGAGCTGGTTTGTTGTTTAAAAACTTCAGTTGTTTAAAATGAAAGAAATCCATTCAATGCCTAAAGAAAAGACACTACCCTGTTTAGGGTTTTTTGACATGCTTGACCTTGGATGTGGCAAAAAAATTAAAACTGACATTTTTATTATCGTTAAAATAAAATAATATATTTCTTGGAATAACGAGAAGATATTCTTGTTTTAAGAAGATCCTTTTCACGCTATGGTATACTTCATGTTACCACATCTTTCTCGGTATAACTACATACTAAATGATTCCGTCTTCTATTCTGTTGTAATAACATACGTGTTCACAACGATGCTTGTTTCCGCTGCCCATAAGTGGCCAAAAATATGATTTATTGCAGTTTTTCCATCTTTATAAGATAGAAGATGTTGTTATACCTTTTTTTCTTTTGGAAAATATTTTCACTAACTACCACACGCTTTCCTCGTAGGTTTCAACAACCAGTCCAATTACAACTCACAGGGGGGAGTAGCAGGAGGTGGAGGAGCCAACAACAACCAGGGCTTCGGCACCAACCACTCTCAGTACCAGAACCCAGTGGGCTACGGCAGGGGAGACGGCAGCATGAACTACCAGTACAGATAAACTCTAATCACTCCGCCTGTGAATCCTCGGCACCAAGCGTCGGTGTCTGGAGCCGTCTCCAAAGAAAGCGACTGCCTGTGCTCTCTGCCTTTTTCCGTTTTTGCTTCTTATGTGCTTTTGGGTTTAAATGTGGCACATTGTGGGACACAAATAGAGTTGTGTGGACTTTTTTAAGAGTCAAGAGATGAGTCGCGGCTGAATTCAGTGGTCTGGTCAGTGCTTAGTCTTGTGTTTTTAGGTTATTCTTATGATTTGTTTTAAATCTATGCTTCCAGTCCTCTGCTTCATCACTAAATATTGAAGGCTGATTCTTCAAACTACTCACTGGCTCTGATTCTGTTACCTTTTACTATGAAGAGTTGTGTGGGGACAGCCATTTTCTTTTCTCCTGTGAAACTAGTCAAATCTTGTAGTTTTAAAACTACAAAGCATGTTGTACTTTTTTGTAATAATTCATTAGACCCCGAATAGCTTGTTCTGTTCTGCATTGCTTGTAATTTTGGCTTATTTTGTAATTTACCTGATGTGATGTAGTTATTTTAAGAAGTGTTTTGGAGATTCCTGGGAATTATACTTACATTCTGATGTCACATCCACATTTCTGCTCAATGTAGCTTTTTCATTGGGTTGGATTTGTTCCTGTTAATGTAGAACAAAGTGTTTGTATTAAAAATTATTTTTATTTTGAATATAAGTCTTTATTAAAATACCAAGTATTTGTACCATTGATACTATTATTATAAAGTGGGAAATACATGACCTAATAATGACCAGATTAACCATGATTTACTTCACTGTTAAGGGCTCACCAGCTACAGTTTTCACAACCTGGCAACCCAAAACGTGCTCCTATTAATGGCTAATAACTTATCTCTAAAACATGGGTTTTTAATATTAGTTGCAACTGATACGGCTAGTTCATGAAATGTCTTATTAGAAAGGGGTAAAACTAAAAGGTTTTATCTATAAGACAGGTAAATTATGAAAATAACATAATATAGACTTCAGCGGCTCTATATAGTTGTGATGGGCTACTGTTAAAATAGGGAGGAGTTCCAAGTCATATAGAGACTTAAATACTAAATACAAGTCTTTAATTTTTTCAAATTCAGATTGAAATTAATCAAATCAATGTACTCTTTGAGCTTTGTGACTGTCCTTTAATTAGGTTTTTAACTTTGAATTTATTATTAGGCTAATACAATTTAAATATCAGAAATTTACATCTGTAAAATTATTATTTAATTATATTGTAACAGCAAAAAAGTTCATTCATTAAAAAAGGACTAAAAGGGCACCACAAAAACAAATTAACTATAGTATTTACGGTAAACCATTTCCACCTTTTTGACGTCTCGCTACTCAAAGACATTCGGCCTTCGGTAACGCGACGTCATCTCCGGTCTCTTTCGGGCTTCGCACGGCTCCAGCATGGCGGACACCGGTGTGGTGGAGACGCTCCTACAGCGCATTGAAAAGGCGGACGACGGCGTGGACAGCGTCGAAGCGGCCAACAGCCTCGGGGTGGACCACCAGGTCCTCGTCGGAGCCGTGAAGAGTCTGCAGGCTCTCGGCGACGTGAGTTTCCCGGGCTGAGCGGCAGCGGATGTCCGACCGTCAGCGTCAACATTGGGCATACAGTGCGACTGATGCAATAACGTCGACGTTAAAGAGACAAGTGTCAGTCAGAGCTGTTCGGGCTGACCGGTTTTTAGTTTAGCTTTGTATTGTGTGACAAGCAGTGGAGTAAAACACAGTTAATTTAGCCAGTTAGCATGAATATTCACACTTTGAAGTCTCACTTTGTCCCCCGCTCTCCAGTTAATCTCGGCCGAGCTGCGCTCCTCCAAGCACTGGGAGCTGTCGGGTGAGGGCACGGAGATAGCCGAGCAGGGCAGCCACGAAGCCCGGGTCTTCGGCGCCGTCCCGCCGGAGGGTCTGGCACAGAGCGAGCTCATGGTGAGTGTTGACAGGCGGGAGGGACGGGTCATCCGCGGAGCTGGAAGTGAAGAGGTTCTGGTGGGGGTTCTGGTTGTGTTTCAGGTGTAAACACAATGCGGAAGGATAGCACGCGAGCATGTAACAGGCATGAAGCGTGCCTAAATAATGTCAGGGCGTCATTCTACTAGTTTAGTGTATACCAGTGGGCCGCGAGCGCCACCTAGAGGGCCGCGAAACAATTTCAGTTTTTCACCTGTGGGCCGCGAGGGCCGCGGGACCGCATAGGTTATCAATTGAAGACACCAGAGATATCACTGTTATCCATGAGACGCTCAGTTACGATATAGCTTCCCACCACCGGGTGGCGGTAATGCGTCAGTCAGTTGTTTAACAAGCTGCAATAAGCAGAAGAAGACACTCAGCTAGCCGCTAGCCTGTAGCGAAAGGTATGGATACGTTTTTAAAAAGAAAAAATGACGATGACAGTGGTGCCATACCCCCCCAAAAGTATAAATGTGTGCGCAAGTACAACCCTGACTTTATAAAGTACGGCTTTGTGAACGGAGGCAACGAGGCAGAGCCGAGGGCTCAGTGTGTGGAATGTGAGCTAATGCTATCAAACGAAGCACTGAAGCCTTCAAAAATAAAGCGACACGTAGCGACGAAACATCCAACGCTCGTGGGAAAGCCGGTGGAATTTTTCAAGAGAAAGGAAAATGGGCTACAAATGCAGAAACTGTCTGTCGTGTCACTGACTGGTAACTCAAAATGTGCTTTGAAAGCCAGCTACCTCGTAGCCAGACGTGTGGCACAAAGTAAGAAAGCATTCACCATAGCGGAGGAGTTGGTTCTGCCTGCCGCTGTGGATATGTGCCGTGAGATGATTGGGGAGGCTGCTGCAAAGAAGCTGCTGACCATCCCACTCAAACGACACCGTGAGTCACCGTATCGCGGACATGGCCTCAGACATAAAGCTTCAGCTTCTGGAAAGAATAAAAAGTAGCCCATTTTACTCTTTGCAACTAGACGAGTCCACTGATGTCACGAATGCCGCACTGCTGCTGGTTTTTGTTCGCTATCGCTGGGACAGTAGTTTGCACGAAGACATACTGTTTGTGGAGAGCTACCAACACGAGCTACGGCTCAGGAATGTTTCGGCTGCATGGATAACTACTTCACTGAGAACGGCCTGGACTGGCAGAACTGTGTTGGGGTGTGCAGTGATGGTGCAGCGTCAATGACCGGCAGGCATAACGGCGTCGTCAAGCAGATACTTGATCGTGCACCAGAAGCTAAATGGACCCACTGCTTTCTCCACCGTGAAAGCCTTGCAGCTAAAAATATGTCCCCAGAGTTCCATGAGGTGATGGATGTGAGTGTGAAAACCATCAACTTCATTAAAAGTAGAGCTGTGAACTCCAGATGTTTTGCCAAGCTTTGTGAGGACATGGAAGCAGATCATGTCCAGCTGCTCTATCACAGTGAGGTGAGATGGCTCTCAAGAGGACTGGTCCTCAGTCGTTTGTTTGAGCTGAGGAATGAGGTCTTCTCTTTTCTCACTGAGAAAAAATCTCCTCTGGCACATTACTATGCTGACACAAAGTTCACAGCTAAACTTGCCTACCTCTGTGACATTTTTTCACTGCTGAACCAGCTGAACATCTCACTTCAAGGGAGAAATACCAACATATTTGTTGTTGCAGACAAAGTTCAAGCTTTCCAAAAAAAACTTGCTTTGTGGACAAAGAGGGCCCAGGAAAAGAGGATGGACATGTTTCCACTTTTGTCTGACATTTTGGAAAACTCTCCTCAGGTGCAGATCAGTGACTCAGTCTCTCAGCACCTCTCACAACTGGCAGAGAAATTCGATGACTACTTTCCTGAGGATCCCAGAGACGGACACATGTGGATTTTGGACCCATTTTCTGTGGATCCCACTGAAGAAGATGTTGCTTTGCCCTCACATCTGGAATCCCAGCTTCTGGAAGTTTCCACCGACAGCACTTTAAAGTTGCAGTGGGGCAAACTGGACCTGGGCTCCTTCTGGATTGCTGTCTCAAAGGAGTACCCATGTCTAGCACTGAGGGCTGTGAAACACCTTCTCCCATTCACGACCACATACCTGTGTGAATCAGGATTCTCCAGTGTGGCCACAACTAAGACCAAAGCCCGAAACAGACTCAGAGCAACACTGGAGGCTACTCTGAGAGTGAGCCTTTCCCCCATTCCACCCAGACTGGATCTGATCGTGTCTGAGAGGCAGGCCCAAGTGTCTCATTAAGAGGTGGACACATATATGAGTTCACGTGAGGCTATATTTTCATTTGCACTTTATTCAAATTTTATTTATAGTTTTATTTAATTTGAAACTTATTATTTTGAATGTATTTATGTTATTACCACATATTATTTATCAAATTTCCATTTTTTTCTCAGATTTTTTGAGAGTCCCTCATTTTTTCTTTCTTTTAGTGAAATCTAATTATTGATTATTTTTGAGTTAATAAGCCTGACTTGAGCCTTTCAATTTGTTCTTGTATTGCTTGATTTGTTCCATGATTTGTTAGCCTGTTGGGCTTCTTGTTGTGTATGCAGGTTTACATACACTTGATGAATAAATGTCTTTGTGATCATCACATTGTATCATCTCATTTATTTGACAAGGGTTTTGCTTTTTAAACTGTAAGTGGATTTAATATAGTCATTGAATACAAATCAAACCATGTGAGATCAATTCGTTAAACTAATACAGTGTTAATATTTGAATGGGCCCCGGGCCACTTTGTGCTTGAAAAGTTGGGCCCCGAGGTCAAAAAGGTTAAGAATCCCTGGTGTATGCTCTTCTGAATCCTGCACTGCAGGAAGGTTTCCTAAACCTGCATCTCAAAAGGTTGATGTATTGCTTCAATATACTGACAGAAAATCCATCTAATAATTGTTTAGTATATTTTTTTGAAAGGATTGTTGATCCTAGTTTCTAAAATGTGAGGATTTTACGATTGTCTTTGTCTTGATAAACTGAGGATCTTTGGATTTTGGACTGACGAGACATTTCCAAATTTCACCTTAGTTTGTGGAATTTATGATATTGTTTTTCACACTTCTGGCATTTTATAGGCAAAATGGGATAAAACAGGAAAATTGGCAGATTAACAGATAATAAAAAAAAAAAGAATTGTGAGGTGCAGTCCTGAAACTGGGATCAGTGGAATTTGAATGGTGACGGGATGCCTCACTAATTGTTGAAATGTACATATTAGCTATGAATAATATAAAAGCAAGTGCTCGCTCGTGTTTCCATTTTAGGGGAATGCACATGAAACCTGGTGCCTCTGACACTGGATCTAAAAACAATATTTATCTGAAATAGGAAATTCAAAGATGAATAAAATTCTACGCTCTCTAAAATGTCAACACATTCATAGATGTAACTTATAACTTGAAGTTAAACGCTCTCTCCCTCTCCCGTTGTTACTTTCTTGCTCCCATGATTTATCAGAAAGTACAGGACAGCATGGAGATGAAATGATAAAGGAAAGGTGGAAACGTTTGCTTACAGTCACAAGTTTCAACATCCAACATGAAGGCAAAATCCAAGAACTTGAAAAAAACATGTGGGGGTTCATTCATCTCGTTGTTCTTCTATAAACACATAATGCACATGCTGTTTGATGTTTCCGCCGACATTGCTCTTCCTCCCGTCCCCGTGCAGAAACTGTCCTTCGGGAAGATCGGCTTCAGCAAGGCCATGTCCAGCAAGTGGATCCGAGTGGACAAGGCACACGAGGGCGGCCCCAGGATATTCAGGACGGTACGCGTCAAGACGACATCGACTCTTATTATCACGGCCCTTTGTGAGCGGTGGATTCTAAGTAAAGTGTGTGTGGTCCGTCCCTCCCCCCCCTCCAGGTGGAGAGCATAGAGGACCAGGTCAGGGAGAGGCTGCTCCTGGTTCAGAGAGGCAACTCCTCTCAGCTGGAAGAGAAAGAGAAGAATGAGCTGAAGAAGAGAAAGCTGCTCTCTGAAGTGTAAGTCCTCACATCTTTGTGTACCTTTGTCCACCAGTAGGTGGCAGTAGAAGGTTTGTTGTGGATCAGTGTTGACCCTACATGAGTCAGAATTATGTTGGGACCACATCTGTATATGTTCTCAGTTTTCAATAACTGCGTTGAAGATAATTTACAGATAAAGAAACCGATGCCCTTAAATGGAGGGAAAAGAAGACTTCACGTTGCAGTTTGAATCTGTTGTTGCTGATATCTAAATATTCAAACGACGTTTGTAATAACTCCTCTACTTCTGGAGAACAGCAAGTCAAGAACCGTACATTTAGAATGCACATGGGGGAAACATAAAAGCTACTGGAATATGCTCTGGGTTGCAGCCAGACTACAGATGCACTAAGCCGATGTCAGCGAGCATCCTTCTCCTGAGGGAAGATATTATCAGGACATGTTGACCACTGACAATGAAAAGAAAATACGTCTCAACATGTTTGTTCTCTGTTTAGGACGGTGAAGTCGTACTGGATCACTAAGGGCAGCTCCTTCAGCACCACCATCACCAAACAGGAGACAGAGCTCACTCCTGAGATGATTGCCAAGTGAGTGCAGTCCCGTTTAGTTTCACTTTAAAATGTAAACACAACATTAATAAAAAGTGTGTCCCGTCTGCCCTCCTCCGTCTGTCAGTGACGGTGTGTTCAGGGATTCGGACAGAAGGACACAGAGAAACCTCCGCCCATAAAAAGGGTGCAAGTCCAAAGACGAGGACTTTGCGCTAAAGGCAGGGCTGGACAGAATGATCGCGACCACGACAAATATGACACGACCAAACCGACGTAACGGAAGCAAACGATTCATTTAAGACGGACATGTTGACCACCTCAACAACACGGTGTTCCATGTTCCTACGGTAGCCCAGAAGAGACAAACCAAACACTGACTCTTCCATTTCTAAATTGGCAATTAACTGAAACCTTAAAATCGTCACTGTGTCTGTACGATACGTTGAAATAGGAAATAAGCAAAGATAAATAAATAACAGACACGCTCATCATACAGCTTGTGCTGTTTTCATGCTGAGGATGAGGCATTGAAATGCGAGCGGAATTAAACGTTTTTTATGAAATCGCATCACAGAGGGGATTTAGCTAAAAGCAGCATCCAGATGTTCCTTCTTCCCCCGCCCCAAATATTTCAGCGTGCCGCTGCTTTTACTTCTCTGCGCCGAGTGATGCTCTCAATCACCTCAGCTGCAGATTAAAAACATGCTCAAACAAGTCGGGAGAAATATTACGTGTCGTCGGTTAAAACCTGCTGACGATGAAGAATTAAGGACAAACAGCCGAGGTCACAGCAGTCAGTCCCTCTCCCCCTTTTCAGACTCCTCCCCCCCCTAATCGTCTCGCTCGCGTTGTGTTGCAGTGGCAGCTGGAAAGAGAAGAAGTTTAAGCCCTACAACTTCGAGGCCATGGGCGTGGCCCCGGACTGCGGCCACATGCACCCACTGATGAAGGTGCGAACACAGTTCAGGCAGATCTTCCTGGAGATGGGGTGAGCGGGCAGCTCACGCTTCAAATATCACGCTTCAAAAAACACACGCACACAAACAAATAAAAACGTCACACTGACTCTCTGCTTCCCGTAGCTTCACGGAGATGCCGACCAACAACTTCATAGAGAGCTCTTTCTGGAACTTCGACTCCCTGTTCCAGCCCCAGCAGCACCCGGCCCGAGACCAGCACGACACCTTCTTCCTGTCCGGTGAGGCTCCGTTTCTCTCTGTCGCTCCCGACTGTGTCCAAGTCACTGTTCATGATCGCTTACACCGCAACATGTCGTTTTCTTCCCCAGACCCAGCGCTCGCCCATGAGTTCCCTCAGGACTACCTGGAGAGAGTGAAGAAGGTCCACTCAGAGGGAGGCTACGGCTCACAAGGGTGAGACACGAGCATCGGTCAAATTTTAAAAAGGGACGATTCAGCACCTTTTTTATGTGAATGTCCAGCCGGTGTTGATGGGAAATGTAGTCGAGTGAAGCAACAACACCCTCAGTGTGAGCTGTATCCACTGAAGACGTTCTCCCTCTCGCTGTGACCGCTGGCAGCTGGTGGCGTAACGGACTGTCGTTGATCCGGAAGGATTCCTCATCGCGGATTATTGACACAGTTTAATCAAAGTGTGAAATACAGTTTTACTGTCTGTTCAGTCAGAGATGCAGCCAGGAGATCAGCATCGACGCTTTCTAGTCAACGTAACCGTGTGAAATCAGCAGGAGGAGCGCTAGTAGCGTTCGCAGCAACAGCTAACAGAGGTTCCATTGAGTTCTGCTATGATGCGTTCATGCTCCATTCAGTAAAATGAGTATTGGACTATTGTCACGATGTGTTCAAATGTAATCTTGTAAAATGTCGATTTTGGCGGGAACCTGAATAAATGCAGTTGTTTGAAGGAGATATTTTAACAGCGTTCTAAAATAGATATTCGAGATGAATTATCTGTTTAACTTCACCTAACACGAGCTCTAAGCAGCTTTTGATGCAGCATTAAAACTACACATTTTTCAATAGAAATATGTAATCTTTTATTTCCTAATCCATAATTAGAATTTTATGATTATAACAATGTAAAAGAAAACATTTAGAAGTTGGTCTCCACTGATTTAAGGATCATCTGATCTGCGATTGTTATTGGAAGCCTATGAGCCTGATCTCTAGAAGTCATAGTCGCTCCTGTGATAAAAGTTTCTCAGTCAACACAACACTCATAAAGGACTCGATCGACTACATTGACCACCAACACTGATCGGACATCCACATGACACGCAGCTGCTCTTCCCTTTCCCCTTTTAAACAGCTCTCAACACAGCCTGTGACTAATGCGCTGCTGTGTTTCAGGTACAAATACGACTGGAAGATCGAGGAGGCTCAGAAGAACATCCTCCGCACTCACACCACGGCCGTCAGCGCACGCATGCTGTACAAACTGGCTCAGCAGGTGAGTCGATTTAACGCCCGGGAAGTCACTGCGGACTTTTTAAACCACGCTGACGACGTGGCTGCTTCACATACACGGCTTGGCAAGTTCCCAAAAATAGATACTAATAGGATTGAAATCTTCAACCGTGTCGTGAAAAAGGAGACTCGAAGAAAACGTCACCAGAGCAGCTTCTTCTCCCAACTCATCCTCTGCTCACCATTGAAAATAAATAGTTTTTGTTTTCATTTCCGTGTAATCATTTCCATTTCATTACAAATCTTGTGTAAAAAAACAAAACAAATTATAAAAAGAAAACAGCAAACTTCAGACATTCTCAGCAGCAGGAATATCATTTTTTTTTACTTAGTTTAAACTAAGATGTTCACCAACCACGTTCAGGCGTCCACACACTTCTGACCGTGCGTCAGTATATGCTGTGTACTGTACGCGTGACGCTCTTCTCTCCCCCCCACCAGGAGAAGTTCACCCCCGTCAAGTATTTCTCCATTGACCGCGTGTTCAGGAACGAGACCCTGGACGCCACGCATCTGGCCGAGTTCCACCAGATCGAGGGCATGGTGGTCGACCGCGGGCTCACACTGGGGGACCTCATGGGCACCCTGCACGAGTTCTTCACCAAGCTAGGTGAGGGGGGGGGGGGGTGACTGCATGAACTACGTTGTGTTACTAGAGGCATCAAACGCAGTGGTCTGAACACTGAGGTTTGCTGATTGTTGTCTGTCTTGTTCTTTTTTCACGCCACACTGATCGGTCCTTTCCTTGTTTCCTTTTCTAGGAATTACCAAACTGCGCTTCAAGCCTGCCTACAACCCGTACACAGAGCCCAGCATGGAAGTGTTCAGCTACCACGAAGGTAAAGTGCTCCACAGCAGTGTGGCCCAAGCTCTTTATACCGGGGGCCGGCTTTAAAAATATATATATAATATGTTATTATTTGTTTGTATGAAACATTTAAAGGTGTTCTGCTCTACAAAGGTCAACAGTAGTAACTACATATTCAAACACGAGTTAAAATGTCTTGAACTAAATGTGCCCGAGATGTCGCCTGTAAACGAAGTGAAACTCTTTGTTTCTGCGTAACTAACTTAGACAGCAGCTAAATCCAATCACGACTGAGGAAAAGCCCC
This sequence comes from Melanostigma gelatinosum, assembly GCF_949748355.1. Taxonomy (NCBI): domain Eukaryota; kingdom Metazoa; phylum Chordata; class Actinopteri; order Perciformes; family Zoarcidae; genus Melanostigma; species Melanostigma gelatinosum. The sequence continues at coordinate 8,483,872 of NC_136646.1, forward strand.
CAAGTAAACACCTGCTAATGCTAACTAGCTTAGCAGGTCACAAGGTCACAGTAGCTGCCGTCTCTGCTTCTGACTCTCGCTGCTACTGCTCTCAACGTGTTGTATTGATTTAAATATGAACAGACAAAGACACAGACTGTAAATAATCGATGTAAAACTACTTACAACAAAGACCACATTCTGTGGAGCTGATCACAGGGACTGTGCAGTCCGAGTGTTTTTAGGAACATCGTAGCTTTAGGTTGAATAACCCCCCTAAAAATGAACCTTTCGATCTGTTGTCGCCTGAAAACCTTTAATCCCGTGAATCAACTTCTCCCTGCCTGTTAGAGGGCCGTTCTGTTTTTGTGGTTCGTGTGTACTTTGAGTGTAATCTGTCTCCGTTCATGCAGGACTGAAGAAGTGGGTGGAGCTGGGGAACTCCGGGGTCTTCAGACCAGAGATGCTGCTGCCCATGGGTCTCCCTGAGGACGTGTCTGTAATCGCCTGGGGGCTGTCTCTGGAGAGGTGAACACACACACACACACAAAACTGACCTGGTCTGTATTTTACAGCCAGGAGCACATCTGTATGTCTGTCTGTACAGACTTCACCTCGATGTTAACCTCATTCCATTGAAGAGGATAAAGGCGTGCGATCCAGTCCGTCTACAGACGTCTTCAGTGCTCTCGCTGTGCAGCCACAGAGCTCCCGTCTGTCTGACCCACATCTCACATGTTTAGAGTCATTACCTGATCAGGGTTATTCCTGCTTAGAAACAATGTCAAATTCACATTATTTATCCTAAGTTTTAACCGTCATGGCTAACATGGAGCGAGTGAGCTGAGCTGTGTCTTTGCTCGGACACATCAGACCTGGAATAGGACACAACAAACACTTTAGCCTCAGTGATGGCTGCGTTTACACGCAACAACAACAACAACAACAGCTTCTCCTCTGACCCGCAGGCCCACCATGATCAAATACGGCATCAACAACATCAGGGAGCTAGTGGGACACAAGGTGAACCTGCAGATGGTCTACGACAGCCCCATATGTCGACTGGAGTCCTGAGGCCCCCCCCCCCCCCCCCCCCCCGCCTCAACTCAGTTGCTGCTCCCGGTCGGAGCCGGGCTGGTAAAAGCCAGTTGGTCTGCAGCAGGAGGAGGGTCTGTTTATCCCTGAACTCTTGAGACAGACCACAGGAAGCTGTTTTACAAAGGCCTTTTAACACACAGGAGCAGCGTTTGTATGAACTTATTACTGGAGAACACATCAGTGCGAGAACAGCGTCATCTTTTCTCCTTTACGTCACCGTGACCCAGTTTCTACTCGTACATGAAAAAATAAAACACTTTTTCAACATACCAGTACAAGCCGACTTGTGTGTTTGTTGTCGTAAACGTGACGTGTTATGATCTGAGGTTCTGTACGACGCTTAAAACATGAAAGTTAATATTATCTTTCACATCTCCTGTCTGACTTGGTGCTGTGAGGTTGGACCTACAAAGACGGGACCAACCAAGTCCCGCCTCCTCCCCTGGCTGCTCCGTGACCGAGAAGAAGGTTTGAAACCTCAAAAGTGCTGCACATGACGAGTCTCGTTTGAGCGGTTAGCTGCCATGCTAGACTGCTAGCTTGCGGATGTCTGTTTTTGGCCCAGGTGTATTCAACAACATGAATGATGGTTGGGCTCTTAGCATGCTGTCTCAGTGGAATAGCTTATCGGTATCAAGCACCTCCTACCACAAGAACAAACTGTTTGATTCTAACTGAAAGTGAGGATTTAAGTTCAGGTTTTGCAGCTGCTGGTTGAGGAACGTTTAAGTGAGCTGTTGCTGTCTGTGTGTTTATAACTAACGCAGCAGACGCACCAGGGTGACGGGACTGTGACCTCTAAGTATCTGATAAACACCTGATGTAGAGAACTATTTATAATATGAATGGATCGTGATTTGATATAGTTGGAGTATATTTAAGTTCTTTTAGAATGCGAAACCTTTGAATCCTCAATGTCTCTAAACCACCCAGATCGCAAATGTAAATTTATGATTCAAACGTCCAGATGTTTGGATTTGTGTTGATTTACAGATTCATATTATCGTACGTTTTTACATCCAGTTGCATCGCAGGTTTGTCGTGTCTGTGATGGAAAAGAAGCTGCGGCTATGTTTGGGATTGTGGGATTACAGTTGATCTTCACACCTCCTTTAACAACCTTACGTCCTGTAACGTTTGTCTCCCTGAGTTTCAATATCGGGCCATGTGTTGAAAGCAATTCATCTCACTTCCAATGAAGGCGCCCTGTGAAGTTTTCATTTCACTGCTCCTCAAGTTCAGAGACGGTTCAGCGCTGAAAGTAACTTCCTAATCTCACATGACATCAGCTGGACCTGAGTTGTTCACTTTCTGGGTTCAATTTGCTGCAAAGCATCAAAACTTCCAAGAATATTTGACCTCTGATTATGAGTTTCTTTCCCAAAAATAATTTTTTTAAATTACTAAACTCAAGTACCGTAGACCATGCCCACTGTTTTGGATTTTGTAGTTCTGCATTTCAAATATGTTTTAGACCAATTTGGAGCTTTAAAAATTGGATTGGAATTTTGTTCATAACTGAAATAAAAGCAGCCAAACAAACCGAAGCTGCAAAATAAGTTGTGATTCAATTTAAGTGATTTATTAATAACATGACATCTGAGAATAGAAGTTGCTGTGAGCTTGTTCTGAATGAGAAATTGTCTCCCTTTCCCAGCATGCCACATAACGTGTAGTTTATGTGCTATGAGCCGCGCCGCTGGCCTCTGCAAATCAGCAACGGGGGCGAATCCGTGAGTGAGCGTGACAGCTGCAGGTAAAGGCCGCGGGGATTAAGTCGTGTTTTGTACTTTGAATTGCTGGAACTCCGTTAAGTCTCCCTCTTAAACTAATCCTTCGGTACCTTGAAATAACATTTTACTCTCAGTGTGGGAGACGGCCAGCTGGTTGCTTTACAGCCTGGACACGTCTTTGTTGACTCTGATCATGTAGAAAACCTTCGCCAAACAGTCTGATCTGCTGGGCCTTTGTTTTGTTTTTGCAGAGCATATGGTAGACCTTAGGAGCAAGAACAAGAGTAACAGACGAAACATCCAGGATCCGTCAATAGGACACACTTTATACTCTGAGAGAAAGAAAATATCTATCTGTGAACATAATCCAACACGTCTAACAGCTTCTCTATGAAACTCAGGCACGCAGAGACAATGTCCATGTTTCAGCTAAGGCCTCTTGTCCTTGGGTTCCCCTCAGGGGGTTGACTTCTCTGTTGACATGATGTGTGAGACAATCTCCAGTCAGGTTGCGTAATTATGAGAAATCTTTAACATGTAAGAAGGAAGTCGACATGAGACTGGGACAACCGTATCTTACCGGCCTCCTCTGTAACGCATTAAAAGTCATATCTGCTTGTGTTTTATGTGTGCTGTCGGTTCCAACACCTCATCCTCAAGGCTGTTCCTGTTCCGTCACCGTCAAATGCTGAGGTCCTGGACCGGCCCCGGGCTGTTGAATAACGCTTGCGAGCTGTGACTCGTTGGGCTGTGCGTGTGCGGGAGGAAAGAGGGGATGTAGGGGATGGAGGCCAGCAGCATGGGGCTGACCTGGGGGCTCTCGGTCAGGGGCAGAGCGATGACCACGCCGTCCTGGTCCCACACGTGGAAGGCGTTGTAGGCGAACGGGTGCACTACAGGGGGCTGGCTGGAGGCCATGGTCTGGGGGTTATTTTCCTTCTCCTCTTCATCACCGGTCGGGCCCAACACACACTCTAAATAAGACAGACAGAGATTATTGATTTAATATCACCAATAATGAAAGGGTACGGTTTGCTGTAAAGATAATAACTTATATCTGTAAGACATTATCTACCTCAGGGGGTAACGGTACTTCTGCAGACTGTAGAGTAACGTTAGCTCAAATTGTTGGAGAGAATTGTTTTTGATTTAAAGTTAACGATATATGTGTTTGATAAAAAAGATATTCACGTATTGAGTCCACTGAAACACCTGAACACCAAGTGTTAAAGTAGTTACAACAATTAGCAAGCGAGCAGGTAAGTTCAAACTGTTAACTTTAGCTAAACGTAATGAATAAATAGCTGAAACAGTTAATTGTATAATTAAATGGCGGTGTAGCTGAAATAGTTAACTTAAAGTAGCGAGTAAACGGTTAAGCTAAGTTAGCTAAATGGTGAAAAAGCTGCTGAAATGACTGAAATGGTGAATAATGCTAATTAGCTAAATGAAATGAATAAACAGTTGAAATAGCTAACGTTACATTAGCTAAATAGAACCGTAATAGTTAGCTCAAAGTAGCCTCGAGGTTAAAATGTAAAATATTATCTAAAATGAATAAGTGAACAACGCTGAATAGTTAGCAAATGTTAAATTAAATAGATAAATGTTCGTTGGCTAAAAGTAACGGATAAATAACAGAAAATGCTTCTGCTACAAGTAATGTTAGCGCAAATGCAACCTTGACCAAACTAACCTAAACACACAACAAATATTGTAACAATATCCACTTATTTATATCATTAATAGTGATAAATAACATCCAGTTTAAGCTCAAATGAACATGTTAATAAAGGGTTGTTTGTTGTGGGTCCATGTGATTAGACACATTATTATCATATTGATCACCAACAGCTTGGCTACTGAAGCCTCGTATGAGATATTAGAATGTAAATCCATACACTTCACTCTCTGTTAAATACTTGACTTAAAAACTCTAAATGACCTCTTACAACTTTAATTTTCAGTCAGCGATTACCTGCTAAATCAATGGCCAGATCCTTGATGAGATGTCCCACGATGGCATAGGCGACACCAACGACTACCAGCACCGCCATGAGCATATACAACACCGCATTGGGCAGAGGGACGATGTCCTTCGCTGCGGGCTTGTACTGCCTGTACATAGGCTCTTCTGTGGGCGGTAATAACACGTAACCCTTCGCTGGAATGGTGAAGTTCGAGCCGGGTATAACGTTGCCGTTCATGATTAGGGACGTGTTATTCCAACCGACAGCGACTTCTTTTCGTCTTCTTCCTCCTCACTCAGACCTGGAGTCATGAGAGAGATGGTCAGGAGAAGATGGTCAATTCCTACAAAGAAGAAAGAGAAAATGTGTAAAAAAGACAAAAAAGGAACTTGAGTAACAACTCTTAATACTTTGAACTTCACTTCTAACCTTATTTCGAAGCTCCAAATCCATCCAAATGTGTGAGTGAATGCTAATTGTCGGTTAACTGAGTGCCAAGAGTTCAGCAGGTAAGTTGCTCGTGTTCCTCGTGTGACGCGTTCAGTGCGCGAGCCGCTCTGCCCCCTCTGCCTCTGTCCTTGGTGCTGAAATAGAGCGCGCGCCCTCCTCGCCGGCGGGTATAAACTTGTCAGCTCCGCCCACTCGGACGACTCGTCTGCCTTCCAGTCCGTCCGCTAAACACAGGTGCACGCGCCGGTGTCGTGTCCTTAATTCCCACAAATTACCAAGAAATCACCTCGTAGGAAAATCAATCAGGCCCTTTGTTTCCGATGTGAGAGCCGGTCCAAGCCGGTTAGGGAGTTTCCTTGATGTGGCCCAAGTGGTGCCCAGCAGCTGGACATCTTGTTTATGCTGAAGTGGTTTTAAGGCGACCTGTGGAGTCTTTTGGGGTTTTTTTTGCAAACAAATAAAAGTTATGTTTACATTCAACGTTTCTCACCAAAACAAATTGTATGAATTCTTGAGGCCTATAAATGCATTCACCTTGTTTTTTATTTGTCAAATGTTTTTTTTAATTTTTAAAATTTAAATTTTTACTTTATATTTAATTTTTACATTTTGAACAGAATAGAACAGTCCCTGACATAAGTCCTCAAAAACAAGGCACGTGATAAAATAATAATAATAGTCATAATAATTTAGCAAATACTGAATACATACATAATAGAAAATAAAATAAATAAATGGAAATAAAATAAATACATAAATACAAATAATGAAAGAAACTGACTTTTACAAAAGGGTGGTATTTGCATATTTGGGATGACATTTTTTTTCCGTTGCAGTTTCGCGATTGGCTCCTTCGACAAATTGGCAGAAATGCATCCAGGGATGGGACCCACCACCGGAGGCAGGACCTGTTGGTGCATCAAGGGGCAGGGTGAGACCCTCTGCTAGACCCTGCCTGGCACCACATTGGGCAGGCCTGGGGCGCCACTGAGAGCAGACCAACCAACGCTTTCCTCATCAAAGTCTTGGTCAGATCCACAGCTGGGGGCAGCTGACATGAGATGTGCTCAAAGATGTGCTCAAAGGTCTTCGTCACAACATCTTTTTTTGCCCTCCAAGCCGCTTTCCGTGAAGCCCCGCCCTACTCTGCCTCTGATTGGCTCGCACCTGGTGCCTTCTTTGCAGAATTTAAGTTTATTGCAGATGAACAAGATTGCTGGAAGGTTGGTACGATTGATGATTTCAACTCAGATCCACATCCAGGACCAATTCACACCAGGAAGTAAGATCTACGTCCAAATCATCCGCGTCCACTAAACCCGATTTAAATTGAAGATGTCTCGACCTATCTCACACTCATACCCACTAATACCGAATCCTAATCTTGCATTTCAGTGCAGTCAGAGGGTTAGTATGTTTTGTCATGTCAAACGATTCATTGACTGTTCAGTCCATTATGACGGAGCTCCTCAGCTTCACTGAGGTTATAGTCCAGTTGATTATGTGATGTGAAAATAATCCTAATTATCAGATAATTTGTTGGTTTCTATTTCTCAATGATTTACTTCACTGGACTCCCAAGAAACAAGTCACAGTAGAGTATCTCGAGAAAACAATTCAGGGTGGAGTCTGTTGAATTCAGTGCTTGGAGTGTTCTTTTGTCTTCGTGGTGCAGGCTTTGCCTCGATGCTAACTCACCATACGCTGGATCTTCCAGATAACACCTGTTCATGCTACGGTCAGTTGAAACCCCTCCACTGTGCACAGGTGATATCACTGAACGTCTTGCACCAGTGATGTTTCCTGTCCTCTTGAAGCAGGTGGATGCTGCGTTCTATGTGCATGTATTCACATGCAGAAATCAAATAGGATGATGTGGACAGGGTGCAACCCCAGGGGAGGACACTTGACTCCTGATGGCAGTTATTATTGGATTATTCATTTCCCTATCAACAGTGTTGGATCTCAATTGACCGACTGACATCTGACTTTTGCACATGCTTATCATTTCATTGTTCAAAGTTGAATTATCAGCAATAGAAAGCTTTTGAGTATTTAGTGTGTTAGGCCCCCCGTGGAGCTGCTACAGTCTCTTACTTTACACAAGAGGCAGTGAGACACAGTCCTGTTTACTGCGCTGCATATTGAACAGCTGCGGTGACTTTTCAGTTCAAGATTGCACTTAAACACTGATGTGCTTATTGAATACGACACGATGGTAAAGATCAAACGGACGTCTATTATTAGCAGCTCCTCTCTGAACTTCTCAGATGTTTTTTTCTAAATACCAGTTTCACACAATATTTCATAATGAAACAAGTCACAACACTTTAGTACAAATCTGTGTTTGCTTTATGTCAGAATTACAACTTCTTTTAGACAGATTTATGACACGTCAAGACAGTTTAAAGATTCTTTGAATTTTCACTTTTTAAGTCAGAATAGAGAAAAGTCCAAAATGTGAACACAAAGCAGAACACTGTTCTTTCCTCCCTCATTATTCGTCTCACGACCCCTCCCTCTTGTACTGACAGTGGACGAACAGCTGGCTGGAGGGGTGTGGCTTAATGTATCAAACTCACATTCCTTAAACTTAAATAACTTTGATTTAGTTACGCTCTGATCTCCATCCTTGACTCCTGGCAAACCACGCAAAGTTATGACGTCTTAGTGACAAAATGTCTCACAGTAGTAACTGACCTTTTCATCGATGTTCTCTCACACCATAGAAACGCTTCACATGTTTCCAACAAGTGTGTTTATGCCTTTTCCTTTTTATAATATCATGTTAAAGTAACCAGCAGCAAATCTAGAACGTGACCTCATTCACAACCATCAATGCGTCACGACAAGAGAGTCCATGAAAGTCTGTACAGTGAATTTGACTTTGTCCGTACACCGGTGCATTCTGGGAGCTGAGGAGATCTCTGATAGGGTTGTGATTGAGAGTAGAAAAATAGCCTTTTTTTGGAGTTGGAAAAATCAACTTCTGAATGAATCTGAGTGACAACAAACATCGTCACTATACAGATGGGAACTCATGAGGTGACATGCGAGTTACATTTCTGCCGGCGGCTTCCTGTTGTTTTGGCGATTAAAGGTCGGCTCTATTTGCCCACAGTGAAGGACTGCAGTCCTGTGATGGCTCGGCCCAGGATCAGGGCGTGGATGTCATGGGTACCTGGAGGAGGAGACAGACCATGATCAAATTTATCAAATGTAAATAATTGCATAATCTGCTCAAAATCAGACATTGGTACATCCACGTTATTGTGTGTGTGTAAGCATTTCTCATCCTCCTCACCTTCGTACGTGTTGACCGCCTCCAGGTTCATGACGTGGCGGATGATGTGGTACTCGTCGGAGATGCCGTTTCCTCCCAGCATGTCTCTGGCCTGCCTGGCGATGTCGAGGCTTTTACCGCAGCTGTTCCTCTTCAGCATGGAGATCATCTCTGGAGCCGCTCTGGGACCAGAACAACGGCGTTAGTTCCGCGTTAGTTCGGCAGACTCTGGCGTCAACCGCTCTGGTCCCAGCGGAACTATTTCAACAACTACAAACTACTTCTCTCAGGATGGATTAGAATAACTTGGGTGATCCCTTTAACCCTTTCATCTTGCGCCACCATCTGGTCAAATTTTCATTTTCCGGTACTTTTGCTTTATGACAAAATACCTGCAAAACTTATAAATCCCAGCAGCCTCAGATGCACTTTGTGTTTAGTTGGATCTGCAAAGTCTGTACCTGACACCAAAATGAGACACAGCAGCCCATCAAACTATTTTATGACCCTGTTGGGAACCAAAGGAGAGAATACTTCCTCCTCCTCCACCTGAAAAAGGTCACAGTGTTTGATGGTTGGGCCCCTCAGGAAAGTGCCGACACCCCGTCACACCCCTTCAGAGGATGAAGTCGTCTTTACCTTTTAGCATCGATGAGCCTTCCCAGCTGCAGACAGGCCTGCAGGCCGATGGTGATCTCCGTCAGCATGTCGGCCATTTTCTTCTGCATCAGCTGATTCCTCGCCAGCGGCACGCCAAACTGGATTCTGGTGCAGACGACAACAACGGCGCCGTGTTAGCCACATGTTTATTAAGAAACAATCAAAAGTGAAATGGAAAATATGACATCGCAGAGACAACTGGGACGTCCGACCTGTCGAGTGTGTACTGTCGAGCTGCGTGGAAGCAGAACTCGGCCGCACCCAGAGCGCCCCAGGCGATCCCGTAGCGAGCGTTGTTCAGGCAGCCGAAGGGACCCTGGAAGCAGCAGCAATGTGAGTAAAACACTGAGAGAAAAGGTGTGAAGTTAACCATGTTCCACAAACACATCGCCAGCATCACCGGACTGTTTTCGCTCCACTCACCGCGAGGCCGGAGACATTGGGCAGCAGGTTCTCCTCGGGCACCTCCACCTCGTCCATGACGATCATGCCGGTGGCGGAGGCTCTCAGGGAGAACTTCCCCTCGATCTTGGGCGTCGTCAGGCCCTTCATGCCGCGCTCCAAGATGAAGCCGCGGATCTTCCCGTCGTCGCACTTGGCCCAGACGACGGCGATGTCCGCCACCGGGGAGTTGGTGATCCTGAGGGTGGAGGCAAAGGGAGCGTTAGGGAGGCACACTGGTAGGCCGGATTTATACCATACAGAGTAAACGGTGAGTACTTTACAGCTGTACTTCACATCTGAAGACTTTATCATCAGATGTTAAACAATTTATCAGATGACTAGAAAACAAAACATAATACTAAGATCACCAGTCAGTGTTTGTTCTGTACCGTGCGCTTTACAGAGAATTCATTCAGAACACTCGTGTAAATATACCCGATATTCACATCAGATACTTAATGCAACCACGTCATTACAGACATACCGGTGCTCGGTTCGACAACTTAAATGAGCTCTTCCCCATCAGACGCATCGCACCGGTTCCTCTATTTTTGATGCAGCTGTTCCGCGCCGCCTTGAAATAATCCTCCAAAGACTCAAAGTAACACGGCGCACACGTGCGTCTGCTCTTAACGTAATAAAAAAGTGCCTAATTTGATGCAACATGAAAACATTCACTTGGGTGTTAATATTACTGACGTCATCAGAGTCTGTAGTGGGTTAACAAACAAACCAGGCACTGGTTTACAATGTATTTTAGATTTCTTCCTTCAATCACAGAGCAAGGTAAGAGTTGTTAATGTAACGTCATGAGTAAAACTGCAAAGTCCAAACCCTGCGATGACAATAAATCCTGACTTGAGGTCTTCACATTGCTCTAGAAACATCTCTTATTGTTCTATTTTGATGGTATTTGTTTGATTTCATTGTTACTCACCAGGTCTTAGAGCCGGTGAGAGAGTAGGTGCGACTGGATGGATTGTACTTGGCTCTGGTTTCCATGCCGCTCGGGTCGCTGCCGTGGTTTGGCTCCGTCAAGCCAAAGCAGCCCAGGATCTCCCCCCGAGCTGGGAGAGACAGAGGGGAGTAAACCGAGAGCTCAGTCACTCACATTGTGACTAACGCATTCATATCCGTGGTTGCCGCTTCCTCCTCTCACCCAGCTTGGGGAGGTACTTCTGTTTCTGCTCCTCGGTGCCGTAGGCGTTGATCGGGTGCATGACCAGCGACGACTGCACGCTCATGACGGAGCGATAGCCGCTGTCCACGGCCTCCACCTCTCTGGCGATCAACCCGTAGGCCACGTAGCTCGTCCCGGCACAGCCGTAGCCTTCACGTGACACACGGGGAGAGGAGTTACCGTGAAGCATCAAACTCACGTTCAAAGAATCAAAGTGAGGAAGTAAAGTCAGGTTTAATGGGCTGAAAAACTTTCATCAGAGAACAAACAAAACACACAGGTCCGCTGTGCACATGGCCAAAGTCCAGCTCAGACAGTCACAGAAGTACAAATAGACAGTTTATAGTTCACAAAGAAATGCTACAATAAACACACATTTATTATCCATTGTGTTCACAGCCTGTAACATAAAGCAGACTCACCTTTAATGGTCGGGCCCAGGACCCCCATCTCTCCCATCTCTGACACTATTTCTCTGTGGAACACTGAAGGAATCAACACAAGCAGCTGTGACGTTATTCCAACTAAGAGTGTGTCGACAAACAAAATATCAAGATCTCATTCGGTCTCGCACCTTCATTTCTGTTCGCCATAACGATGCGAGGCATGAGCTTCTCTTGGCAGTAGGTCCGGAAGGAGTCTCTGATCATGACCTCCTCCTCCGTCAGAAGGCCCTCCAGGTTCAGGCCGTCGCGCCAGTTGAACTGGACCTTCGCTGTCAGACATTTAGAAGAGGGTTACGGTTCAGAAACCTTTCAACCGCGGATACAAACACGTTGTGGTGAGCGCCTCAAATTCAAAACATAACGTCGGACGACCATTTCAGAAATAAGGAGCCGTTAACACCTACGTGTTTTAGACTTCGCCTCAACCTTCTCGGCATCTGTGGAAGATTCAAACCAGAAAAATGATGATGAGGCAAGAAACGATATAGCACTGTTTTCCCTAGAAATCTAAAATAGTTCAGCAAACTACAAGTCCTATGTAGTATAATTATACTACTGTCTCAGGTGAATTTAGTTACACACAACAAATTACACGGAAACCACCTGGATGGAAAGACTTGGTATCACAGCACTTACCACATCTGGAAGCCGCTGCAGTTCCCTGTGCTCTGGAGGCTGAGATGATGGCACATCTGTGCGAGTTCGCCAAGAGACGACACACGGCGCTTCTCAATGCCATGATGAAGAGGAATCTATTCAAAGAAATCCATAATTCATTCACATTCATAGCTAAGCTATCATAGCTCACCTAACGTGACCCTGTGTGTCCACTGACATAACTGTAGCTACAAGCTAACAGCGCTAGCTCACGAAAGCTAGCTAGTAACTCGGGCGTAAACGACGTAACGTCCGTATGACCACGGTAACGACGTACTGTGTGAGCGCTGTGCGTTGAGAACAGCAGTAGAAACATGCTGTCAGTCGTGTAAGGAGCGTTCACCTGTGTTAAGTGGGACGACAGTCCGTGTTCTGGCTTCCCTGTTTTGCCACTAAGGTTGATGGCGCACTCACTCGGCGCACAACACAACCCGACGTCATCACGTAAAGCACGCCACCGACGTCATCACGTAAAGCACGCCAAGCTGGACGTGCCACCATATGCCAGTGATTAAACCACGACCAACTTTTTTTTCACATACCCAATCATGTTCTCTATGTGAAAGCAGAAGTGCATATTACTGATTGAGACTGTGACATAAACATTTTGAATGTGTGTTCGTGGCCGTCCATCATCATCATCATCGAAGATGGCTGCCTTTAGGGGAAACTTCAGCAGCTGCAGACGACTGTGATTGGCTCATTGGCAGGAGGAGCGGATACTTGTGGCTGTGTGGGCTGTAATCATGTTTCAGTTCCCAGAATTATAAAGTGCCAAAGGAGGTTGACGGTTGCTGCCATTTGCCCAATAAGTTCAGCCCTCCCTCCAGTCCTGGCAGCAGACACAGTTGTTCCCAGCGCTCCTCTCTGCTGGCAGACGTTCACACGCTGTCATGAACAGAGCTACTCAGGGACAAGTTGTCTGAACATTTTAAAAGTTTCTGTGCAGGAGGACAACAAAATGTTTGCAATGGAACCCTTCTCCCAGAAGTGCAAACGACGAAACCAGAAGGGTGCAGCATTCAATCAAATAATCCCCCATGAATAAAGGAAGACAACTTTAAATCATTTTCTTTCATAGACAAACAAATGTTTTGCTCCACCATATTAATCTGACAGCAATAGTTTCTCCTACAACTATTACAACTATACAGCATGATACATTACACTGTCTCCATCTGTAGCAGCTACAACACGTAGCTTACATATTCAATGGAATATGCAGCAGTTTGTTAGTATTGCAATTCAGTAAAGTTGTATCAAACATACATTTTTCGATTGTTAAAGTCAAAGCCTGAGATATCTTGACTTTTAGTCTCAAACTTCCAGCAGTAAACACAGACACGTATTTTACATGAACGTACAGACAGAATGTGCTCTGCTCTCATCACCATATCATGGGAGCTTCTTGTTGGCAGCACAGAGTCTGTAGTTCCATATTTACGACGTTTTATATGAAACATTAAATGTGTTGAAATCACATCTTCGTGTAGACCACCTTTCACCGGCCAGCGTAATATGATTTTGGAGAAATACGTTCAAAGTAACCATTGTGTCTCTTACAACTGAACAAACCATCAATACTTTCAAACATATTGGTATTTTGTGACACGTCGATGTTGTAACCGCATTCAAGCCAGTTGAAAAGACGTGGAAAATAGGTCTTGGGTGTTCAGACTGAATTTCAACCAGAAATCCACGTTGAAAGCTGGTTTGGTGCTCACTGGGATGAGTCCATCCTAAAACTCTCTGGATTCTACACGTTCAATGATGCAACCCAGTGGTGTTTTTACTGCCTGGTAAAGGCCAGTGTCTTTCAAACTCCACCACCCCAGCTTGTGACACTGGCTTAAACACGTGTCGTCTCCAAGCCCAGTTTGTCGTCACCGAGCCTATGATGACATCATCAGGGTTATATTTTTCAGACAGCTCCCTCCAGAGCCACAGAAGACATGATAGAACCATTGTCACAGTTTTAATATCAGGCTATGCTCTGTGAGTAAACTGCACTTGATGTTTACCCAAATATGGTACGATCCATGCATTACATTGATATAATCTTCTGAGTGTCCGTGAATGATTTTACATGAAAGACGCTTGTTACATTTTGCACATAATACCTCTGTATTATCACTAAAGTAACATTTAGATTTCTACTTTGTGGTATCTCTTGTTTTACTATTTGGATTTTCTCTTCCTCCTCTGCGGCCGTGCTGACTCACAGAGTGCAGAGTCATACCAGGCAATGTTAGGCATGTAAGTTGAATAATGAATGAATAGATTTGATTTTATAATTAATGTCTTGAATTTCATCAGGCAAATAAAAGTTATGCTATGCCAATGATTTACTCTACTCTTGGCTTGATGTAAATTCATTTCCGCTGTGAATGAGTAGGATTGACAAACACAAGTGACATATACCTCGTTATATCACATAAAATATTGAGTTTAATTGTAATTGACGCTTGTTAGACGGTTATAGCAGCTCATTGGACAGTTATGTCTGTATCAGTTAACGGTACGAGAATTTAACCAGTCCAGGAACGTAAACTCCCGCCTTGACTCAGCGATTGGCTCAGCGCCCTGTCGATCACGGTGTCCTGCGTTTTCATTGGCCAGCTCTCTCCTCTTGCGGAATCTCGCTTTGAACGTTTGCAGATTTTGGAGCGGACTTCTACTGGGGTGGTCAAAGTGTCAGAAGAAGACAGGGGAGCCTCCGCCAAGACTGGAAGTATGCTGTAGTTAGTCGTCGCCGAAAATAAAAACATAAAACAACATAAAACAACACCTTTGGCTCGGAAGACACACTCCGTTATCATGGAACTGGAGGAGAAACCGAAATATGGTAATTATTTAAAGTCCAACAGAGGCACGCTCTGCCTCGTCCCGGGATAGCTGCGAACTAACGTTACAACTGTAAACAACGTGAGAGACTTTATTTTTGGCGCAAGACGATAACGGTAATATTTGTGGTAACTGCAAATACTTTCAGTATTTACAGTAAGACGTGCTTTTGTGTTTAGTTTGCTACCAGCCGACCACTTTCCCTTTTTTTTTTAACTTACTCAAACCTAAATATTAACTTGTACGCTCCTGAAAATTGTGAGTTCCCTTTTTATTAACATATTCAGTGCACGTATATGCCGGGTTTTTTTGTTTTAAAAAGCCAGGTCAGTATGTACAGGGTGCCTCGTGCATTGTGTGTACAATGTCCCGCTTTACCCGCTGCTTGTCCAGTTGCTGCCACATTCCTCAGACTGGTATGGCAACAACAGGAGCTTATAGCTGACGCCCAGCTATCTATGGAGCTCATTAGAAAAATGCCTCAAACGTGTGAGGCATGTGGTGGACGTCTGTTAGTGTCACACAAGAATGCATAATATCCATATATTTACATCTGTATTGTTCAAAACAGTATCCTTGATGTTTGGATTGCCACTGCTTTTTAATTATGTCCTGCTTACCACAAATATGTCTTATAATAGTGAAGATGCATTGTTGCATATTGAGAACATGCAACGTGAGATGTGCAGCTCTTTGCTTCTTACAAGGGATTTCACAAAGCGTAAACCAATTCGTTTTCGGGCAAATTACATTGTTTCTTTTTGTATTGAGATACTTCAAAAACAAAGATTTTGCAATTGATGTTGTTCTGCAGCGACGTGTTGAGCATGTCGAGCAGGATGTTCTGACGAGTAGGCATGAAAACAACAGGAGGCACTTCTTCTGTCCGCTGGCTTCTTTCACGATGTGGCTTAATTGTGTTTTTTTCTCTTCTCTGCACACACCCTTCTCCACCCGTCCGCCCGCCACACCATCACTCACATTACCAACCCCTCCCCGGGAGGCAGCACCACACTGAATACATGATTGTGTTTGTTGGACCTTAAAGGAGAAGACGGTTGTGACTCAGGCCACAAACTCACTTAAGAGACGGCTGAGGCTTGAGAGAAGTAAACCTTCAGTGCAAAGACTAATATTTATCAGTGCGTCTCGAGGCTATAGAGTGAAACCAGCTCAAAAAAGGACACAATGACAGTAATCTAAACCTCCAGAACATTCTGCAGGAACATCTATAGTTTCACATGTTGGAGTAATTTCAGGCCGAGACATAACAAGAAACCTCAATGACAGGATTCCAGGCAGCCATGCCCATGGTGCAGATTAGTAATTATAAGCCATATTTAGGAGAGTGGTTTTGAAACCCGATGCTGAGCTCCTCCGGTCTCTCTTTCAGGTCCTTGCGGTTTGTTCGAGTTTACGTGCGCTACATGTGCAGATTTAGTCCTGATTCAGTTTTCCTTTCAGCTCCTGCATGCTACAGCTTTTCCTCCCCGCGACTAACAAACGGCCAAAAACATCTCCGTCATTGCAGCCGACACGCTTCCACTTCAAAGCGCTTCGTCCTCGTCATACCCTAACAACCCGAACAGGATCACGAGACTCTGCCTGAGATACAACAGGCATGACCGGGGCAGTGTGAGACTGCTTATTGAGGTCTGGGAGGATGAGTTTGGCGGAGAGGAGGCGACACAAATGCAGTCATTTGGATTTTGAGAGCGAGACCACCCCAGTGAGCCGCCCTCACTCGTTAGTGCGTTTCTTTACCGGTCTGTAGCTCTGTTTGTTGATCTTGGCTGACCTTGCTGGCCCTGAGAAATATTTCTCTTTGTTAATACGAAAGCAACACATCTTTTGGGAATTTTACCAGCTATTATATCTCTCAAATGTCCCTCGAAGTGTCTTCTGCTGTGGTGAGGACGGTGCATTAATTGTGTCCGAGGACTGAAGTCTCAGATAGTATGTGTTGTTTAGAGAATGGCTTCCTGTTGGCCACTTGTTGTTTTGCTCATTCTGTGTGATTCAGCCTAAATGTATGAATTGGATCTTGGTTTCACTTTCTGTCGTCCGTGTCTGAGTTAAAGAAACAACCGCACTTGGTGTAACTTGGTGTAGGTTTGGATGGCAGATCCAACTATCAGGACTTTTTCGAGAAACATGGACTCCAATATATAACGAGACAAGATGTGCCAAAGGATACAACATTTTACTGTGGGTGTACCGAGGATGTGTGTGATTGTGGCGTTGCTTCCTTTCCAACACACTCCACACCCTCCTACTGCAACGAAAGAGATGTGGGAGCGCAGCAGCAACCTTGAGATGTTATTAAAGTCTTCCGTCTGTGCCATCTGGCTATGAAATCACAATCCTTTTAAATATAGCCCTTTAATGTCTCGATTGTATTACTTTCTTTTTTACTCCCGCTATTTTATTTGACCATTTCTTCTGCTTCTTTTAGTTCCCAGGACCTGAAAAACAATTAAAGTATGATTGTACTGTTGCACAACATGTATACCTGTCAAACACTGGAACAAAGTATTGATTGCTGGGATGGAGTCATCGTTAACGTAATAAGCTCCACCTGAGCTTTTCCTGCTTTCACAAGTCACAATGTCTGCTGCTAAATAAAACAGGTGTTGCTAATAATATATCAATGAAGTGCAACTTGTTACTAGCATACTCAGTATTGTTGCTGATTGACAACAATATATATAGAATTAAGTTTCCGCGTCTAAGGGATAGGATGGAATTACCAAAAAGGGGAGCATGATTAAAAATAGGAACCACAAGACGATAGATACTGTACATCTGTACAGTACCGGATTTCTGCTACTCAGGACGGTTAGAGCGGTGGCAAGAAAATGAAGCAGGGGAAAGACACGTAACACAATGAACAAAACAAATCCTGTACCAGAGGAAGAAACTCAAGGCGAAACAATGCGAGACATCAAGTTGAGTTTCAGTTTCAGTTTTGATTTTGTTTCAGTGAAAACAGTGCTCTCCAATGACCAGATACATGTAAACAAACAAAAGCACAATATGAAGACAGATTGTCTGTCCCTAAAAAAGACAGTATGGCATTTCATAATTAAATCAAAGCTCTGACACATGTAGCACATTTCATCTGTGTTTTTTTTCATGATTTTAGTGAAGGCTCAAAGGTTGTCTGGTTGCACAGCGGTGGCTCAGTGGAATTAGATTAGATCCCTTGGAGAGCTTTTAACAGATAAAAACAATCGCTCACTGCCACCAAGGAAAAAATATTACCAATAATTTATTTAAGCCTGTTTACAAAACAGAATAGTTGGTTTTACTTTGCACCACACGTCGCTCACTGCACCGTCCCAACTCGCTGTCAGCCGGTCCAAGCTAACGGCTCAGGATTAATTGCACATCGACGTCGAACCTGTAGCATCCGTCCAACAGTGAAAGGACAATAGATGGAAGTAAGAACTCTCGTATCGTCGTCCAAGAAATCGAATTCCCCCTGAAGCTACCGGCCTCTGTTTCAGAGTCACTTGTTGAAAAAAAGTTTGTTGCGTTCTGGAAATCACAGCAGGGAATTCCCATTCACAGCAACATTGGCCCTGAACCAAAAACAGAGTGTTTGGAAACTTTCAGCCATTCCAGCTGGAATGAAAGTCTCTTGTCAGCATCTGTTAAAAACATCTGTGGCATTTAGTCCTTCTGTGGACTCTTTGTTGGAATTATGAATTCATCTAACACACTCTGGTTGGGTACAGAACAGAGAGGGGTCCAAAGTTTCGAGTGCCTGAAAGCATTTGGCCCCAGTGCAATACTGCCATGTCCCCACAAGATGGGAGAAACCACTTTGAGGAGGAAGAGATTTCAATTGATCCTATTTCAGCTGCTCCACATGGCAATTTAAT
The DNA here is from genome assembly GCF_949748355.1 of Melanostigma gelatinosum. Classification (NCBI taxonomy): domain Eukaryota; kingdom Metazoa; phylum Chordata; class Actinopteri; order Perciformes; family Zoarcidae; genus Melanostigma; species Melanostigma gelatinosum. Next base: position 8,502,503 of record NC_136646.1, read on the forward strand.
GGAAATTATTCAACATCAAAACTATGGCTCTTTTTAACCTAATATTATCAGTATATCTATAAAAAATATGCAACAAAATGAATTAAATATCCAGAATGTAATCATGCCCCCTCTTCCTCTGCAGCTACACAGAACACCACTGGAGGCAGCGGTGCAGGCGGAGTTCCTCCTTGTTGTCTCTAAACACATGTTTCTGATAACATCTAAGGACTTTGACTTTAGTCTCCACCCTCACATTCACACCCACGCCTCCTCTCGCTCTCTCTCTCTCTCTCTCTCTCTCTCTCTCTCCCTCTCCCTCGCACTTCCTGTGGAACAGTAAATTTGCCTGTTTTAGGGACAGAAACAAAGTGGAAAAAGCAGACAGACAGACAGGTCTTTCTTTGGAAGTGGGAGGAGATAAAAGGAGATGCACAGGTGGGGCCCAGATTGGAAAGAGGCAGTTGATTCAGCATTAACACACAGGGGGGGGGAGTCTGCTGGCTGCTGCCCTGAACTCACTGCTATTCACTGGGACAGGTTGGACTGGTTTCTACCTCCTCACTACCCGTGTTCTCCCTCCCGCTCATTCGTACCGGCAGAGAGAGCGAGAAAGAAGTGAAGTGTCTGTAGAACAGAGTTAAGAGAGCTCTCTGTGCATTTGCACATTTGACCCAGAGAGAGGGAATCAACATGCCCGAGGAAGGAGAAGGAGAAGGAGAGTTCTACGGAAAGAATGGTAACCGCTCTCTTTGCTTCAGTTTTCTGCTGATTCTCAGCTCTGTTCTTGTTTCATTCTGCATTCATCGAAGAGAAGTCAAATGAACAAGGGATTATTGGTTCATCTATAGCCCGAACGAGGAATCCGTCTCATCAAGTGTCTAAATTGTGTTGAGAGAAACCGGAGTGTCAGTATCAGCATGTCAACGCTGCGGGGCAGGAATGTGTGTGTGTGTGTGTGTGTGTGTGGAGAGCCTGCTAACACTGATTATACAGGTGTGTGTGTGTGCGAGATCTGGGAGCCCTTTTATCAGTGTTTTCTCTCTTTGCACAAATATTACTGCGCCATGAGTTTGTGTTTGGATAATCATTACAGGGAGCAGGCTTCACTTGTAACAAATCCATGATTCATTAAGCCTTTCACTGGTTCCTACAGCTACATATCAACCTGAACGAGGCCTCCCTCTCCTTTGGCGAGTCTGACCTTTTGATTCATCTCTGAAAATATTAAAACAAGTTCAACTTGACTTTGAAATTGGCAACAACATTGCACCCCGGAGTGACGACACGGACGTAGCATCCTGTTTATGAACGGCAGCACCCATGCTCCTTCTAAACAGGAAGTGGTGGTGGTGCTTGAAAAAGCAGCCAAGATATTGATTCATTTGGATATAAAACCAATATTCTTTTTGTGTTGGAGCGGTGGCTGTGCTGCCTGCCCATCTGTGACTTTTCTTTCTTCTTTGCTCTCCATCACTAATGTGTCGCATTGGTTTCTTATGTCTGCCCCTGGAGAGCACTGACCTGCTAAGTGAAGCTAACGCTCCCACGATGAATTTAGCTCGGAGCCAAAAGATGAATTTGCTCGGATAATAGAAGCTTCTATTCTGCTGCTTCTGACACGCTGACCTCTGGTAACCTGCAGCAAACGTACCTGAATAGTTATCAGAACCCACAGAGCATCATTTGACACGATAGTAAAGTATATCGCATCAAAGTTTCAACTTAAATGAACATACGACACTGTCGAAAGTGTGGGCTCCGTCTAGCACATGGGTTTGCCTCTGCTTAGTCACCAGGGAGGAATTTGTTGTGTTGCCAGGCGTGTCTTGCCTGGAGTGAAAAGTAATCTGACAGAAGAATGGGGGGGGGAGAGACATACCGTCTCTTAACTTTAAATCCACTGCTCTTTTAAAAATAACCCGGGTGCATCTCTATTTTGAACACATGGTGTTGCACGTACGGTTGTAGAGATCAGTAGTCGGTTTGCATAGAGTGACAAATGCACTTCTTCTTTTCCTTCTGCAGGCGAGCCGAGGAAGTATGACCCGAGCTTCAAGGGCCCGATCCAGAACAGGTGAGAGGGGGTGTGGCTTCTGGGTATCACAAAGAGTTTTTCTTTTTTCGACCCTCCCCCCCTCACCCTCACCCTTTGCTCTGTCCTCTCTAGGGGCTGCACAGACATCGTGTGCTGCATCCTCTTCATTATTGCCGTACTGGCTTATATCGCAGTGGGAATACTGGGTAAGAAAGAAAACACAATCTAAAACTTTTCTAACACAAATCGAGGTTTTTATCTGACCTTTACCTTGTGTTTCTGTGCTCCCAGCCTGGTCCCAGGGCGACCCCAGGAAGGTGATCTATCCCACGGACAGTCGAGGGCAGTTCTGCGGGCAGGCTGGCACCCCACTGGCGTGAGTTGCTTTCCACGCAATGATTATAATTAATTTGCTGAATGGTGTGAGCTTCAGTGCAGCGACTGTGTGAATGTGTGGGAAGGTGAAATATACAAACGTTATCGTCCTTTACCTCAAAAATACTCTTCGCAGAATACAATTAGTTGATGCAAGCGTTGCAAGAAAAAGATCAATTAATAAATAGGGAACATATTATTTAACAATCTTTCACACTTTAACCCATGAAAATGGCTTTACAGGCAACAAACTCTGTATTCTCTCATCATCTTTTTTTCTAATTTATTTTTTAAAGCACAGCACACTCAAATTTAACTCTTTGTGGTTTAAAGTGCCCACTTTATGAATCCAGAATCCCTCCGTCATAAGCAGCACCTTCTCTAACTCCTCCCCTCTCTGCGGCCGTGGTTACACTCGTCTTCTCCCTGCAAATGGAAGAGAGGAGGAAGGCCGGACTGGAGCCCCAGATGAGACCTGCTGTCTGAGTCCTATTAAGTTACTGCTGATGAAAACTGATTTTTAACATTTCAAAATAAAATCCTTTTTAAATACCAATGTAACCGAGGGAAAAAAATGTCAAAAGAAGGTATTCATCACAGAATAAGCGGAGCTTCATTGGCGGCTATTCTTTAATAAAACAAGTCAGCTGATACTGCAGGGAGGAAGCGTAAGCAGCAAAGGTTTTATTTTGCTTTTACTGAGTCGAGTTTTTTTGGGAAATTCGATGCGTTTATCACCGTTTTACTGCGGCTCCTTTGACCACAAAGAATCTCCGATCACTATCCGACCAGGCGGGTCGCATCGAAGTGTCAAATGTGGACACAAGGAAACAGCTGAGCACCGATCTGTCACATTGAAGAGATCTCAAACTTCCACATAAATGCCATTGAAGAGACGGGTTGGTTCATTTCCATTAAATGTGCCGCTATGTTACTTTTCCTACACGCCCTTTACCACATGGAAAACCATTGTACCTGTATATCTATGGATGCACCGTCCTCATAAGGAAACAATCATAATGTTGGTTTGTGTGTAGCCAAAAACAGAAAGGTGCACTGTTGGTCATAGAAATGCACAGACATGGCTTTAACACCTCCCGTCAGCGTTTTCTTCCTCTGACCATTTTGTGTGTGTGTGTGTGTCTTAACAGCAACAAGCCACTGCTGTTCTACTTCAACATCATGAAGTGTGCCAGCCCCATGGTGCTGCTGGAGTTCCAGTGTCCCACCACGCAGGTGTGAACTCACGTATTCTTCTCTGGTCCTTGGGGAAACCTTATCAGTGTGTAGACTGGACACCAGGCACAGCTCCTGCGGTTGTTTTTTAACCTGCTGTGCTGCTTTCTGCGTCCAACATCCGCACCAATGAATACTTTTCCCGCTCGCAATGTAACTTGTGTCCTGCTTGCTTTTTTTTAGATGTGCGTGGAGAAGTGCCCCGACAAGTTCATGACGTTGGTGAAAGCCTACACCAACAGAAAAGACTTTGAGGACTACAAGATATTCTGCAAGGACGGTGTGACGAACGCAATGGTGCGTTCAAAGCCAAGTTGTTGAGTTGAAGCCTCCTCCTCTAAAATATCCCCTGTGCTGCCTCGACTATTTAGATTGTCCAAAGGTTTCCGCACTCCTTCATGTCTGTTTGCTGTGTTTCAGGGTATACCACAAATCCTCAGTTTAGGTCTCTGTCCCGCCATGCTGACCCCCAGCAGACCATGTGAGTTGGATCAAAAATGATATTACATGTTGTATACATCCAGATTGCTGGCACATACACATCAATCAACCAGCCTCATCTCTCATTTCTGCTTTCCTTCAGTCACCCGCCGGTGTTTCCCAGCTTTGGGACAGAAAGGAGGCGTGGTAACCGTGGGAAACAACTCTCACTTCGATGACGGGAGCGGAACCATGAGAGACGCCAAGGATCTCGTGGATGGAGTCAAGTGAGTGCGTCGCTCTTGTAAACAGCTGTGTGTACGTGTCCCCGGCCCGACACGTGAGATATATTTAATTTATTTTACAAACCGCACCCGACGAGGAACTCCGTCGCGCTGAAAACGGATGAAACACTCTGGAATCTCTCCGCAGGAACGCCACCGTGGTTATCGAGGCTCGCCAGGTGGTCATGAAAATCTTCGAGGATTACACACAGTCCTGGTACTGGATCCTGATGTAAGTCACCCGCCTACTGTGTGTGTGTGTGTGTGTGTGACATCGTGCTCACCTTCCCTCCTCACACCTTCCAACTCTCTGTAGAGGGTTGGTCCTCACGATGCTCACCAGCCTGCTCTTCATCGTGCTGCTGCGCTTCCTGGCGGGGATCATGGTCTGGGTCATGATTGTCTTGGTGATACTGGTCATAGGATATGGTAAGGGCCAAAGCACACGTTGTAGAAGGCAGGTTGTACCACCGCCGACACAATTGTTTTTTGTTTTCTTTGTGCATTGCATTGTGGGAGAATGGTGTCCATCAACAGCACACCGGAAAATGTGTTTTCTAGGATCTATGCCGAGAGTTTTAGTTTTCTTCTTCTCTTCACTTTTCCAGTGTGAACCAACTACACACTCCGAACCTGCTTAGTGTTGGTGTGTGGTATAATATCGGGACTCATCTTGAAGTTAAACACGTGTCTCTGGTGGATGGATAAAAACAAAGCCATCATCGATGCTCAGCTCCACCATGGCAGTGGGTGAATAAAGAGCAGGGCCTCCATTCTAATCTGGTGGAGCTTGAGATATTTACACATGCCCATGTGGAATATGTTGATGCCATTTTTTGCTGAAGAAAATTGCAGCGTAAATGGAGAAAAGAGTCGATGTGCTTTTAAGTTGTTTTTTAAAAATCCATCAGTCGGTGAGAGGAGAAAATCAACATCTTCATCCTCGCTATCAAAACTCTGCTGTTCTCTATCGCTCCGTTTGGATATTTGGATGTTTTGAAGTGGGCTGGTAGGAGGTACTTCTCCATAGTCCGTGTATTACCTCCAGTCGATGGCTACTGGAACCGATTTTGGAGTACCAGCACAGAAGCAAAGCAATGTGCTGCTGCACATTGCTGAACCGATTTTAGACGCCTAAAAAGATCAAAACCAGTTTAAGCCACCGAGACTCCTTTGACAAAAACATTAGTTTTACCTCACAGAACACGGGAGTTGCTGGTCCACTGCTGCCTCCATCAGTTTGTGACTTTGGTGAATCCACACTAACAGTTCGAGGCAGCAGTAGACCAGCAACTCCAGTGTTCTGCAAGGTGAAACTACTGTTTTTATCCAAGGAGTCTTGAGAGCGGCTTCAAACTGACGTCTGATGGCGAAGTAAAGAGGTGAAAATACTGTAAATAAAGAATACCTCTAAACTGATATTGCTTTTTTTCAAAGATGTCTAAAATCCATTTGACTGATGCCTCTTCCACAGCAGCACATTGCTTTGCTGCCATTCTGTTACTCCTGTATGTTTCTCCTAACTGTAGGCGTGCACGCTGCTTCTTTAAAACTCTGTGTGTGTGTGTGTCTTGCTGTCCAGGTATCTTCCACTGCTACATGGAGTACGCCGCCCTGAAGGGAGAGGCGGGCGCCAATGTGACTCTACAGGACCTGGGCTTCCAGACGGACTTTGCGGTCTACCTGCAGATCAGACAGACCTGGCTGGCCTTCAGTCAGTCCACCGCTCGAACTCGACTCAAGATTCTGACACGTTGCCGTGAAACACCCTTGTGACCTCTCCCTCTGCGACCCTTCTCTCCTTTTTTAGTGATCATCTTGGCCATCGTGGAAGTCATCATCATCCTGCTGCTCATCTTCCTCAGGAAGAGGATCCTCATCGCCATCGCTCTCATCAAAGAAGCCAGCAGGTCAGACTTCACAGGATGGGAGGAGTGGAAAGACGGATCGATAATGATCATAGTGGTGGATTAAAGTGTCTGACTAATGGCACAGATGAGGTAATCAAATTACAACTGATTGTAATTGGTTGTGATGTTGTGTTCACAGAGCCGTCGCTCACGTGATGAGTTCCCTTTTCTACCCTCTGTTCACGTTCGTCCTCCTGGCCATGGTCATCGCCTTCTGGGCCGTTACTGCTGTGTATCCTTTCAACTCGCTGTCAGCCCGTTGTTGTTGTTGTTGTTGTTGTTGTTGTTGTTGTTGTTTGTGGTCGAGCGTGGCCCAACACGCAAGAGCAACAGGTGGAGAGCATTAAGACTGGTGGAGCTGCCCATTAAACCAGCAGCTCTTTCAGCGGAGCGGTTGCTTTCAAAGAACATAACTCCGTGGCCTATTTGCCACAGGTTGTTTCAAATTCATCATGAACGATAAGTAACAGCTTGAACTTTGATATACGAGACTGATGTGTGACTCAGAGGCACATCAGCAACTATAAAGATGATAAATCAGTACCTTGACAAACAGCAGTATAGTAGATCCATATGTGTGGTTAAAACAATGTACAAAGTAACCATCCAGTTAATTTTCAACTGAACCACCTTGAGAACTTCATATATTGTGGATTTTGATTTGAACAGTTTTAAGCACTTCTTGGGAATACGCCGGTTAAGTTTGGAAGTCAAGCCAATGCAGAAGTGCCTTACTTGCATTCTCTCTAATGGCCATCAGGGGGCGACGCCTCTGGTTGTATAGAAGTCTATGAGAAAATGACTCTACTTCTCTCTTGATTAATTACCTCAGTAAACATGGGTTTATGTCTCAATCTCTAGTGTCAAGTCTTCTTCAATACAGCATGAAGTTCATTTAGTAAATTATGGTCCATTTCGAGTCAAATAGACCATGAAGCAGAGTATACTTTAAGGCGGGGCTACACGGTGATTGACAGGTCGCTAGGGAGTTGTCTGGGTTTTTGTATTACGACTTTAACCATTTCACAGTGCGTTTCCAGTTCATGAAAGTAAATTGTGTTTGGTTGCCTAAAAATGTTGCATTCAGCATTTGATTGTGCTCCACCCTCTCGTGGCACTTCTGCAAAAAAAAACAAGATGGCGACGGCCAAAATACCGAACTCAAGGCTTCAGAACTGTAGTCCACAAACTGTGTGACATTACGCTGACGACGTCCACTTCTTACATAAAGTCTACGAGTGAAGTCCAGACATTTCGATTCAGCCTTAGTTTTCCTTGCTGGAGGCTCCCAGATGTGTGTGCGCAACTGTATGAAGCAGAAATAAGCTTGCACATGTGGATAAGTAATTCAGCCCAGGTGGTAGAGCTGGTCAGCACAGTAACCAACAGTGTGCCAAAATGAATGATGTCATACGGAGCGGTTGGATGTTGAATGAGATTTGTTAGGATTGTTTGTCCTTAATGGAACCGATCAGCTTCTTGTCTACCTCTAATGAACCCATCTACAAAGTGTTCAATGAGACGGTATGCGACCACTCTAGAAAAACCTGTGACCCAGCGGTAAGTTGTCTTATTTAATTTAATTTAATTTAATTTCAGATTTATGTTTGATCCTGCAGGCAGCATGTTTTTTGATCTTACTGCAGTTTTAAGACAACATAACTGTTAATAAGTGATCCTCGTAGTGACCTTTTGAACCCTGAGTCTTCTCTTGACTTCTCATATTGAGTGACTGGGCTCGTTAAATAGAAATCTCGTGGATTCCCGCTGTGCGTACGAGGTCTCTGATATAACCTGCAGCCGTTCTCAGAACTACTCGACCAGTGAGGAAAAAGCGCACTGCCCCGACTCAGAGTGCCTTTTCGCCTTCTACGGCGGAGAGACCGCCTACCACAAGTACCTGATCGGCCTGCAGTTCTACAACGTCTTCCTCTTCTTCTGGTGCGCCAACTTCGTCACGGCTCTGGGACAGATGACCCTGGCCGGGGCCTTCGCCTCGTACTACTGGGCCGTCAACAAGTCGGACGACATGCCCGCCTTCCCGGTCTTTTCTGCCCTGGGGAGATCTCTCAGGTGTGTGTGGAGGACGTTTCGGCATCATCTCACACCTAACATTTGAAGTATAATGGGTGCAAAACGCGTGCAATTTTCCCTATCTTGTTTCAGGTATCACACGGGAACTCTGGCGTTCGGATCCCTCATCCTCTCAATCATCCAGATCATCAGGGTTTTGCTGGAGTATCTGGACCACAAGCTGAAAGGTCTATTGCTGCTCGAGGCTACGAGCCATATTTTGAATTCAGTGTTGATCAGACCTTCACTTACCTGTCAATCACCGTCTCATTCCCAGGAGCCCACAATAAGTTTACCAAGTTCCTGTTGTGCTGTCTGAAGTGCTGCTTCTGGTGTATGGAGAAATGTGTCAAGTTCATAAACAGGAATGCCTACATCATGGTGGGTGGTTTTTAAGTCGCTGTACTCATCCCATCATTAAAATAGAAATGCATCGTTCTCCGTCATGTTGAATCATCTGAATGTAATGAGTGTGTTCGGCCTCCAGGTGGCGATCTACGGCAAAAACTTTTGCACCGCTGCCAGAGATGCCTTCCTCCTCCTCATGAGGAACATGATCAGGTGAGTGGACACGGGGGTTTTGGATTTGCATAATTTTTTTAAGCGTTTGATTTCATAAGATTGGAAGTCTCCCTCTTGCAAAGAATCAGTGATCCTCTTTAATCCCTCCAGGGTGGCCGTCTTAGACAAAGTGACAGACTTCCTCTTGTTTTTGGGCAAACTGCTCGTCGTTGGGCTCGTGGGTGAGTCTGTTTTTATTTTTTCATGCTTGAATATTTCACTAGACAAATGCAGTATTCTAGATAGAGAATAGGGCTGCATATACTCCTTAAATACAACAAATTGCAAATCCCATTGAAGCTTAAAGCATGACAGTTTTAACTGCACAGGTCACCACAATGAGCTCACTCAGGCTGCTGCATTACAAGCACAGCTGGACTGAATGGGCTTCCGCAGACGTCAATGCAAAGTATACCTCATAAATTATACAATTTGTCATAATGAGCGAATTTGCATTCGATAATTTTGGAATACTGAGCGGTTTTCATATTTCAATGGAATACTAACACAATAGAAACACAATGAGCCTGAATGGATTTCCATAGACTTTCATGTGAGATGTAAATTATATCGACATAATTTGCTTATTCACAACCAATCTGTGTGAAACATGGAGCGCTTTAAAGCATGCTTGGAGTTTGTAGTGTGTACAGGCTGCGGCTGGAATATCGAGGAAATACAGTGGATGTCAATGGGGATTTGACTTTGAGGTTTTTTTTTTTTTTTTGGTCCTCTCTTCCACAGGGATCTTTGCCTTCTTCTTCTTCTCTGGGAGAGTGAAGGCCTTTGAGAATACAGCCCCCCATCTCCACTATTACTGGGTGCCCATCCTGGTGAGTGTGCCGCTCCGTTTCTTCCCAGGAACAGTAGTGTTATACAGTCGCACAACAGAATTGGTGGATCCATGTGTGATTCACGGCTCTTCTCGTCCGCCCTCAGACTGTGGTGGTTGGCTCCTACCTCATTGCCCACGGATTCTTCAGCGTGTACGCCATGTGTGTGGACACCCTCTTCCTCTGTTTCTGTAAGTAACATTGCAGCCGTCCCCGTCTTACTTCTAGATTTTGCAGGGTCATGTGGACGCCGGGTAATAGAATTGCAGATCTGTTGTAGTGAGAAGAAGAAGAAAAGCTCATTCGTTACCAGCTAAGAACTTTCCTCACTTCTTTCCTCACAAGTCTCCCATTGCTTTTGGTGTCGGACTGTCACAAATTCTAAATTGCATGAGTACGGTGTGCCACACTTCAAAATAACCAGTTTCTTATTCTGAAAATTGTGGCTGCTTGGTGTTGAACTGTTAACTTTTAAAATGCCTGTGGGTGCCTTTTGCTTGCTTGCTATTTGACTCTCTTTTTTTGTCTCCTTTTTTCTCACTTCCCACAATTCACCCCCTCCCTTTCTCCTTCCTACTGGCCCTTTAACATCTTTTTTTTTTTTTTTTTTTTTTTTGTAAACCTTGAATTCAATACAAATTTTCTGTTCCATCCATTAACGCGTACACACACACACAATAAGGTGAAGACCTGGAGCGCAATGACGGTTCAGCCGCAAGGCCTTATTACATGTCCTCAACCCTTCGTGAGATTCTGTGGAAGAACGCGGCTGAGGATGCGTCTTCGTCTTCTGCTCGGCAACAAGACGACGGAGACGTCCGGCCGAAGCATGATCAGGAGGAGGAGGACGCGGCTTAGACAAGAGGAGTTTTGTGGGAAAGGACACGGATTTACGGGCATAGCAAAACCCCAGCAGCACTTTTTTTTAAATGGTTATAGTTAAAGATCTTAAACGATGATAGTAAGGAGCTGGAACTTTGTGAATGCCCTCCTTTGCACTTAACCCACTCATCCCAGAGTTAGATTGGAGTACAGTTCCAGAACGCCTTGCCTTTAAAGCTGAGATTCAGTGTTTCCTTTGTTCACAGCAGAGTCGGACATATTTCCTTTTACCTCCTCGTTTCCGCACAAGGAAACGTGGAAAACAAGAGTTGAAGGATTTGTTTTCTTAATTGACCATTTGCTAAAACCCTCCCCCGACCGGTGATTGTCCAGTCATAGCTTTAGGAGTTTGGAAATTACCGGTATCATTAAGTAATGAACTTGAAGGGTGCTCGGAGAACTCTTGCCAAGGCCGTTACGTGTATCCGCCCCGTGATTCGGATCCGTGCCGAAATTAGATTGTTTCTTCCTTGGCTACACCCTTCCACCAAGTGGCATGAAAATCAGGGCCGGTAGTTTTCATGCTGTAAAATAGATCAACAAACCAAACTGAACACAATATATAAAATATGTGCGACGGTTATAATTACATTAAAAGCAATGGTTTGTGGGAGGGCTGAAGCTCTGTTTATCGTTAGCATGTTGGGCTAACTAGCTTCCAACCTGTAGTACTTACCCATTGATGGTTCCAACACAAAATAGCATTTCATGCTACATGATCTTGTGGGGTTACAGGTTGAGTTCACGACAGCACAGTTACTGCAGTATTTCCTGGATGCTACATCAGAGTGTAAGCTAACGTATCGACTCTTTCCTTTTTCCAAAAAACAGCCAAACTCATTATTCAAGAGACCATTATGTTCACAAAACACATCGGTTAGTCCTCATCCGATCGTTACAAGTGAACTATTAAAAATACAAGCTTGTATCAATGCTAGCAATAACGCATACGTCTAACTTCTGTAATGCGTACGTCCCAGATGCTCACACGGCATTTTTCCGCGAGTCCAAGTCAACTCTTGAGTCTCTCGTGGCTGTAATGAGCGTTATTTCATCGGCTGCAATCCGGACGGCTCAGAACACTGCATAGATGCACGTCGGAAAACCAAAGCATGCACTGTATTGTCCTTTTATCTATTAGCATACAATCTCTGCATTGATTAGTTGTTTGGCATATGATCGCTTTAAATGGGCTATTGCAATGCAATATGAAAACAAACAAAAACACAGTGAAAACTTTCCTTTAAAGTAAATTTTGCTCCTAAAAATAAATAGATATTGACTAACATCACTCAGGGTAACAGGAATATATTATTACGCATGCAATAAAAACAGTATTTTTTTAAATTACACTGGGTCTCCAACTAATGACAGCTTCTAATCGACTGTCATTGAACACACCCCTCAAGCCTTTTCAACCAGCTCACGTTAGCTCTCGTTAGCTTAATTAGCTCTTTGATTAGTTGTCAGTTGTTGCCAAAGTGTCTCGACATGAGGAGCCTGATTTTGTCTCTGTCTGACACAGAGGCTCCTCTTTCTCAAAAATGACTAAGAATTTCGAGTGATTGATCTCACAATTATCACTGTGCGTGTGCGTGCATGTGTGATGTGTTGTGTGTGTGTGTGTGTGTGGGGGGGGGGGGGGGGGCTTAGCGACTGGTCAATTGAACATCAAGCATGTGTCTAGGGAATGAGTGCATTGAAATATGGGTCATTTGTTGCCTGGTTTAAATGATGAAATGGTCTCTGATCTGAGGTGTTAAGATTTAGTTTAGACAGTTTAACAGCCAGGTCTATCCACACTTAATGACATGGTGCTTGAAATGTCTCCAGTTAGTTTCTGGTACTTTGAACGTGTTGCAAACGTAAACAATTGTATCAATAGCTTACTGTGACATTTCTGTCACAAACTGACATTTTAAAAAGTCTTTTGATGGTCCCGCCCACTGCCACGGGCCAATAGAAACTTGAAGCCGTTCATGTGCCTAATTTACAGTGTTAACGCAGGTCTGTTTGCACCTTAGTGTGTCCGTTTGTTCAAAGTTCATGCAAACGTAATAATCAGTGTTAAGTTCTGCATTATCGGTACACTTTCATTTCTGTTCACACCAAACAGGTTTTTTTTTTTAAATGTGTGTTTTTCATTCAGTGCGTCTTGATGAGGGAGTGTGTGTGCGTGGCATTAAAGTTAGTTCAATAAACAGTATCTGAGGCAGTAATTTAAACACTTTGAATGGATTCATGCTGTTGGTGATTGTCCGAACTATTAATCAAAGATTTATGTTTATTAAATGCAAATTAAACTTTAACTCAAAGTGGAAACGAGCCAAATTGACTGTCCTTTTTACAAATACTAGTCTCTGAGGCTCTGATGACCTTTGGTGCTGAAGTTTCTATTGAATCTCGTTCCAGTGGAGGATCTTGAGAGGAACGATGGCAGTGCCGAGAGGCCCTACCTGATGTCCGAGAGCCTCCGCAAAGTCCTGAACAAGAAGAACAAGACTGAGCCGGCTCACTAGAGCCGCTCCTCTGTGAGGCGAGACCGTGGACCGGACCGTGGACCGGACCGTGGTTTATTTCTTTGCTCAGTGGAAGACTGCTTGGACAAGAACACCATCAGTCACCAGGGGCCTACAGGTGACGATCAGCTGTGTCATCCATTCTATTCTGTTACTGCCAAATGTTTCATTCTCACGTGTTTCTCACGAATTCGACAGTTCCATTTTTAACCGTCTGGTTTTCAATTTAGAGCGTTGTGGAATTTAAAATTTCCGTTTTGACTGTAGCTGTAAATTTGAAGTATTTTAAGGTTTCATTTGAGCATGTTTTCATTTAATATATTTGTGTTACATGAAGGTTAGTTCATATGCAATCTGCTAAGGTTGTTTTAAGATGTCTTTGCGCTTTTATAACTGTAATCTTCTATTATATTTGAATAAATATTTAACCTTGTTATCAAAGCCATTACGCTGCCACTCATGCATAGTGGAGGTCATTTACATCTAGAAATTAGACTAGTGTGTTTTACCAGCCAACATATGGAGAGAAATATAAACGGGAACCAAAGCAAAATGTATATTGTAATAGATGTATAGGAATATACTTTAGCACTTATTTCATCATTGTGGAGGTAAATTGAGAATGTTTTTTTGAAATAAACATAGTTTTTTACATAATTGTATGAGACCGACTCTTCTTATAAAAACTATAATTCATTTCCGTTCCAAACGCTTCAACAGCTCTTGGATCAGTGCCCTGAACCCAGTCCTGTAGTTGTTAAGACTGCAGACTTTAACAGAGCGGTCAGTCGAACTCTGATGAGTCTTTACTGTGAGCATGAACTTTTTCACCTAAATGAAGAAAGCTTAAACTACATTACGGACTGTGATTGTCAATTTAAGTTAATTCTAATGAATACGTTTAGTCTTTTGTAATGAAGATGGACGTACTGACCTTGATATTTGTGCTTTTATTAACCATATGCCAGCTTTAACATTTTTACAGCAAGAATTATCTCCCCAAAAAGCCACCAATCGATTACATTTTTCAAAATGCATGACAAATATGTCCTGAACCGTAAGCTTCAAATTGAAGCCTGCTCTGAACTGCCCTTCACTGGAGTACAAGGCTCTGCCTCTCACCTTTTATCGAGTGTGAATTTGAATTACAGATTGTATAGGTTTTATACAGTGCCTCTCAAAGCAAAGGTACAAAGTGCTTTAGAATACAAAAAACAACGCTAAAAACGCGTACGAGATATAAGAATTATAGTTTCAATGAATACTAACATATAACACACAGTGTAACAACAGCCTTAAAATGCTTCGTGCTGTTCTACTGTTGCCCATGAGGTGGAGTGTGTAATCTATTTAAAGTTCTGCCCTGCTGAGATCACAACCACCTTTCTAAGACTCATATCAGCACCTCATCAACAAGTAGGTCACATGTATTGATGCGTGGACGCTACTGTCACTCTAACTCTGTGCCGGCATGTTAGTCAGGTGTGTCAGACTCTAAATTGCTGACTGGTGAATTGGCGACACCAAATGTGCAAATGACATAAGAACAGCGACAGCGGGGACATGAGTGACGCCATTAAACCAGTTTAACGACAGCGGCTCACCAAAACCTCACAGTAACGCGCACTGAGTCAACATATTTGCCACGAGAACGAGGCAAAAATAGCACCTGCCGCTGTCTGACCTCTTGACTGCATTTGGTGGGTCAACTCTATTCTTTATGAACACAACTGAGAGATTATTTTTCAGCAGTGGTGTATAAAGTACTCAAAAGCCATACTTGAGTAAAAGTAAAGATACCTTACTGGAAAACTACTCTAGTAAAAAGTCAGCTATTAGAATACTACTTGAGTAAAAGTCTTAAAGTATCTGATATTTATTGTACTTCAGTTCAAAAGTAATTTTCTGATATTAAATGTACTTAAGTATTGAAAGTACAAGTAAATGCTGTTAATAAAAAATCAAAGGGTCAGAATTTTGAGAATTATGAATTATGGAGCTGTGTTGAACATAATTGGGTTGGCTGTGATCCATCCAGGAGCAACAATGTTCAACATAATATATTGTACATAAGTATACTTTTGCATCTACGATGAACTTATCATCATAATTCTCCGAAAAGCAATATGACACTATGAAGGAGTTGTAACAGTGCGTTTATAAGTCTGCTCATTAGACTAGAGGATGTAGAGGCCAATGCATAATATTATGTTCAGCAAAACATATCCACTTGATGCATCAGGTCAGTGTTTAGAGAAAGGACACCTGCCTTGTAAACTCCTATGGGCCTGATTTGAACACAATAAAGTAAAGTACAGATATCCAAAAAAACAACTTACTATACATCACTATTTTTCAGAAACATTACCCATTTTTATTGTGGGTAATTTTTTGGTGTGCCAGGAATCAATCTCTTTGTGTAGCTTTTCCATCCCATTGTGCCACACCTCTCCCAAAGGTCACGTTCATTGAGCACCAATGGTTTTTTTTCTTTTTTTATCTTTGCACGATGAAGTCCCATCATCCCATATGCTGTAAAGCAGGGGTCTTCAACGCTTTTCAGGCCAAGGACCCCCAAATTGATAGAGAGATGGAGCAGGGACCCCCGACTATATATATTGTATAAAATTGTGTTTTATATTAAACTGGGCCGAGTGCCATGTCTAAACATACCTCTTTATTGTGCATTCAGTACTAAGCTATTCAAATAATACACAGGTTCATGTATTCATTTTCTACATGTGCAAGGTACAGTGAGTAGGGAGGCCGTGCTACTGCCTTTTATAAGCACACCTTGTCAGCTGATACCAATGCCAACATCAACATTGTCTGTCAATTGCATGATAATCATGCATACAAGATATTCAAACTGATGTTTTCATTTTAAACATAAATGTGGAAACGAAAATGAGTGATGGCCTATTAGTGCCACTGCCATGCATAAACATACCTGTTATCTTTCATACAATACTGAACGATTAAAATAATGGGCAGATTCATGTTAAGAAAAAAAACAAAAAAAATGTAATTGTCTAATCAACCAAAAATATCGCGGACCCCCTGCAGTACCTCCGCGGACCCCCTAGGGGTCGCGGACCCCGTGTTGAAGACCTCTGCTGTAAAGGATTACAGTATGACTCATCAGCAACACCGATGTCCGCGAGCACTGTGGCTTCATTTCATTTAGTTTGACAGAGCCATTATTCATCCGTCGAGTCACAAAAGATGCGGTTTTCGGTTTGCGTCAGAGGACGCGGTGAAGGGTGTCTTTCATTCCAGTCTCCATGGAGAACACCTGAACGGCCTGAGTGGCTGAGTCATCAAGCAGGAGTGCTTACTGAGTGAGAGTTCTTGAGAGTGGCCTGGTATGCACTTGATATGTGTCCCCTGCGGCCCTGGCAACCCTGAACAATAGTGTGATACCTTGGTGTGTTTACATTTCCAGCATTTTTATGTTAGTGGAAGGTTGGTGCGGTCTGAGTCACGTCTTATCACTTTTCACCTGCTGGCACATGTTTTAGCTTGTATAAAAGCAATATAAAAGGGGCCATACAATTGTTGGACTCGTCATTTATTTAACCTTTATTCCTTCAAGGAAGTTTCACTGAAGACCCTCTTTTGCAAGGAACGCCGTGATATCCACACAGCCTGTTCTGAGTGGTTGAGGGTTAAGCACTTTGCCCAAGGGCACCTCAGTGGTGGTAATGAGGGAGGGGGCAAGCTTTCCCCGCCCCATTTATCCAGACTTTCCCATTGAACTGACGACCTCGCGGTCACAAGCTCGCTCCTCTAACCTCAGGCCACCACTGCCACCTTACATTGTTTTGTTTTTCTAGCTTTAGAGAATTAGCTTGTGATACATTTTTATTGCGGCTACTCGGAACACGTTTCCATTTTACTTTAGTCAAATACAAATGTGCTGAAGCGATGAACGCGTGATCAGAGAACATACTTGTATGTCTGTGCTGTGCCCTGAAGGCAAGCCCCTGTCTCATGAATGCTCAGAGTTTCAAAAGGTATTTATCTCTTGAGCTGTGTTGGTAAAAAAAAAAAGAAAAACAGTCCGTCTGCATTCCTCACCACTTGTGTAACCACAGTGCGTCAGCCTTGAACTGAAGTCTTTGAATTCCTGAACACAGAGACCAAAGTCTCCGAATTGTCTGAGATTTTGTAGATCGTATTCATTGGCCAACACTTCTGGAGAGTAATAATAAATGCAAGATTGTAATGTCCAGCGGGCTGCTGCTCAGGAGCTACACAATGTGAAGAGCTCTTGATCGACGGCATGCAGAGGTTGGATTGTGTCATACAGTGAAATGTCTGCAGATTGTGTAGTATGTAGCATACTTTTTTAGCTAGCCACATGGCTTTTGGGAGTTGAGTGGTCAACCACTGAAATATCTCAACAATTACAGTATTGGATGAAATGTTCACATTCATGGTCCTCAGAGGATGAATCCTACTCACCCTGGTGATCCCCTGATCTTTTTTTTATTATTTAGCTAGTGTATTAACAGCTATTAGATGAACTGCCATGAAACTTGGTACATTCCTGTTCCTGTGAGGATGAATCGCCGTGAATTGAAATTGTTCAATTTGTCCAACACTTTGGATTACGACCAAACACCTGCAAAACTAATGGCACTCCCATCAGCCCCAGTTGCACTTTGTGTTTTCAGTGCTAATTTGCTAATGTTAGCATGCTAACATGTTAAACTAAGAGCTGTGAACACGGTAAACAAAACAGGTGCTAAACACCGGTATGTTAGCATTGTCATTGTTGATGTTTGTGCGCTGACCGTAGCATTTAGCTCAAAGCCCTGCTGTGCTTACCTACAGCCTCACAGAGCCGCTCGCGTGACTGTAATGCCAAAGTTGTCCTTCACCTCGACTGATAATGTTCAAACCTACAGGAAAAACAAACTGGATTGACTCTGTTTTAAGCAGAAAAAGCTTCATAACACCAGAATCAGAATAAGCTGTCTGCTAACGCCTTGGGAAACGACCTTCAATTGAACTCACAATATATTTGATACATTCTATTCTCAGAGATGACTTGTTAATGGCAGGTGTAGGTGTCGAAACGGGATAATTAATATGTGACACCGGCGCTGTCAACAATGAAATGCACTCGAGGGGGATGGACCACACCTATTGGCGTCAGAGGGTTCACGTCAGCGGCTTATGAGGTAAATGGGAAACATGAATGTCTCTTGTGTCAGTGCTATTGTGAATACAAAAGATTTAAATATGACCCCTGTGCGTGTGGTGCATGAGTATACAAAACATCACTAACATTACACGTTCGTCCAACTTTCACGTCCAGCTCAGTTCCCTGCAGGGATGAGACGAGGACATCCGTGCCTTAACTAGATTAGCATTTAGCATTTTAAATTATCATTAGCATTTTAAATTAGCATTAGCGTTTGATGTTCTGGTTGCATTTGGATGGGATATAGGGGAGCCGTGAAGTTGACCAAGTTTATTAGCTGTATTTCAAACTCCTGCAGCTTGATAATGATCTCTCAGGTATCTGCTGTTATCTTATCAGTGTTATAGATCATGAGAAGGAGCGGTCACATGATCCTGACAACATGTTCTCACTTTGAACCGTCATTCATTTGTCTGTGCTTGTGTTCTTGTATATCTCAAGAAGCCGGAGAGCAGAACATTCACACTTTTAGCTGATGCCGTCACCTAAAACAACTTTAAACTATGGAAAGGTGCATTGACACCTCCTTTGGGTCAGTCAACAACAAGTCCCCCTTCACTCAAAAATGTGTTTCGCTTTTTGTTGCCTCACTTCGTCGACCGAAGGAGGAAAGTTTATCTGTGCTTTCTTTAAATCTCAGTGTAGGACGTGTACCTACAAGCAGGATTTTCCATTCTGAGAATGGACTCTCCAGTGAAGGTGGAGACATCTTGTGTCAAGTTCAGCGGTGAAGTTATGAAAGTACTCCATTTACATTTACAAAAGTTAAAGTACAGAAGTATCGGTAATAATATTTACAATTAAATGGAAGTTAGAACGTCTTTATCTTCTGTGCTGTGACATATTGGCCAATGAGACTGAATATTTGAGCGGTGTAAAGTTACAAAAGGTATTTAAATCACATCCTTCACATTTGATTGGACCGCTAAAAAGTGGGCGTGCTTAGAATGTAGCGTGATTTGAGGCGACAAAGGACTGTGGCGCCACACACACCTCCCTTATCGCTAAAAGTCTCAGATTGATTGATGGATGTCATGATGTTATTAGTTGGAATTGGTTGGTACTCACGTAAGCACACTTTTGTTTTACAGGAACAAAAGATGATTGGATTTTTAGAAACAAAATAGGCAGAGATTGATCATTTTGTACGAGCATGTATTGGTGTACAGTACGACCGGGGATGTGATCTAAAAAGGTCAAAGAGGCTTTTTTTCATTTCAGCTCGACCCAAAAGCATCAAAAGTAAAAGTACTCATCATGCAGAATGCATGTGAATATATCATATTGTCGGATCCTTATCATTGATGCATTTAAGCAAACTTTAATGTTGCACTTCACTGAGTTGGAACAAAATGGAACTGCTTTGTATCAGCTTCTTTTGTATATTCTAATAACTGTAATAATACGCTTAGTAATAGCTAGCAGCTTTTAAAATACTTCTTCCTAGTTCTAGAATCCGCTCAGACTCTTCTTACCATCTGGATTAAAAATATTTAGTTTGCTGAATAAAAAAGAAATAGATTTTCAACCTGTTTCCCAAATTGTTTCTCTGTTTTTTGTATCAAAACAAAGATGGTAGCCTGCTATCTATCGGTATCTGTGACAGTCGCGACTTGGGTAACAGGTTAGAAATCATTTCTTATTGGGGCGGTGACGGAATAATGTCATAAATATATCCGGTAAGTTACTGTAAAAGACCTCATGGCTTTTCCAAACATCGCCGGTTAAATAGAGAAACCAGTGGTTAGCATGTAGCCTACCTCTCAACTGGGG
The DNA here is from genome assembly GCF_949748355.1 of Melanostigma gelatinosum. Lineage (NCBI taxonomy): Eukaryota > Metazoa > Chordata > Actinopteri > Perciformes > Zoarcidae > Melanostigma > Melanostigma gelatinosum. The sequence continues at coordinate 8,522,598 of NC_136646.1, forward strand.
CTAGCTGTTTCCAGTCTTTATGCTAAGCTAAGCTAAATGGCTGCTGCTTGCTGTATTTTTCTACCATACATTCATGAGGATGGTATCAATCTTCGAGTCTAACTCTCGGCAAAAGGGAATAAGATATTCCCCACACTTTAGCTTGCCACATGTCACGCTAGCCCACTGACCAATCACGTACTTGTAGGCCAGCTAGCAGGCTCTGACATGTCAAAGAATACGCCCAACATGTCAAACTAAAGATCTGATTGGTTGAAGACTTTGACAATCAACAATATCGTCCCCATTCACTTAAACTGCAAAGGGATTCAGTTGTGAGTCTGCAGGCCTTGGCCTCTGTTCTTACCTGGAGACACAGAGGTGAGATCTGATTGGATAAAAGCTCTACTTAAAACAAGCTGCACTGGAAGCAGAGCAACTGAGAAAGACAGTAGCTGTGCAATGAGAAAATGAGATAATGGGAAAATAAATTATAATACATGTAGTGTATTTTTGAAAAATGATTCAATTATAAAATAGCTATAACTTTGTGATTCTGTCTACCTTGACGGCCCACCACTGTTGCAATGTGACTTTAAACACGGGGTAACCAGTGGACGCATGGAGAAGTAAAAAAAAGGTAAACAAAGAGGACGGCTCACTTGTGTTCAGCCTGTCATAATAAATTGACTCAGAAACATTAAGGGTTAAAGATGGAACAAAAAATAAACATGAAATCATAAGATATTTATTTATTTATTCATCAAATATTTGATTTTGTCATTGAAGCTGTTTTGACAAAAACGAGTAAATAGATTATATCAAGTTACCTCTCATCTTGTGAGGTAAGAGCCTGAAAGACGTTTAAATCAGGGAGGACAAAGTATAAAATAAATACCCACAATTGTACATCATATTTTTTGACGTTGTCTCTCACACTCAACCACCTACGAGGTGACGTCAGTGAGTCCCTGAGGGTTCAGGGTTTAGGGCGTTAGTGGTGGGACGTTGGGACTGGGCCTGTTCCCACACAAGCACACAGCCAGACACACCTCCTCCTCCTCCTCCTCTCACTCCTCCTCCACTCGATCTCTCGGTGCAGAGAGCCGCCTCCCACCACCAAGCCCGGTGAGCGTCAGTCAGACAGGCCACAGTCAGCAGGAAGGAGAGAGGACGAGTCGGAGCAGTTTAGACCTCGTCTAGTTTCTCGCTCCCTCACAGGACCCGTCACATGGGAACAGCCACCTTTCTATGCACGCATGAGAATGTAGCGAATACTTTGCAGCAGTCGTCTTTCATGATTGTAATACAGGCGCATCGATGTAGTTCCAAACAAGATATTTAACCGCCCCCCCCCCCCAAAAAAAAGGTTTTATTATATCAAGATGCAGCCATAAACTCACTGTCTCGCGAGGTGGAAGTTATTTTTTTCCTTCAGTCCAACTCTTCCTGTCAAGATGGAAAGCAGCGCTCCTTAGGACACCGGACGAGATGGGGAAATGGGAGCTGACAATGGTAAGACAACTACATGTGATCCAGAAATGAAGTCAGCTAAACAGTCGAGTTCTTGTTGTGTAATGTATTTGCAACAGAGCCAATCAGGGCGAGTCAGGGACTCTGTGTAATGGAATAAATGGTGCTTTTATGATTAATATGAGAAGAGATATTTGGGTCTACAAGTCCGACTTAGTTCAATCTCACTCTTCATGTTTAAATACTTCTTTTCTTTTTTTTTAATCCCTGTAAATTAAATTTGAGTGGGAATGAGCTGGTTGCACTCAAACTGCAAAAGGCCTAACCTCAGTTTGTATTACCATTATACACCCCCCCCCCCCCCCCCCCTGAAGACTGAATACCTGTCAATGTTTGAAACACCCAGAAGTTCTTTTTTAAGAAACATGTAATGTTGTTCTGGAGAATCCTTGCCATCTATGTAAAATCAATATTCTGCACAACAACAACAACAAATCTTAGCTTGATTTTTTAATTTGCAGAATACATTTGCTGTAAATGAAGTGTGTTTTTAGTAAAAAAACAACAACTTTATTTTGTGTAACAATGAAGAATGCTGGGAAGAAACATAACTGATATTTAAAATATGTCATGGGTCAGCGGGTAATCGGTTAATACAAGCTGACGGTGTTTACTTCCATTTGTTTAACTCTGTCTCCATGATCTGCTTTTTCATTCATATTTAATGCTGCAGAGGCAACACAATCGCATCTTCATGGATACGTTTTCTGATTGTAGACTTGGCTGTAAGTGCAGTGCTTGGTACCACCACAGACACAATGCACAGTTTCGTATTTGTGCAGCGAACAAACGAGCTCTGGGAGACAATGGGGTTTTGTGTGATGCTTGTCGGCACCGGCAGACACGGCAGCCTGAGACTCCTCTCCTTGCACGAAGTCATTTAAATGATCATTTACATATGAGGATGTGAGTCCCCTCATCAAGATGACCGACTTTAAATGCTTGCTGAGAGAGAAGGACGCTTCTCTCATCTCCTGACTGTTTGCACATATTCTCCAGAAGATGTGTATTTGTATGGAATAATTCAGATCGAACAGCTCATGACACCATTGATTTTCTATTTTAAATACAGCATATGAACTAATATTGAATGTCTGCTTGTTTTCACTCCAGGGCATCTTTATAGATCTGTGAATCATTTGGGTGTTAACCACTGGAGTCCTGTAAGACCTGCCATTGACTCCTGCTGTTATTATTATATAACGCACGAGGCATTTAAAGGGACCCCCACTGATTTTTGCTCATGTTTAGTTCACTTGTTGTGAAAACAGCTGGAAGAAAAATAACCCTGATGATGTCACGGTGATGTCATCAGGGTTACCTGAGCAATGCTTTGGGATTGAAACGTTTTTGAAGACGGGCTTTCAGCAGGCAGGGTGAGTGGAATGTCAAAGCAGGTCGTTTTTCTTTACATTGTACATTTTGTACACTATGTGCTGTTTGAGACCAAACTGGGACTGTTGCACCCTAAAAAAAAGGTCTTAGGCAGGAAGCCATTTTCAGGGTTCGATATCTTCAGACATATAACTCCCCATTTCACACAAATATTCATGATCCTATAGGAATGAGTCACACATTGAATATTTTGCCGTTTCACGAATTTCGTTTCTGTAAGATCCCCTGAAATTTGGCACATCAATCAACGACTGGAATTATTGAAACGCCCATACTTTGAGGGACTGCCTGGGGCCCCAAAACCTCCCATTTTACACTTTGTCTTCCATATCCAGGGGCCAGTAATGAAAAGTATGACATCTGCTTGTGCTTTTCAATCACTTAGATCTGCTGCACACCATTTTGTCTGTGCCCTTACCAAACTGCATGGCTCCAGAAGTGACATTTCTGAAAATATTTCTAAAAATGGCTTCCTGTCTAACACATTTGCACAAAAGTGACATAATTCCCAGGGGAGGGGGAGGGGGGGGGGGGGACTTAATTCCTCAAAATTCAGCAAAAATATTTTCTATTTTTGTGGTCTTTTATACAAAATCTGAAATGCAATGTAAACTAAAAACTGAAAATCAGATTTGACACAGAGTGACTCAAGATGCCATTAAGTTGCAATATGGAAAATGTAGTATGCAGCATTTTTGGACCTTCTCTCGCATACTAGAAACAAAAAGTCAGGCTGTTTCTTTAATGATGGTAAAGATGGCAGCTATGGGTGTCTTTAGGCTTAAATGAATATCTTGCGTTCTGCAGGTATGTCCGACTTTAATTCGATTTTGACGATGAAATCAGCCGCAAAGACCAAAAATGGAAAGAAATTTGAAAGGGACATCATTTCAGTCTTGTTACCCCGCTTTGCCAGCACTGACCTAATAATGCAGCTGGTGTTCAGTCTTCACAAATTATGTGTCGCAGCTGTTGTGCCGGTATACTTCACATAAAATGGGAGCCTGAACGAGGCGCTCTGCAACCCCGTTGCCCTGTCGTGTCAAGTGCTGTTAAGCATTCTGGAGGAGCTACCGCTCCAACACTGATTAATAGCTCTCGCTGAGATCAAACAAGGTCCGACCCAAAGAAAGAAACGTCTGAACAATATCACGACACTTGGTGCTGTAGCAACAGCCTGTACAAACCTCCGAGGCTCTTTTTTTTTTATCGGTCGTTGGAGGACGACTGATGATGAAACTCGCTGATACTTTTGCTTATGTCGTGATAACCTTTGATCGTCCTCTATTTGTCCATAAACACTCCTATGAACCTACAACATTCTGGGAAATTTCAGATGGCTGTGTAGCAGGGAAATGAGCATCTGATGATTGTTATCATTACACACTAAAACTGTTTGTGCAGTCGCTCTAGGCCCAGAATGATGGGTACGAGTAGCCCGTAGCAAATATTGCACAATCATTGCAGCTCTCATGGGATTAGTGTGAGTCTCAGTGGGATGTCGAGTCACTTGCTTGTGTTGGTTCACCTGGCTGGTTTTTTTTGCCTTCTTTTTTTTAACCTCTGACCCCACTGTTTTGACCGATAACAATCCCAGATACATACATATTTGGTGTTGTGACCCGTAGCTGTATATTTTTAGGACACAAGCAGGACATTGATTGGCAGCCACACCCACATTATTTCCCACCTCTGCCATCCCCAGAACCCAGTGCAGGAGTGGGGCGAGGAGTTCGAGGACGGAGCGGTTTATGGGGTCACTCTGCGCCGGGAGCCCGTCCCCTCCTCCCTCGAACCCAGTGAAGAGAGTCCGTGCTGCGCTTTCATGCAGTACCGAACCTGCAAGGTGCGGCGTCTGAAGGCTGCTACCCTGGAGCTCCTGGTGAACCACCTCCTCGACCCCGGCAGCCAGGAGCAGGACTACGGCAGGATCTTCCTCTCCACATACAGAACCTTCACCGGTACCTCAAAGCTCATAGAGCTGCTGTTCCAGAGGTACGATGCTGAAAAAAAGATTGATACCACTTTCATGTCTGTATAGTAAATAGTAAAAGTTAGCTTAGCTTAGCACAAAGACTGAAAATGGTCCAAAGTATGACAATAATTAGTTAGCTTTATTCTACTTACGTTTTGGTAGATTGATATTGTTACTGGCTAAGTGTTCCCTCCTGTTTCCATTTTTTATGCTAAGCTAACTGGCTGCTGGCGGTAGCTTTATATTTAGCATACAGACAGCAGAGTGTCCATCCTCAAATTGAACTCCCTGCGAGGAAGCGAATAGGCGTACATCTCAAAATGTCAAATTATGCCTTTAGTGGTCAGTTTGATGATGCATTTTATTTCAGTTCTCACTCATTCAAATTTGAATTTACACTCAATCTGCTTCAGTTTCTCTCTCCTTTGGGTTAAGCTACTATTACTCTTTCAGCCACTACCGAATACGAACAGTTTAGCATAGCTTAGCCTCTTTCTCTGGTCATCTTCCCCAATCAGAAAGTTCAGGCTCCTTTTCAAACGTGGTGAAGAACCATCTCCGTTGTGCTAGCATCTGGGAAAACAACTTGGGTTGTCGCATATGCAAAGTCACCATGTTGTGTCAGGATCTTTTTATACATTGTTTACCTGACAAGGCGACCATCTCTTGCCTGCTTTGATGGCGTAATAAGCACGTAGCAGGTGCTCATTATCCTGAGGCTTTCAACAACAACAATTATGCACACAGCAGTTTTAGACTGTGGTGGGCATGTAACGGGATCAGGCTTAGGTTGGCTCCAAGACGGGAGTAAATAATAATTTATTTGAATGTCTGTTTTTTTTTCTTCTCCCAAAAGAGACAATGCTGTCTCCGGTCTGTACAACAGTGAATGCTACAGGAGGTAGGTGGATGACTTCTGTTTCAGTTTACAGTGTGCTTGAACCCTTATCTGGTTAATATTTGAATTATTATTACGTCAATGTGGCTTAAAGTGTTGCTTAAATAGTTAAACTGTGATGATTCTTCCGCTGCCTCCTCAGCCCTCTGTTGGCCTTTGTCCAGACATGGTTGGATGAGTACAGCGAGGACTTCAGGGATCGTCCTTTGCACCCGGCTCTCAGGCTGCTGTTGGACCACCTGAGGATCAGCTCCGCAGTTCACAACAATATGCGCAGCCAGCCCAACTTCAGCTCGCTGGCTGGGCAAGCTGAGGCCCTGCTCAAGAGTTTGCAGATAGAAGGTGACCCTCCCCCACGTGACATGACCAAAAATTATAAGGCTTTTTGCCCACGGGCCATCAAGCCAAATCGTCCTGCAAAAAGCCAGGCTCACTGTTTTCTTGATCTGTGTGTTTCTTGAGCAGAAGTCGAGACAAATGTGAGTCCTGCCCCGGCAGACATGGAGGAAGATGAGGAGGGTTCTGGTGATGAGGATTCGGGATGGGAACACTCTCTGGATCCAGGTGGCATCATGGATTTCTCCACTGGAGCCATTGCCGAACAGCTCACCCGAACAGACTCTGTACGTGGTCAAATTTATTTTGAAATGTTCCACAATTCTCTTGTTTAACATTGATGATTCAAGGCAGCTCACTGGGTCTCATGGCATTTCAGGCTCTGTTTGTCAAAGTGGTGCCATACCAGTGTCTGGGCTGTGTGTGGTCGCAAAGAGACAAGAAGGAAAACATGTCGCCAACCATCCGAGCCACCGTTGCACATTTCAATGCTGTTACCAACCAGGTCATCATGTCCCTGCTCTGTCAGCCGACAGACGCCACCTCCAGCCCCACCTCCTCCCGCCGGCCTCCCACTACACCAGCTCAAAGGGCCCGCATCATAGAGAACTGGATCGGAGTAGCCCAGGTCAGTCGAATTCCTTTATAAAAGGAGAACGGTGATCAACATAAAGCACGGGTACCATTGCTATTTGATTTGAAGTGAATCCACTGAGAGCAAGTTGTTTCCTCTGCAGGATTGTCGTCTGTTGAAGAACTTCTCCTCTCTCAAGGCGATCCTGTCGGCCCTTCAGTCTAACGCAGTTTACAGGCTGAGGAAGACCTGGGCTGCTGTCAGCAGGTAGGGTTGGGTTATAGCCATTTCAAAGGCAACTTTTGCCCGTCTCTATGGTTACATTCATATTCTGTTCTACATAAACGTCCTTTTAATGAGGACGTTGAGCCCTCATTAAGTGCAATTCAATGTCACAGACAATGCAAGTCAGCAAATGTCCTTGCCTTTTGGTTACCTATATTCTTCAGTAGGCAGGGTCATGGACAATCCAGTAAGCCATTATATTGTCATGGGTAACTGAAGCATAACTTCATGTTGTTCTCTTTATGGTGTAAACATCTGGTCGAGGACCAAGTACAGTTATATAATAGTTGATTATTAAAGTACCTGGTTTTGGAGTAAGTTGCTGCATATTTACTACATATTGTCTCTGTTCTTGTTGTAGGGATAGCATGGCCACGTTTGATAACCTCTGGGAAACCTTCCCTGATGAGAACTGTGTTCTGACCAACAGAGAGCTCCTGGTGGAGGTGAGAAGGAAACCATGAGTTGCACACAAAGATAGGTTTACTCCAGTGTTAACAGTGACTATGATCCATGTCCATGCAAACCTGATGGACAAAATAACCCTCATCAGAATCAAGGGTTCATGTTGCTAATATATACACACCATTTTCCTAATTATTCTCAAAATATCAATTTGTATTTTTACGAAATCATAATTTAACAGTTTTTGTTTATCATAATTACCATCTAATTATATATGTGTGTGTGTGTTTGTATATATATATATACACATATTAGGGGTGTAACGGTTCACAAAATTCACGGTTCGGTCCGATACAGTGGAGCCACGGTTCGGTACGTTTCGGTACAGTAGAAAACTATAAATGGCAGAGAAATGTACTTGATTTTAAAATATATTTATTCATTACAACTAACATCATGAAGTTATTCTTTGACTTTTAACAATGATGGAACTATACCTGAGTGACCCATCTTCTGGGGTGTCTTCTTAGCAACACATAAGCATAAAAAACTAAAACTGCTCCTTAATGTTATGTAGTGTTGTTACTTACATCTTGCAAAAGAGATTTTTAATCTCAATGGGACTACCTGGTTAAATAAAGGTTTAAAAAAAAATTAAAATTCAAACGTATTGCCTCGTACCGAACGGTTCAATACGAATACGCGTATTGTTACACCCCTAACATATATATATATATATATATATATATATATATATATATATATATATATACATACTGTATACTTGCACATTTTAGAGTATATCGCTCTTAGTTATGCTCGCCTACTGAGTTAGAAAGCTAGCAAAGCTCTAAAGCTACTTGGTAGTAAGTTAGCAAGCCAATATTAGCCCGCTATAAGGCAAAGTAAGCTGACTTAGTCGCCAACAGTCCATCCACAACAACAGTAACGTTAGCTAGCAAACTAATATAGCTTAAGAGTAGTTTGATAATGACTGCAGGATGCTTCACATAGTAATTGTCTAAGAGTCTCTCTTTAAGTTATGCTACTAAGCTAGCTAACCTACTTGTATAAGGGAGTTCATCCACAATTGCTACATGCATGCTCGTCGCAAGCCAATGCTAGCCAGCTATAAAGTAGAGGAATTGGATTATAATAGCCAAAGCTTTTTAAACTCCTTGTAGTTGGTGTGTAAATGTTACAACTTTTGATTTAGTAATATCACTTTTTCTGAGGTGAAAAGGTATAGATAATACTTTTGTAGCATATAGATGTTTGTGACCATAAACACAACAGGGTATGAACTGTACAAATAACAGGTCACGAAGAATGTTTCCCATGTTGAAAACATGTTTGTCAATGAATTTCCTCTACACATGGATTTTTTTCTTTTCTCATTAATTTCTGAGTTTAATATTTACAGAATTGTTAATGGGAAACTAGAGGCCTCAAGCGCACCGTGTTCCCTCTTTTCTTTTATGAAGTCTCCTTTAGGCGACTGCGTCAGAGGCCACTTGTGTCTAGTTGGGCTCTAAGGTTAATAGATCATACAGTAGATAGGCCTGTATTCTCCGCATACAACAGCCGAGCAACCTTCACTAGTATTTACTGCTTCACAAAAACATTGAAAGGGGATTTTATTCCCAGGGAAATCATTTTATACGCCTCACTTTTGTTAACTTGTTCACCTCCTTTTCACGTTTCAATGTGGTTGTATTCAGGCGGTGTCTTTTATTAACAATAGGGAGGCTTTTTATCTTTGTGAACACAGTCACTCGTGCATTTGTTTGATAGCCTAATCACTGTTTTTGACAGATATTACTCACAAAGACTTAAGAGAGAATGCTTAGTTGTGGCCTCCCTCCCTTTCGCAAGATAATGATTAAACAGGATATCCAAGTTAATGTGTAATAAGTCTTATTATTGTCTTGAAGAACTTGCTGCATAAGCCAGTTTACAGTTTAACGACAAACTTCATTTAAAGTCCACCTTGTACGTGCTTGTGTGCATGCATGTAATTGAATGTTTATATACCTTTTTGTTTTAATCATAACTGAATATAGCTCTGTCTGACCTACTTCTACAGGACGGAGGCCAAGCGACCGTGGATAAAATTTCTCCAAAGATATCCAAGCGGTGTCCGATCCCAAGACATATGGTAAGCCATACAGAATGAGAAAGAAAAAGCAACATTCCTTTTCTGCCATATTTCGAATGTTTCACAGCAGGAGTGTTTGACAGTTTGATAATTTTTTTGTTTACACATGAAATATTCCATATCATATAACTCTGAAAGCCACAGGAGAGCATGTGTGGGCAGAGTGTCTCTGGCATGGCAGATACCCAAACCTATCTTTAGCCCTCGCTCTGTGTTGAACAAGTTTCAGATGGTCCCAGATCACCAGGATTATAGGACGGTAATAATAGACTACATGGGGATCTTTTATGAGTCTTACGCACATTCTCCTGGGCCATAACATGAGCCCACAGTGCGGCCGACTGGGACTTATCTTGTGTGAATGTCGTTCAAACTCAACCCATTTAGTGGAAAAAAGAAAAAGCTAATGGCTGGATTCAAAAGACACAAATAACCAGACACAGTGACACAGGAAACTACTTCTGTAACCCTAATGGGTAGTGTGCTTACGTGTCTCTCTGCAGAGTACCTCCAGTGGATTGGTTCCTTACCTGGGCACCTATCTGACCGTCCTCACCATGCTGGACACTGCTCTGCTGGACACAGTGGAGGTACTTGATGTAGCCTGAGTAACCTGAGTCCCTCTGCTTGACCGTGATAACAGTTTGGCATGTACCGTACCGCAAAATGTCATCAACTTTACTTAATCCCCCTTTTTAGCATCTGTAGATAGTATTTAAACTTTGTTTTGCTAGGTCTTAATTAATTTAGATATCATCTAGAGCAGTGGTTCTCAACTGGTCTGGCTGCGGGACCCACCATCACCCCTTAATGACAAGCCGGGACCCACTACCCAAATTATATATATATATAATTTGGGTATATCTATATTCAAGAAGTCTAGTCTATCAATTATATTTTAACAAATATTATTCTCGTTTTTCAAATTTAACTGGATGGATTATAAATAATACATAGAAATACATGAATACACGCTCTTCTCATTTCAAGTAAAATAACGGCTGGATTAAAAAATGAATTACGTAACTGAATTGCCCTGCAGCTTTGAATTCAGTCCATTCAGGGTGAAGTGAAAAAGCCACAATATTGTGTTTTTCTCATCTTCTAAAAAGAGAAATTAGTGTTATGAGTCTGTCCAGTCAGAGTCTAATGACTCTGGTCTCTCTGGACATTTCTCTCTTTTGGAAATCGTCCTATGATTTGACTTTCACATCTCACACTACAACAGTCCTGCTCTGCTCTCTGTATCCTCGTCTCTCCCCGTGTGTCATGGTGTTTGTACATCTCACTCAAGTCAGGAAACTTGTCAGAATACTCATATATATTCACGTGATGTGATTCACAACACATTGGTCGTGTTTTTCCTGCACCGCTGAACAAGTCCCGTAAATGCTGGAATAATTCCGCTGCATAAAAAAATGCCCTTCAAAATAAAATCACAATTTATTTATTTATTTATTTATTTTTGTCAGGCAAAGGCCACTCATTGTACCTTTTTGGTCTGAAAACGTGGGTCGCGACCCACCAGTTGAGAATCACTGATCTAGAGGTAGCTTTACCTCACCAAATGTCATGGCTCGAGTCAAATGCGGGATGTCAGCTACTGAGTTCTGCTAAGCTAACGTTAGCTACTTTTAGCGGGAGTTTAGTTGAGGATTTTTTTTAATTCTTCATTGTTTAGTTACTGACTCATTTAGGAATGTGGAATAAAATGACCACGATGCGAGTTCTTTTAAAAGCCATGAGGACATTTAGTTTTAGCTTTAGCTAAGGCTAACAGTGGCTATATCACCAGCTAGCTTGATATAGCTTTATTGCTTTGTGCTCGTGTCTACACAAAAACAAATCCATAAATTACAAACGCAGAGTCCAGTTACTTCGGTTTTTATCGAAGTTTTATAAAGCTGTTTTCAAATAATATTTCTATGGCATAATAATTGGAATGAGATAAAACGGAGTTAACCAGTTCTAGATGATTCACGTGGGTTGCAAACAAATACATGAAAAAACATTTCAAAAAAGGTTCTTATTTATGCTTAAAACAACATATCAATGTGTTATAGACCATGTACTAATCATTGATATACTGCTTGGGGGGATGTTAGGTTAAAGTGTTACCGCAGTGTTTTTGTTCATTTTCTGATCCAATGATTCATTGGTAAATGCAATAAATCAGTATTTCTCTTTTGACAGGGTGGCCTCATCAACTTTGAGAAGAGGAGGAGGGTAAGTGGTTCCTCTTTCTGTCATCTTTTATGCATTCCCCTTTCATTTATTCTTTTTTTCCATTGTCGTCAAAAAGGTACAAATGTGTCCGTGTAACATTCTGTCAGCACTATATGACGGTGCAGTTGGGCACGTTCAGTATATTTGCATTGTCAAAGTAAACTGAGAGGGACATTTCCCGGCCGGCTCCTCGGCACATGACACGCTGAAAGCTAGAGACCTTTTTTTACATTTACATATCTCATCAAGGAACACTTTACTGCAGCATTGGCTACTTTTTGAAATGTCTCACCTCGTTGCTCCAGGTAAACCTGATAAACCTGTAAACCAGGTGTAGGGAGTCAGGACATCTCTAACACTCTGCTTGTCTCTCTCCCTACAGGAGTTTGAGGTTCTGTCACAGATCCGTGTGCTGCAGGCGTCCTGCTCCCAGTATAACCTGCTCCATCACCCCAGAATCGCTGCCTGGCTGCGGGGACACAAGCTGCTCACCGACCAGGAGAGGTGAGACGCTTTATTTCCACCTCCGCACGACATGCCCACGAGCGGATCACAAGTAGAGAAAAGCCTGCAGAAAGCCCAATAAAAGTTCAGTTACATAATCTGAAGGATGCGTGGTAAACATTCCTCATCTGTCATTCAAGAGTAAAATCTACAAATGGACAAATAAAGGTGCGTTGCTTTGATAATTTAATTGTTAGGTGCAGTACGCATTAATCACATTGTTCCGTCATATTGAGTCCCGACTTATGGTCAGCAAATCAGTTCTCGTTATCTGTTGAGATTTAGCGCAGTCACTGTCGAAGCCTCGTCATAAAGAAAGCACTCATTTGACATTTATAATGCAACAATTCGATACAAACTAATGTGACCTAACTGTGGTGGTGATGCAGCAAGAAAACCACAACTAATGTTTCAACAAGATAACACAACTGGGCCGTAGAGAAGAGTATTCAGGGGTTAAATGCCTGCAGCAAGAACACTAGCAACAAGCCCAACGTTGTGCTCAGTGCGTGGAAATCGATGGTAGGTTCTCATCTCTGTTTGTCACACAGCTACGAACTGTCCAGAGAGCTGGAGCCTCCGTTGGACGTGTGCTCGCCGACCCCCTGGAGCCACCGCACGCTCTCAAAGAAGCTCTCCTCGTGAGTATGCTGCTGCGGTCGCATTTGAATGTTCAAACGCACGCAAGCCACGTCCGGTCGGAACAGTATTTGCATTGCCTCAGCATGAAAGGAATCAATTGTTTTGAGCATGAATTGTTGTGTGCTGTGTCAATACATAAGAATAGGGTCTATTATATGATACGATCATGTATGAAACGGCATTATCATCGTGGGGTTTTGTCTCTGATGCGTGCTCACGTTGAACTTCTTTTGTCCTCAGTCTCCTGACGGTGAGCGACGGGTCTAAAAAAGTCCCCGCGGACCAGATCAGCGTCTCGTCCTCTGGATCCAGTGGGTCCGAGATGGAGGATCTGTCCTCCCCCAACACGGCCTGCTCCATCAGACTGCAGGTAAACCTTGTTTGTCGTCTTCACTTTTGTCCTCGGCTGTGCACACGCCTTCGTCCCATAAGGGCCTTTGTGTTCAGCACAACGTCCACTATTTACGCTTCACAAATAATAGTTTCTTTCTTCTTCTTTTTTCGGAGAAGTCAAACAAGCCCCAAAGCATTTCTAAAGAGGAGTATAATACTCCGAATGGTTTTCGAAACCGGTAAACTTGCGTAATCTCCCTTCACAAAAGATCCTCTCTAAAGGGCCATTGAAGCTAGCGTGCAGGAGGGTTCGTCTCACTTCCACTGCGCATACAAATGTTTTCACCATGTTTCTCGCTTTCTTCTCCGCAGTGCTTCCACAGCTCTTGCAACAATGTGTCCGAAGCCTTCTCTACCTTCTCGTCCTCCTCTTCCTCATCCTCCCCCTGCTCCTCCGCCGCTTCCACCACAGACTCCCCCACTCCTTCCAGCTCCTCCTCCTCCTCCTCTTCCTCCTCCTGCCGGGCTGATCTCTGCCGCAGTGCTCGGCCGAAGCCCACGCCGGCCTCCCACCACAAGCGCTCCGTGTCCATGACCTCGCTGCCCCTGTACAACCGCCAGGTGGCTGACTCCTGTATCGTGCGGGTGAGCGTGGACCTGGGCCACAACAACGGCAACATGTACAAAAGCATCCTGGTGAGTAGCACTGATTTCAAAATACAAGCTCTTCACCACTTTGTGTTCTTTTTTCATATCCAAAGATGGAGATTTTATGTAGTTTTTTTATTTCTAATTTGCACATTTTTACTTTTGATACTTATTGTACTGTTTGTACTTATACATTTTGGAGACAATACCGATGTCAATAGGGCTGCAACTGAGGTCTAAAAAACAAAATTGTATTTTAAAAATATATATTTAAAAAAAAGATCAAAATATACAGAAGAAATGTAGTAGTTAAATTGCAAAAAAGAGAGATAAAATACATATATACAAACACACACATACACAGAAATGAATGATCAAAAATCGTGTGTGTGTGTGCGCTGTAGACGTCAGGTTTCCATATCACACATCACATTTTGTAAGTTGCAAGCTGGACTGTGATTGGCTCTAAACTAGTTGTGATGTCACAGATCATGTCTGTTCATCGCACGTGTTGAACTGAGTTTTAAGGCGAGCGTAGATAAACTCCCCACGTCAGCAGATTAAACAGCCGTCGAGTGTCAAACTCTGCACATGCGTCGTTCTGCACGGCGGAGCTCAAACATCAAAGTGAAGTAACGATCAGCGCAACTCATTTTGGCGTGAAGGCGGACTTCAATAAAGCCTCTGAATACTTCTACTGTACTCTCCGAGCATCAAGCCAGAGCGGTGCACAGAAAGTGCAATGCTTGCAGTTGACTTTCACAAGCAAAAACTTCACTACGGTGTGTTTTTAATGCCACTTTTTTTTATTCTTTGCCTCTCATAGTTGACCAGCCAGGACAAAACTACCCAGGTGATCCGTAGGGCCCTGGAGAAGCATCACCTTGAGCACATGAACTGGCAGGACTTCACCCTGACTCAGGTCATCTCTCAGGAACGAGGTCAGTGAGACAGAATCAAAAGAATCTTTGAAAGTTAGGCTGGAAAAAAAGGGAAAGTGCCCCTTTTGACGATTTCTCTTTTCTGTTTTTCAGAGTTGCTCATACCCGACAAAGCCAACGTCTTCTATGCCATGTCCACGGTGTCGAACTTTGACTTCCTTTTGCGGCAGTTCCCCAAAGGCCAGAAGAAACCGCTGAGGGCCACGTCTAGTCTGGGACGGTACACGAAGTAGCACCTCTCGTCTCCAAACCAAAGATGGTCCAGCTTTCTTCTTTTAGATTAAAAAGAAGGTAAAAATGTGACATTTTTAATGGTAAGAGGATGCAAAAGCACTTTATGAAGAAGAACTCTCGCCTCAACAGAAAATGGATGCTTGAAGACACATCTGGATCAAAAATTCCTTGACTTTTATTCCCCCCCAGAGATGTGTTCTCAAATGCTTCTCAGTGCATGGTGCTGCTAGATGTCAACGCGTGCCTGCATCGCTGACCTAACAGGAACGCTGAGAAATGTCTCCCGACGCAGCTGTCCGCCAATAATAACCTGTGTGGTTTAAAAAAAGGGAACGTAACGATGAACTCCTGGGGTCGGTTGTCAGCCACTCTGGAGGCGATGGGTGCGCCGGGGCCGTCTGTGGAGTGGGGGAGGGGGAGACGTGTACCCGGGGGGGGAAGTTCAGCCTCGGCTTCCCGCTCGCTGTGATCCTCATCGAGTGAAGCGAGCGGCCCCGACTGGTAGGTTGGCATTCCTGAGTCGGGGTAACCATGGCAGCAGCAGCAGAGACGTTTTTGATGGACGGGACCGGATGCACATGTTCAAATGTCTCTAAAATAAGACGACAATAACGGCGAACAGAGTTTAGAATAATTGTTTTCCTCGTGTTTTGTATTTATTCTCACTGTGGTTCGTTTTGATTGCACCTTCATTTGATTGAGCTTTGATCAGTGAGGTAATCGTTGCCTTGTTTTCTGATGAATTCTGAGGATATTTTAAATATTAATGATGACAATATTTAAAATTTCAATAGTAATGTCTTTTTTTAAACTTAAATTGTATTAAACACATTTGGTTCAGACTTGTGAACCCTGGATGTAGCGGCTGCTTAAATGGCTTAAAGTTCAGATGTAATCATTTCAATGTCTCCAGATTTCAACACACTTAGCGCTCCAGGGACTCTTTGCGATGAGGAGGAGTTGCACATTGTACAGACACACTTGGTAAAAACACAAGTTGTATCCCTCTGAACGTCCCCCTCGGAGCGTCAGGAGCCTTGCTCAAGGGCATAGAGGGAGGAAACAGAGGTCTCATTGATCTCCTCTACCTACGCTCTCCATACAGATCTGGGACTTTGAAACAGTAAAACCCGTCTCTTATTAAACACTTATTTTCACTCTTGGGATCCAGGAATTAAGCGTCACAGTTGTAAAAGAAAGAGAAATAATCGGTTTAATAAACACTTTTTCAGTCCTATTTGTCTGACTGGTTTCTGCTGTGAAGCACAATGTAGCCAGTCATGGGTTAAGTGTTTCCTGAATGCGATATCAACATTATCTTTGGATCAGTGTTGGGGCAAGAACGAGTTTTCTTTTTCTATCTTCTTATGTTCACTCCTTGTCACATGTGGACAACGTGTCAGTTTTTTTGTCATATGAGAGCTCAAGATATTTTTTTTTAACCCAAATGAAAGCCAAAACGAATTGTAACAGCCCGGAGAAAATAATTATTCTATTTTATAAGAGAAATTTGAGTAAAAAGTCAAATTAATAAAAAAATCTTTTTTTTTATTGAAAAATAAATGCAGCATAGGCAATATAGAACATGATATAAATAATAGTACAAATTCAAAATAAAACGTAGATAATAAAATCAATCAATAACTGAAATACAGACAGCAGGATTTACATACAAGATTTATATACAGAAGCAATAATAAAAAACATGGTGAAATATAGTTGGCTAAATTAAAGCTCACTTCCACGCTTTTTCCAGATCTTTCGACCACCCCACGGCCTTCAACCTTTTTTGTTTTCAATGGATTTCATAGGTTCAATTTGAGGTCCATTTAAAAAATATTAAGACATGAAACTACCATACTTTTGATTAAATGAATATCAAATATCAGTTTCATGAATATTAGATTAGTCGGTACATTTGTATGTATTGGAATTAGAAGGATATATTATATAGAATGCAAATGTGAACTTCGTTAAACTTCTTCCAATATTTGTCCCATAAAAATGTTCTGCATAAAAACCCAACAACTGTCTCAGAATGTGCAGGGTCGAGTCTATTTTGACTGAAAAATCCGTTTTCTGTTTCTGTTTGTATTCACTAAACAGACTTTTGTTTTTAACTGAATAAAGTATTTTTTTAACTGAACAACTCAGGAAATGCTTCATGGAGACTTTTATTTTCAGGTTTTGTTTTCCTGTTTCACATGACGTCACTGACCCCTACTGTCGCTCGCGCGTGGTGCATCGCGGCCTGTTTCTTTGACGTGTTTTAAACACTTAAAACTGTGGACAGCGCTGATATTAATGTAAAAATAAATGTAACGTTGTGGACTAATCTTCCTACAACCGCGTTGTCCTCGCCAGTAAAGACCCAACGATGTCCTCGAGACAGACACAGGGACACGGACTGCTCCTCAAAGGTAAGACACCGCGCTAGCCGCCTCTAACTAAGCTTGCTAATTTAAAAGTAAGGTACAGTGGCTAAAATAGTCCACCTCATATTTACAAAACTCTCCACGGTGAAAGTGTATTAAACGTCGCCACAGGATGGCGCGAGAGAGCTGTCTGCTCAGCAAAATTCCCCAATAAACTGTAATGACATCGAGACGCCACGCGGGAGCAGTGGCATGTTAGCAATGGTAGCTAAGTCGGCTAACTCTAAACACACGTTTGGTTCTGTATGGAAGTAAAAGTGCTGAGGTGGCTTTAAACACCACAGAGGTATGCCAGGACCTCGGAACCCTCAGGGCCCGGCTTCATTCCGTCAAACCTGTATGTGACGTTGGCTTTTGAATGGAGGGGAATTTATTAGCCTCTTTTATAAATAGAAAACATAATAACATTTTCATGGAGCAGCTGCTCGGTTGCTCACCTGATCAGATGATCTGCGCAGTAGAAGACTGACCCAAAGAGAATCTGTCCTCTATCGAGTGCTGCCGGCCCATCCAGCCACTCAGTGCACTTGGCTGCAGTAGGTGCACACTCAGCAGATGGATATGGGTTTGAATTCATTAGGTTAGAACCTGCCTTGTGGTGTGTGTGAGTGTGAGAGAGAGGGGATGCTCAGGTCAGCAGTTCTAGAGGAGAAAAGGGACACTACCCCTCATCTCATACTTTCTCATGTATTATGTATGCTTGGGATGTCCGGTCGTGAGTTTGGCTGTGTGTGTGTGTGTGTACGCTGCATGTAGCCTCGGAAGTGCACACCCGTATCACTGCCGCCCTTACAGCCCTGAGGGATCCACGAACGAGACGTTCCAGCTCTTATCCGCCACAGGAAATCGGTGCCAAGCCGGTCTCTTAATGAGGACTGATGAGACGAGGACTTTGGCTGTCAATATAATCGACGGCCTTCACCTCTGTTGACCTGAGAGTGTTTGAGGAAGTCGGGGATATTTCGCAGTCGCTTGCATTCTTGAGCTTGTGAGGTCAGAAGTCATTTCTGCGCCTGTCTCGGGCCTCTTTAGCGTTTTGTTTCCTCTTAAATGGGATGTCAAGATCCTCATGGGGTTCACGGACTATTTAAATTCTGGGTTAGACGGACGCGCGTGAGGACGCTTCACTCGTAGCTTTTCCATTGGAGGTCACGACCCTCAAGTTCCTTACTGCCACCGGTCTGAAGTTCAGGCTCGTGTAAGCAGAGGCCTCGTCTTCGCCTCTTCCAAACGCACCTCTGGTGTAATATTTTGTTTGTTTCGCAACCACGCTGATTGCGCACAGGTGTGTGTTTGTGTGTGTGCGCGGGCGTGGAGGCTGCAAAGATGTTAGGCAACAGCTTCCTCTGATCTCTGCTCGACCCCCCCCCCCCCCCCCCCCCCCACCGCCTGTGGAGAAGAGAGGCATTCAGCTCAATTTACAGCTCAGAGCCCGAGGAAGAAAGGTGTGTCGGCAGCTTACGTGTGCGTCCGACAGTGTGTGTGTGTGTGTGGAGGTCAGTGAGTTACTGCCATGTTTTCAACAACCTATATATACGCTACACATGTTCCAGTGGCTGCAAAAGCTGTAACAAAGCATCAACACCAGCTCTGCACACTGTTGATAAACCTCGTTCCCCGTTCTCAGAAGAGGAAGGTACAGGACCCCCCCCCCCACACACACACAGAAAAAAAAGCACACGCCTATATGTATACCAACATTGAATCAGCATGACACCCCTTGATAATCTTGGCAGGGTGCAGATTGTGCCATATGCGCACGGACTCGTGCATTATGCATGAGGGGCTAAAAATGACTCCCCACCTCGATGCAGACATTTATGTGTTTCCGCGCCCGTTTAAATTTGCCCACGTGACTCATTCACGGCTGACATGGACGTGGGGACGTAGATTGTCGATCTTTTTTCCTCTCCAGACGTAAGCGTTGCCTTGAGGCGGCTTCCTCGTCACGCACCGGCAGCTCACATGTGGAGCCGGAGCAGTTATATTGCTCTATTTTGAGATTTTTAATCGCACGATTTCCACATTTACATCAGTGCTAATGAGGTGCTGCTGCTTCTCTCTGCGTGGACTCATTTGACTGCAAAGCTTCACCCGTCCTATATAAACTATAGGAGGAAGTATTTCAACAGTGTAAATCATGATCTTTGTGTCTTCAAGCTATTGAAAACTGATTTTGATATATTTTTTTCCTTTGTGCTCAGTGTTTGAGCTATTTATTTGATATTATATTTTGTTTTTGTTATTTGATTGATGTGCGACAAGCAGTTTAGAATAAGCGTTCAAAATCTCTTACGTTCAGGCGAAGGATGTTGAAACGCCTTCAGCAAAAAGAAACATTAAAATGACTTCTAAAGGCTTGGAGTTCTACACGGAAATGTACCAGCAAAAGAGGAGTGCAAAAACGTAAACAAGCTAAAGGGTGTATGAGAAACATCAGTGCCTTCATGACATCAAATGAAAATATAAATTCAGTGAATGCCGAGCTTTCTATGTTCATCAAGTGTTACCAAGATGCAAATGACATGTAGGCATATTTTGTGAACTTACCTTTACCTCAAGATGAAGTTAAAGGCAAAATCAGTACTTCAAAGAAAAAATGACAATGTTCTGTGACTTCACTGAAAAGGTAAAAAGCTGCCTGTCTGAAATGGGTCACTGCACTGAACGAATCAGCCGCTCCCAGCTGCCGACTTGATGGGAAGCTGCTGGTGTGTTAAATTCCTGGACCAAAGCCCTTTGAATTTTGCCATGATTCAGAACAGCCAGACTGATGGGTCACAGACCCATCACAAAAGTCTCAGATGACCCAGGTGACCTCGAAGCTCTCACACCAAACCACATTGTAATGTTAAAGCGCAAACCAATCATGCCACCAGGACTTATTTGATCAAAGTGATCTATACATCAGGAAAAGGTGGAAGCAAGTACAGTACATGGCTGAACTCTTCTGGAAGAGATGGATCTCTGAGTACCCACCTATGATGCAAGAGAGACAAAGATGGACAAGGCCAAGAAGAAGCCTCACTACTGGAGACATTGTCCTTGTTGCAGACTCCACAGCTCCAAGAGGATCTTGGATGATGGGGAAAGTTTTGGATGCAAGACCAGATACAAAGGGGCTGGTGCGCGCCGTCCGACTTCAAACCAGGACCAGCGTTCTGGAGAGGCCGGTGACGAAGCTCTGTCTGCTGTTGGAAGCGGCAGTGTAGCATCATGGACTGATTTTTTTCTCCACCTCTATCTTTCCCTACCTCTACTTCTCTCTCTATTCTTTTTTGTCGGAGGCATATCAAGAAGATTAACTTTAGGTTAATGCAGTGGTTCTCAAACTTTTTCTGTCGCGCCCCACTTTGGAGGAAGAAAAATGTTCATGCCCCACCGCCCCAACAAAATTGTAACAAAATGTTGAATTTTTATTGAAACATTTTGTGACTCCTCCGTCTGTGCTTTTTCAAATAATAGAATAAAGAAAATTGCAATCACTTTTAAGTAAACCAGATTGCTCCATCAGACAAAAACAAATAAAATGTGCAATCACTTTGTTAGAACAATGCAAATAAAGTCATATCTGTGCAAAAAATAACTACAATTTGGCAAAAAATAGCTTATTGCAATTGGCTGCAATTGACCTGTTTTGCACTAAACATCTTTTCAAGACAAGAATAAAGTGCAACCTGTGAAAAACTAAACAAAACAAGTTTCATACTATCCGCAGCTAGTTTTCAGACATAAAACACAGACTGGTCTCTCCTCATCTCCTACCGCGTTCACTGTGAAACCCAGAGCAAGAGAGGCGTCATCATATGTTCTTCTTGGCTGCTTGCTGTTCGTCTCGGATGCATCGCTTGCGGTTGCTTTTCTGTTCCCGCCTGCCAAATGTCTCTTCATTTGGAACACTAAGCCACACATGTGAGTCGCCAAGGATCATGGCCGTCGCGCATGCACAAGCGTAACCTGTTAACGGCGTAACGTAAACATTTACACGAAAGTACAGGCATTTAGCCATGTATTTATTCATTACTTTAAAAAAAAAAAGAAGTTTTTACCTGCACGAGAACCATAAGTCAATGAGATGTGGTGAAATGCGTCCTCCGTGTTCCGGGCCAATCAGGCGAGACTTCATTTTCTCCTCGCTCACTTGGAGAGCTTAATGTCTGTACCTTTCCTATTTCCTCTGCTTTAGTGCGTGTGTTTTTCTGCAGTATCGAGTGTTTTTTTTCCATAGCTGTGTGTCATGCGCACTCCCATGTCCGTGTGCATGTCCTTCGTGTCTATTTTTAGAGGCTTGGCCGTCCTCGCATGCGTTACCTTAATGGATGGAGGTTTGTGTGTGAATGGAGATGTGTGCAGCGCTTCGGCCTCCTCCAGCGTGAGTCACCTCAGTGACGTGTTTCAGTCACTGGCACAACAGGCCCAAGCACATGGCAACACACTCCCTGCCTTCACATTCCGCCCTTCCCCTTCCCCCCCCCCCCCCCCCCATCTCTCTCCCACTCTCGTCCAGCTTTTGCAGCCTTTTAGCCTTTTAGCAAGAGCCCACCCATTTCCTCAGCTCTCTGCCTGTTGCTTCACAGACAATGGCAGCCATTATTCCCCCGGTTTAAGTACCTGTCGATAACCTCGTTTCTCTTGGAAAAAACAACACGCCGGAGGCAGGAGACAAGCTGTTATTTTTTTCCCCCCCCTTTTACATTTCACACAATTAATGTGACGCACAGTTTGTTCTGTTGCTGGGCGGACTTCTCATCGCCTCTGTTGCAACGTGAGCTCAATGTAAACACGTCCGAGCTGCTCATGCCTCGGCTGCTATTAATACAGATCTGTCTGTGCAGGACTTTTACCACAAATTCCTGTCGGGCTTCTTAGAAAAAGAGGTGAACGAGGACCGCATTGGAGGTCAAATCTAATGTAAGCCTCTCAACCTGCAAATGTTCTTTGTAAACTCACAACAGCTACTAGGTTCCCAGACGTTAACAAAGACCATCGCCCTCGCAGTTATTTGCTTAAGGCTAAGGATGACTGTCATTCGGCAGTGAAGTGTTTGAACAAGCACGGCCGCACTGTAAACCGTCATCGCCATCATTACATGAGAGGGTCATAAAAACCTGGCTTTACTGGTTCAGTGACCCACGTGCTCCCAAGTGAAATCCCAGCTTAACCCGTCTTTGTCTCTCGCAGAGGCCTTCTGGAAACGCAGCCTTCGTGTTTACCACCGGTTTAGGCACACTTTAACACAGCATGTAATCGCAGATACAGACGGCAGCTGATACTGCCGATCCCCTCCGTCCATTTTACTCCCCACCTGCTAACCCGACCACCTCTGTGCATGTATAGTGTGTGTGTGTCTATGTATGCATTACGCAACCGCCCGCCTTGGCCCCAGTAAAGGTGTTACTGTTACACGTTGTGTGCCGACCGCATGTGAGCAACCACTCACATGCCCCCCCACCTCCAGGTGTTTGGATTAGTGGAAGGATTGAGTGGCGAGGAGGAGCAGGGAGGCCCTTATTGTAAACGGACTCCTCTGTGTACGCTTTTAGCACACTTCTGCCTCTTTCCTGTCCGTCTGCATCAAGACTGTATGTGCAGCTTTCGGTCGACTGCAATGACTTGATTTCTCGGGCTTCTGTTATCTTACCTTCAGCAGTTTGTTCCGAACACGCGGTAACGCCCGTTCGTTAGGTCGCTGAACATTTCTTTCGACTTTGATCCAAGTTATGTCATTGTTGATTCTGTTATTAGGACATCAAGGTAATCATTAACCAGCTGACAGCATAACAGTGATTATACATCTGTACCACTTTCCAACAAGGCACCCTTTATTAAGGTTTGTAAAGATATGATGAATAATCTAATGGCTTTAATAAAGGTAAATCAATTATTTAATGACGCTTTAAAGATCAGTTATAAGAAGTGATTCAGAACAATACATGGGATGACGGGTTGTATAAAATATATGTTCGTAATCCATAAATAAATGTAGGTCAGCAACTTCCAATTATCGTTATTCATAATATATCTGTCAATTATTTTCTACAGTTTAAAAAAAAAAAAAAACCAAGATGGCGAAGAAAATCGTAGTCTACTAACCAATAGGTGACGTCACCGTGACTCATCCACTTCCTATATACAGTATGATCACAGCTTATGAACTCTTTATAAAGGGTGCGCTCTTAGAAAGTGGTCCCGTGAATAAAAAAGAATAAAAAACAAAAGACTCGGGGAAGACATGATATATGTTGGAAACAAAGCAAGGAAATAATACAAAAATGTATTTTAGCCCTCTCAGCCATATTAACCATTAATATCGTATTCCAAGCATGTTTATAAAGTGGTTATTATTTACATTTGCATTTTAACAATGATTGCCTCTATGTGAAAGTCTGTTAGTGACAAACCCACAGCTTCTGTCCTCTTGTTCATTGTTTCGGTTGTATGTACTTTACTATTGTGGTTCACTCTCACGGCTCTTATCAGGGTTTTTGGATGTTTACAGTGAACAAGCTATAAAAAAACACACTGTACACTACCTGCCCAGCACCAAACAGAAGACAGACAAAGTTATCAACTAGCTGGTGAAAATAGTTTCCAACATTCAACATTTAGCAGCGGAAGAGCCAGATGTTTATCTCAGGAGCTGGTGGAGACCAAAACTCAGCTAAAAGGAGAATGAATATTGACCTTACGTTCATCATGTGGCCAGAAACAAATGACTTTAAATGAATCCTTGTATTGCTCCATATCTGTTGAATGTGTTAATGGCACACTAACAAGTTCACCACGTCACCTTTAAAGAGTGATCACTTGTTAGTGTTGTGTTTACAGTTTGTTTATGCTGCCACCGTTAGGGTTAAAGATCTCTTTCTGTAGCTGTAAACGATAAAAATAATTTATTCAACATTAATGGTGAAATATTATGTTCACTTTCTTTTTAGACAATCAATTTCTAAGTTATGAAAATAATAATACACCCAGCAAGGCATTTGCGATGTTCGGTGATTAATGCTCCTTGCGTAGCTTGACCAGCTGTTGCACTCCGCCGTGCTGCTGTTGTCAAACACACAGTTGCATTTGTCGTCATTGTTTACAAACTGTGGGGCAAATACATGCTATTTTCCTAAAGGCATTGCTGCTGTAATATGGAGCGCTGCAGTGTTTCGGTGTTCTTGTTAATAATTATAATAATAATTGAAATATCCCAATTTGTTAAAAAAAACAAAAACAAAAACGAGCATTTAGTATACAGAAAGTAATTTAATAATTTTGTCATTTTTAATAAACAACCGTGTCATTTAAAGGGTTACAATTCTGAAAATGAATGCATATTTGGTAGTTATGATCAGGACTTTTAATTCCGTGAAAGTGGAAAATAATATGACTGTATATCATCTTTGTCCTCTGAGGACATCAGAGCAACTTTACTTTTTAAAGTGACGCACAAGAGTTAAACGAGTGAACTTCCTCAGTGTAACTTATCATTTTATTGACTTCAGTGACTTGCAGTTGTAAGTTCCTGTATGTGTGTATGTCAGCAGTCAACACACTCTTGAAGGGTTGTTCATGAGGTTATTGCACAAGAAATCCCCCCCCCCTTCTCTTTAATTGTTTGTGTGCATTCCTTACAGGTACATTTGCGGTTGTGTGGTTTTACAGGGGGGGGGGGGGGGGCTCTCCTTCCAGTCACTTGAACCAGGACGGCTCGAGACAGATGGATAGGCCTGTTGACACTCATCCACTGTATGAGGTAATGGAGTTAGCCTGTTTGTGCACTGCTTCCCTGCCACTCCTGACTTACTGACTGACCTACTTAACCAACAAGTGAGCACACACACACACACACACACACACACACACACACACACTTTTACTGGTTCTTTCCCAGAAGCGTAAGGGACCGACAGATACTGTGTGTGTGTGTGTGTGAGTGTGTGTGTGTGTGTGTGTGTGCGCGCACGCGCTTTGGTCACACTGTCACTCCTGCTGCTACGAGTATAAACGTTTGTTGGTTTGTTGAGATGTGACCCTGATTTGATCATTAACAAATTCCATGGGTGTGTGCTTTGTTGTTGGATTTGTGTGTGTGTGCGTGTGTGTGGATGAGTAACTTTGCTCAGTGATTCATGTGTTCATAATTACCACAATAAACTAGGCAGGAGTACAATGTGTGTGTGTGTGTATACCTGTTGACACTGATCAACCGTAAGGAATGGTTTGACCGAGATAGACAGGTTGTTTCTTCGAGGCATGCCCTGCCTATTGTTGTTATCTATAATTATTCGTAAAGTTTAATTTGCAAAATGTACTGCCAGTGCCACTGGATGCCAGACACGGGGACTGGAAGCAACCTCCCGTCACAAGACAAGCTAAATAATCATTGGGAATGATGATGATGGAGTTATGGGAATCAGAAAAGATTGTGCTATATGTTCTTGATTATACGTGTATGTATCTGTGTTTTGTCCACGACATAAATCAGAAACAAATGTAGGAGGAGTTGAAAGAGAAACTAACAAGAGTTAACACGCTTGTATTTGCATAGTAGCTCTGAACACACGAAGTACAGCTGAGGCTGATGACAGTGTCAGTAGTGTTGCAGGTGTTGGTCAAACTATAATGTTGATCAATATTTATTGACTCATTTCACTGGAACCACTCTTGTAACACCTCATGGTGGCCCCGGAGGAACGATACCCGCGTTCGATCCTCTTGTACCCAGATCTGGGAAAACCAGACGGTCTTCGATTTGATGTGACGTGCGATTGGCCCACGACAAGCCATTCAGTCTACGGTGTGGTGAAGTTAAGCGCAGTGGTTTCGACGAAGTTGGCGGATGAGTGCCGAGATACAAATGTGTTGGTGCCATTTTACCATAGACTGTATATCAGAAGTGGATGTAGTTGTGTGTCACCCATTGGTTTGTGGAATGCGGCTTTGAAGCCCAGAGTTCAGCATTTATGCTGTCACCATCTTGTTTTTTTGCAAATAGTGGACGGAAGTGACCTTATTTGAACAGCGGATGAGTGACATAGATATGCCGTATACAGCTCTGGTAGAGGTAACCTGTCAATCACAAGGTAGCATACTACTGCTTTATTTGACTCTAAATGGATCATAATTTATTAAATGAACATCATGCTTCATTGAAAAATACTTGAAACTATAGATTGAGACCATAAACTCATGTTTACAATGTTTACTGAGGTAATAAATCAAGAGAGAAGTAGAGTCATTTCCCTATAGACTTCTATACAATCACACTTCTTTTTACAACCAGAGGAGTCGCCCCCTGCTGGCCAGTAGATAGAATGCAAATTTAAGACACTTTTGCATTGGCTTCACATTTCATACCCGGGGGTTGCCGCCTGCATTTCACGCAACTGTATGCTGTCGTTCACATGATGAGTATCGAATGATATAGAAACAAATGGGTATCAATTTAAGTGCTCTATTGGTGTTGGTGTCACTTTAAGCCTTAACAGTTAGTATATCTAGATCCAGATTGATTTAAATGGGGTTGAGTTGATGACATTTCACCAATCTTTAGTGTACTTTACACATGAAGTCCTATGACGGCATAACAAACCCACTGACATCTTCACCTTTCCATAAACCAAAACTGTTTTCACAGATTTATCGAAAAGTCCTTGTGCCCTCTTTATGTCTTTAATATTTCTTATCCACACGAAACAAGGACTTGCGTCTGTTCACCAAGGTCCTATGTGTTGCTACAAAGACGATACATATAACATAGTCTTTGTACACAAAGATATTAGAGAGAGAGAGAGAGAGAGCGGACGATCGAGGACAGGTGGGCTTTATCTCTTTTCTCTGACTCTGTTTATGTGTCATTATTGGAGGAGACGATCATCTGAGGTCTAAATAACTGAACTAAAAACAGAGGACCTGCTGCAGTGACACTGATTGTTTGAGGGAATAAAAGTGGGTTCATGAAGCTGGAATCTAGCAACCGGCAGGAGACCCAGACCGTAATGCTGGGCCCGCTGGAGGGGAAGGGAGGCACAGGAAGGCCAGAACCAGAACTGAGCGGGGACTCGCTGTTAGAATCTGCTCCATTAAAATGAGAGGTTTTCAAAAGGGACTCTGGTGCTTGGAAACACTTCCACTTTCGTCCACAGTGTACGGCAAAATCAAGTTCCTTGTAGTAGCTTTTATGAAATCAATTAATCCTTTAATGTTTGCCAACGTGTGAATGTGTGTGTGTGTGTGTGTTAGATGTAGGTGTAATTTCACTGTAATCGGTGGTCAGTAAAAAAACTGTAATAACGGTGAGAATCGTCTTTCTTGGTTATCTAATATTAATGCAGGGTAGGAAATTTACATATGTTTAGGGGGCAATTTTTGCCCCCACTGACTGAAATCCAGGGGCATTTAAAGGAAATTGGGGGCACTTTTTGAAATACTTATTTTTCTTATTTAGGCTTACAGTATATGAGCAATTGTCATGAAATGGCAATAAGACTATTAGGCAGTAGTCTACAGATTCAAAGTGTTTTCTGAGATTTTTTGAACAAAAAACAAACATAAATCAGACAATCATATTCAATTGTATTCTTATTTCTTTGTGGTTATGTATTGTTATTATTACATTTTTTAAACAACTATTAACAATTATTAAGTCAACGATGCCTTGATTACATATACATATATATATATATATATATATATCAGTCATTGTATGGAATTATTGAGAAAGATATTTTTATAGCACCGTAACATTTTTAAAAATGTGCCATTTGAAGGTACAACTTCAGTTCAGAGTTTTTACTGAGTAAAATATCTTAATTGACTGTCAGTCAGGTATTATTCATTTCCAGCAACCCTCAAATCAAAGAATAGAGACACTTTCCGCACAATTTAGGTGTATTTTCCCTTTAACTCACGAGATGCAGGTAGCATGTTTTATACTTAATGTGAATATAATTCATTTAATCTAATTCCCATTATGCAATATGTATACTTTGTTGGCATCTTATTCTGAAAACCGGATATTCGTCTGAAGAAACCGGATGTTATCTCACGTTAATCTTTCAGCTAGCTTTCAAAGTCCTTCGCTCGCTCCCGATCTGCGCCGTTTGAATGCGTTTACTGTGAATTTCAGCATATAGGTGCACTAACATGTAAGTGTCTGCTCAGTTGACCGCAGTCTTGCAGTCACAGATCTGATTAAGAAGCGCTCCATTTATTTATTTGTTTCGAAAGTTCGGTTCTTCACGCACACGCAACATCAGTCAAGGCGAAAATCAAAACCATTCTATGGCAACTGGACTGGATCATATAGGCTACGATGTTTTTGACAAGTTCATTAAATTATCATTATTATTAGAGGAAATTATAGAGCCATGTTTTGCCCCTCTCCTCGTGATATCAGGGGCAAAATTATATTTCTTAGGGGCATTTTTGCCTTTTGCCCTCGTGTATTTCCGACGCTGTATTAATGTATTTCAAAAGTCATATATTCCTTCACGATAATAATCCAGGAAAACTGATTCAAACTTGAGCCTCTTGACATTTCACCTATCTTTTGAATATTTCATCTGTGCAAGCCGTTTGCATAACAGACCCACTGAAAACAAAATTGCCAAACAAAGACATGTTTCCTTATTTCACAAGAAGCCGCTGTGCCCTAGTATTACTGCAGATGTCTGCGTAAACAATGACCGCTTGTTTTTTGGTTCAGGAAGAGACACGAGAGCGACGGAGAGAAGACGAGCATGTGATAGAGAGTGATGGTGAGCTACAGAGACATGGACTGAGGTACAAGGCCCGTCTTTGTCTGAGAGCTAATGCCGGGCTGGCACAATAAACCAGATCCACATGGAGGCCTGTGAGGAATTCGGGCTCACGGCCCAGTCCTTTTGTCTGTGGCAGGAAGGCCAACGCCACTATGTGACGGGATAACGCGTCCTGAAACATGTCAGTCAGCAGGACACTCTCCCACACCTGCGTCCATGATGTGTTCCTATGGGCCCCACTAGAGCTGGGGACATCCCTGCTAGATTCCTACTTACTCCTATCTGAAGACTTTTATCTAAACATAAAGCTGATCTTTTTATCTTTAGGAGTTTCATTTTTCTTCATCGTGGCTCTTTAGACGGCAATGTTGACGTGTTGCCAGGCTGGTCGATACTTTGGTCCAGGCTGAAAAGTCTCTACGACTATTGGATGGTTTTTTCGTGAAATGTGATCTCGATGTCCACGGTGCCCCAAAGATGTATCTCATTTATTTTGGTGATCCCCTAACTTCTCCTCTAGAGAGATTTGACACACACATCCATGTTCATCTGGCTAAAAAAAATAAGCGAGGCCCCAAAACTGCTCCTTTCTGATCATACCCTGCGACCCAACCTTCCAATATGGCCGACTAACCGAGGTGTGTCTGTACGAACTCTTTAGGCCAGTCTCATCCGGCATTCGTAGCTATACCTACGTAAAATAACGTACCGTAATTCGTTGGTATCCCACATACTGATTATGTATGTTATCCACGTAATCATGAACGAGGAAGTATAAAGACCGCAAAAGCCCACACAACTTCTCTCAGCCAGGACTCCGCTGTTCCTTCCCCGTGTGAAACGAGAAGTCAAATGTTGGTCACGTAACTTGCGCAATTTAGTTACGGCACGTCTGTGGTTATTTTAACGCAAGCAATGATCTTAACCTCAACCTAGCAAACTAGTTTTGTTGCCTAAAAAGAGTTGTTTCCTGTGAAGGCCGTATGCGTTTAACGAGCGCCAATTGACACGCGTGGCTGGACTTTCGTAGGAAAAAACGCGAAAAAAATGAGGAATAACTTTTCGTGAGACGTCATACGAACCGTCGTATGAGGAAACGTTGAACTCTTACATGATTTCAGCAGCAGATAACTAGATGCAGGTCACAGCACATATGCAGGTGGATGGAATAAGACGTAGCGGTCCGCCCGGTTTGCGGCCGCGCACAATGTAAACAACCGCCTTTGAATCCTTGCATTTGTTCGCGAGCCGCGTCTCCTTTTCTAAGCGAAGGATTAGATTGGATTAGATTGCTTTGTTGTGTGCTTTCAGCTACATACAAAACGCTGTTTTTGTTCCTAGTTGTGTAACAGGTCACCCAATGCGGCTTAGCTTCTCCGCTTTCACTGTTCATGACAACGTTTTTGTTTGAAAAGTGCTGAACAAATAGAGAGTGGTGTATATTCTCTGAGTAAGTGATATGAATATGTGTTATATAAACAAACACGGTCCTGTCTATCTAAATAACGACATGAGGTACAGCAAATTAGTGCTGACTGCGAGCAAATGTTCTTTCTGTAATTATGTGACGTCAGCAGCTGTTTTTACGTGTAAACATTGCAACTGTTAGAGTTGAATTACGTGTAGCCCACAAGCAGGACAAAAACATAAGTAACATCAAGGTGTCATCAAGGGAAGGGCTCAAATAACTTCAATTTATGAAAAAAAAGAACTGTTACATTCGTAAAGTCCTTCCACGGTTTGAGATTATTCTTGCCTCTTTCATTCGTCACGGGACTCCCGCTGAGGACACACCGGTGTACCCACGCTTTAAGCTCCTCCAAACAAGCCTCCTCGCTCACCAAAAGGCATTTTAGGAATCGGGACTGTTGTTGACGATTGAACTCTGAGATCGGTTTCCGGGTCACACGGCGGAGAAGATGAGGAGGCACAGAAAGGGCCTAACTGCTCACCGGTGACTTTACTCCTCCCCCCTTAAAACATGTTCTTGCTGCTCAGCCGTTGACGCATGAACCTGAATGATTTAACTTCTTAGCTGCAGCGCCGTCTGCCAGTGTGGAAAGTGCGCTCCCCCCCCCCCGGTGTGTGACACGCTGCCCCGAACATTAGGCTCATAATGGAAAGCTGTAGTCACCCACTCACACTGATGCAGTCAGCTGCTGCCGGAGGGCCCCAAAACGGCTCACATTCCAGTCTGAGGAGAAAATATAGATCCCCCTCATCATCCTCTCCGTCTCTCTCTCCTGTACCAGACATGAAATAGCACCCTTGTTTTCGTCTCCTTAAAAGGGGGCCCCCCCTGTTTCTGCTTCTGCATTAACAGCGTTGAAAACAGAAAAACCGGCCGCTCCTGAGACGGGTCGCCTCAGAGACGCGACGTTCCTGCACTCGGCCGTTGAGGTGGAATCAAAGCCAGCTGGGCCACGTGACTGAGGTCTACTGTGTCGGTCTGTGATCTCACAGGCTGTATATGGTCAGGATTCTTGGAGCAGAGAGGAGGTTTCCTCACAAGTCAGAGAGGAAAAAGGGGAGGAGAGGGGGGGAAGGGGGGTCGCCAAGAGACCGAGCCTTGTTAGGAGTGCCAAACCTGCATTTTAGGGCATGCCCCCCCCCCCCACACGAACCCCTTCCCCCCTGTTACCCCACAGCCTCTCAGCTGCTTCGCCGAGACACTCCGGTTCACCCGAGGCCTCGCTTGCTTGTCAAGTTATTTGGTGGAAGGGTGAGAGCAGGGCGGGGCCGCGCCGAAGAAAGTGGGCGTAGCTGACCTACATTTTGCCAGGCTCGCCTGTACGTGGATGCCCACAAAGGGCCAATTGGCGAATAACTAGTCTCGGTTCTAAATATGGCCGCGAGGCATCCGAAGATGTGAAGGCTTTTATCTTTTCATGTTTTCTTTGTTTAAACTGGTGAAGCAAGACAAACCACGTGTGATTTAACAGACATAGACGTGAGCGTGACGTGAGACAAAAAAAGGTTGTGATTAGGGGGAGAGTTCGTGAGCTCACATGCATGTTACACCCTCCTGTCAAAGCCTACAGGTGAAGAGAAGCAGACAATGACATCATAACCCTCCCCTTAAACCCGTCATTATTGCAGGCAAACACAAGGAATTAGCAAAGACAATGATTTATAAACTTTCGTTGAATTACTCAAACTAAGCAATGCCGTCAGTCGGCCCACCCTTCTGATTGTGGTCAGTGCACACAAGCTGTCATTGCCATGAAAGCTTGGCACCTGAAAGCTCTTGCTTCTTCACATAGCCTCTGCCCAGCATCCCCCGCAGGCTCAAATCCGTGTTTTGGGGGTGGGTGGTAAGGTATTGTCCCTCCCCCGCTGTGCTGAGCTTATAGGGAATGACAAGGTCTAGACGCTGAATATCGATGCAGCGCATATTCACTGTCCACATTCTGTCCATTCCACATGGGTTGGCTGACGGACAAAAATAAATGTGAATAAACTGTAAGATGTCTCCTTTTTGTTGGTGTTCTATTCAACTTCATTAAGCTTATATTTGGAACAAGGCCATTTTACAAATTACCATGCGTTCATTGTCTGTGTATAAATGTGGGGCGGGCACGCAGTGTGATTTGCTTTTTGTTCCTGCGACTCCTTCCATAAAAATGTGGCAGTTTGAACTGATCTCAAGTATGTTCTTCTCTAATGAATGTCAAGATGACACACAATACTTGTGGCACTTAATGTTTTGCTCTTTGTTTCCTCGTTCCTGCCGCTCCCATTGCCTGTAAACACTCGCATCACACACACACACACACACACCAGCAAAACCTGCAAGTGTGAATTTCCACAAGGTCACTGAACACTGGGGCCCGTCCAAAGTCAACAGTGAGCATAGCACACATGGCCAACTGCCATTTTCTGAGTAGCTCGGTGAAAAAGAAAAACATTCTTGTTGTGGGTGACGAAGACGTGTCCTCAAAAAGTCAGCAGGTGGAGCTTTGAGCGTTTGAGTTTGAGGCTTCGTTACAAGCCGTCACAGAAATATCCGTTAAAAAGGTGAAAGAATGTTTCGTGTTTTCTGTCTTTTTTTCCCGTTCTCTCATTGCGCCTCCGGCTGAGACGTGTCACATGTGACTGCTGACCTCGTTTACAGCGGAATTGAAAACAAAAACGGAGGCAATGTGAGGGTAATTTGCCGCGAGTGAACCCTCACCTCACGAACATGCTCACGCACACACACACACACGATACAGTCCTGGGGCCCCTGACTGAGCCCTCTGAAATCGAAACAAACATTCCACACTCTCCCTGCCCAGATCCCTCAGTAACACAGGCTACTCAGGTTATAACTGCAGGCGGCAGGTTGCCCAACATTGTGCTTTCCAACCGACACAGCCACACTGTTGTCCTGAGATATGCTCTCTGTGAAATCAGTGCTTTCGCTGCCAGAGTGAAGAAGAAGCTTTGTTACTACTACAGAAGTTGTGAGATTAGAACAAAACAGAAGCGTGATGTTTTTCCCATGAAAAACAGGGAAGGCTTTGGCACTGGCTTTATTTTTTTTCTTCTCTTGACACACATTTTATCTGCGTGCACGTAGCTCCGCGTGTTTCCGTGGTATTAGACATTACCAGTAAAGCGTTCATTACGGTGTGTCATAAAACGGTTGATCGCTATCAAGTCAATATTGAGGTGAGATTAGCTCAGTTTATGACTCTTGTGTTATACGGTCGCTGTCCTTCAGCTGCAGCACAGGGCCATTGTCTTCTCTCACTGAATTTTGCAATAATTGTATTACGGCTTATCGTCTCACGATATAAACATGCTCCTTTTCATTTACTTAGTCACTCTTTGTTCCGTATGGCAAACCATTAAAAGACAATAAACGCCCCGAACGTCCTCTCAACATTTACCGAGAATTAGAGCCTTCATGTACGATTACGATCTTAGTCAAGTCATTGTGTAATAGGTGATGGAGTGATTGGAAGAACATTTCGTTCTTTCTCATCACTCGATGCCAGACTATTTGATGTTGGCAGCAGCTGTGCTCAGTGTTATTGCAGTGGCGTAATCAACAATGTTGACCCGCTACTGCCAAACATGTTTTTCATGCTATGATTTATTGTTTTGGTCTTTGAAATGACAAGTTTGAGATAGATGGTTTCACAATATGTCAGGCATGAGTGTTGCACAGCAGACCTCTTTCAAAACATCTGATACCCCGGGTGGCATCTCCACCTGGGACAGTGACTCGCTGGGCGGTGGCATCTGGTGTTGCAGGGAGTGTGTGGGTGGCTCTGGAGGGCTCGGGTGGAGCAGCAGCGGGGGTGCGCCAGAGCTGCGATGAATGCACAAACAACTGAATTTGTGGTATTTGTGTCAACCCCCCCACCTCTTACATCACGTCTGTGAGTTAACTCACTGTTTGGCTGGGGAGGTGCCGGTGGGGCTGAGCGGCTGCTGTCTGTGTGTGTGTGTGTGTGTGTGTGTGTGTGTGTTTGGGTGGGGCTGCAGCGGGGTGGTATGCCGAGCAGATTTTTAGCCCCGCCAGGAGAATCATGCGATCGCTCGCAAGTGTGTGTATGGACCTCTGTCCGACCACTGCTAATCTGGTATTGTGCTGTGGCAGACTGCATAATATTTTGGCTGCATGCTCAAGGACCTCTCGTGGTTGCCGCAACTCACACTTTCTCGAAACACCTTTTTATTGCCTGTTTCATACTGCCATTGACTGCCTGCTGACTCCTCACTCACAACTCTTAACCAGCCCCTGGCCGGTAGGGGCCGGTAGGGGCCGGCAGCTAACTGAGTGCATCGCCGACCCTCAACCGCTACCTTGCGCCCACAGTGTGGTATGCAACAGTTGGCTCACTTTTAGTGTTTTGGTCGATGTGTTTGGCTAACAGCTAACGTACCAGTACACACACTGCTGAGTGCATCGCCGCAACTTGGCCTCTGTTACGCGGGCAGACGGCTTGATGAGTTTAATTCTGTTTTTGGCAAGATTGTGTGACGTTTGCGGCTTGTTTTTGAGTTTGCACGAAGTGTCTTTTACGACGCCTTACTGCCCACTGGTGTCAAGACGGGAGGTAATTATTCAGTCACACAATACAACAATGGTCGTTGCAGACAAATCTGGCGGAGATCTGGGCCCAATCCTGATGCCCCCCCCCCCTAAAGCCTTAAGTCCTGAACCTTCAGGGACTTAACTGATGACACCTGGTAAATGGTTGAGCGTGAGAGGCTTAAAGGGCTTAAACTGGCATAAATACGATCGGGACAGCACTAGTGGTGTAACGGACCACCGTCGATCCGTGATCCGTACCGATCGCCCCCTCACGGTTTGACACGTAAATGAACCGCGGATTAATTACACAGTTTAACGTTAACCATCACAGTGTGAAATACAGTTTTACTGACGATAGTTATCTGCCAATATTCAGTAAAATATGCGATCAGGACATCGGCATTTATGCATTTCTAGTCGCCGATCTCTGATAATGTTACATTGTAAACTACCAATATGTTTAAATTGACAGTAAGAGAGCTAGTAACGTTAGCAGCACCGCTAAAGAACGAAGGTTGCGTTCACTTACATTGTGATCAGTTCAGACTCTGTTCAGTGAAAATTTGTATTATAACATTATCATGATGTGTTCACATATAATCTCGTAAAATGTAGTGTTGGTGAGAAACTTGAAGAACTTGTTTGAAGGAGAAGTTTTCACAACAACATAAATAGATATTAGAGATGAATTATGACCTGTTTACACTAGCTTTAAGCAGCTTATAATACATTTTGTGGACGTCTGCAAAGAAAGAATATATTTTACATTATACCGGCCGATTTGAACATCTTCCAGGCTCTTGCTTTACTCGACGAGAGGTAATTGTCAAATGTATTGACTTGCTTTCGTCAAAAACAGCTTCAATAAGCAAAACCAAAAGAAATGGTTGATAAATAACCGATGGTGTGCAATATAGCCTCCGCTTGCATTCTTCTGATTTCATGTGATTTTATGGACCAGCCCCTCCCCCCGACTCTGTGGTAATGTGCCTCGAACTCTTTGAGCCCTTCAGTGTGGACATTGGGATTGGGCCTTCACTGAGTGCACCTTCCTCGTTCTGTTTGTTTTCTTTTAGTTAGCTGATTGGCTTGTGGCCCAACAGGAAGGAAGCCCATGGGGTGAATTACACACATTCTCAGTGTTTACTCCCTCCAGGGTTCTCCCTCTCTCTCTCTCTCTCTCTCTCTCTCTCTGTGCCATCTGGGCCTCCCTCCTCATTCATTATCTGTCCTCGCCGCCTCCCCCTTGGACCGTTTCCCTCTTTGCTTATTGCAGGTTCATGCTCACACACCTGTCTTTTCTGTCTCCAGCTCTTGTCTCTCGCCGTGTCTCTCCCTCTGGACTACTTTCTCCTACACTCAGGGCAGGTCCACTGCTGCGTCTTTGCATTCTGCTTCGCAAAGGGGAAGGACGGGTTGTGGGGACTGCAGGTGTGGGTGGTTAGAGGTTATTGAGGCGACATTTGACCCACCAGATATTTATATAAGGAGATGCTGTTAAAAGTGGGTCATACTGATATAGTAATAAGCAGATCAGAGGTTGTGGATTGAACCCAGTCAGGTTTTGTTTTTTTCTTTTCTTAAGCCTCTCCCATTTTTTTGAAGTTCACCATACTTTCTAGGTCATGCACACTCACACACACACACACACACACACACACACATACGTAGACCCACATCATTGGAATTCCTTTGAGGTTTTAGACTAACTTGTTTGTCAAAGTCTGACATTCCTGTGATTCTCTTTAAGTCAACTCGCACTAGAGGGGAGGCACGGTTGAGGCTGCAGTGCAACAAGTTGTGTGTGTGTGTGTGTGTGTGTGTGTGTGTGTGTGTGTGTGTGTGCATGACCTAGAAAGTATGGTGAATGCAGTGAAGGGGGTGGGGGCTACAGTGGGCCCACAGCTAAATCGGGGCCAGGCCACTCCCTGTCCCAGCTCTATTCACTCGGCCGGCCGCTTCAGACCAGTTTGAATGCGTCACTCAGCCCATCTTCCTCTGTTACCCTTTCAATAACACTCGATTCTTTTTGCCCATTGCCTTACCTCTTCCTCAACACATTATTTATCACATTTAGCGCTTCTTTTATCCACCCACCTCTAACTTTGCTTCTCACATCTCACATGTTTTAGCTGTTCATTGCTGCTGCCTCTGATCCAACAGCGCTCCCTCTTCCTGTCGATGTGTGCCAAGCCTCAAGCTACGAGCCAGTTATCTAAGAAGAAAATGTTTTTCATCTTGACTTCTTCATATGCTTGTTATTCTTGACTGGCTTCGAGTACCGGCGTACTTTTCCAAGAAAGCACAGTTTCTTTTTTAGAAACACTCTGTTCTGTTTATGTCATGATGGTTCCGAGGAGACCTCGTAATGAGACCCTCAGTAAACGCTCGCCTTCAGGCCGGTGAGCGAAGTTGGTCATCTCAACACCAGTGTGCATCAGGGCTACGCATGCACGCTGCGTGTTCGCACGTTTGTGTGCACAGGTGTGTTTGCTCAGAAGCTGCAGAGTGCAGGTGCAGGTGAGAAATGGGCCGGTCGGCAGGTCTGCTGCCCGAGGTTGCGCCTCATTTGCAAACGGCGCCGGTCACCGGACACCCGACGAAGATTGTAATGACAGACGCACTCTTGTGGAGTATTTGAGTTTCCTGGACTCGGCTGTACTTTCCAAGGAATTCTTCCGTCGCATTACCCGGAATCCGACCTGGTGTCGCAGGTGTCCTGGAACCTGCCCCAGAATACCTGACAGGAGCTTCTAGTCTGTCATCTTGGACACAAACCAGATCTCTGCAGCCCTGTTTACCCTTCTGATCTGCTCTCTCGTCATTCGTTAACTCTCCATCTCCCCTCTCCTGCTCCACTAAACCCTCTCAACCCCCCCCCCCCCCCCAGGCTGCGATCCAGGTAACACGAGAGCCCTGTTTTCGGCAGCAGAGATGCTCAAGAGCATCTCTGCTGCCAGAGACAAACAAGGGTGACACGAATGGAGCCCTAACCTTCCATCGATCCACCCTCCAGCGCGCTGCCTCTGTTTGCTTCGCCTTCTCTCCTCCCTCCCTCCCTCCCTCTCACCCTCACACTGACCTACTTTCCTCCTGACCTGTTTGTGCGAGCTGCTCTGGCGCAGCAGCCGCTCAAGTCAGATCAGGGAAATGGGGGACGCAGCAAAACGCTGCCGGGCTTTGCCGTGCCTCGCAGGGAGTGTCACCCTGGCATCCCACGGATGCTACAAAAGGGTGGCTACTCCGAGGAATTTAATGTTTACTGAGCATCTCCAAAATCTTACGGGTACAAAATGTGTTTTTTTCTTTGTGAGGGAATGTGCATCGGTATGTGTGTGTGTGTGTGTGTGAGAACATTGTGAAGGGCATTGATGCGTCGGCCTCAAAGAGGCGCTTTGTTTGCGAGCTTAGATCAAGTTAGTGCACTGGGTTAACTTCCCTCCCCTCCTCCTCGCCCCCTTCTCACTGCTCCTCCCTCTGCCCTTTGTCTCGTTATGTACATGACCCCGTTTTTGGGTTTATAAGAGTGAGGAAGAAAGTAAAATGGATTAAAGGATAAACTGTAAGTGCTTACTCAATAATCCACCCATTTTCGGGGCCAATTATGGAATAGAACCAGTACAATTTCACACGATGTATCAAGAAGGCAAGATATCAGATGATTGAATATTGACTTCAGGGATCTAACTATTCATATACAAGCTGTATAGTCTGCCTAACAATATGGGACCATATAGCCTGTGAGTGTGGACTTTGATAGCACAGCAGGCTTGTTCTGTGTCCATACAAAGAATGCAGTGGGACAGTCGGAGGCTCAGACTGGCTCTGTCCCAGCTTTGTGCCGTACATCACACAGAGCCGACTCTCTCTCCGATTTATTGATATTCTATCGATACCGTGACATGAGACCAGATATCGACTTAGATTTTAGATATCTTAATATGGTGAAGTGTTTACTTTTCCTGGTTTTAAAGTTATGTCATTTTCTCCATACAGACCCAGCCCTACTCTTCGTTCAGTCTTTAGGCTCTTTAGTTTGAAACATGGCCCAGTTTGTGCTGCTCCTCGGCTATAAATATTCTGGATTTCGGAGGGAGGGGTTGGGGGGGCACACACACTTGTTCAAGTTGTTACAAAAAAAAAGTGATCCTTTGTCTTTGAAGGCCGGTGATCAGTGGGATCACGTTAGACCATTTTATCCATTTTTAGCGAGTACATTTAATGTCCACTCAGTGAGTTACATGAGTCTCACGTGCAGATGCTATGATCAGAAGAGTGTACACCTCCGCGTGGCAACATTTGCTGGTATATTTTCATGCGTTTCAGGCTCCCGTCTGTCAGTAGACGTAGGCCAGTGTTACATCAGACAGGCTCGCCAGGGAGTCCGCTGTCCCCACCGGGCAGAGTGTGTCATTGAGAAGCTCCTCTCGTTGCAGATTAGCCTCTGGTGCCAAAAAAACAACAACTAGTTGCCCACGGGGGGACGGTCAGCTCTACACCAGGGCTATCCCTACACAATGGAAACAGGTTGTGCCTCTGAGGTTTTTGCCTTCGTTTTTTGAGAAAAGTCAAAAATGAGAAGCAGCAAAAACCTTACAGGAAACAGGAGCATGTCCTTATATAACATGGCATACTGTTAAAGAAGCATTCTAATTGTCCTCAAGGTAATATAAAATGAAGATTACAACCAAGGACGGTCGTAATGCTGCATAGCCCTAATTTATTCTGTCTGGTTACTGATGGTGATTCATTCTCTCATGTCAATCAGTGACTACTCAGTAATGCATTACCATTACTGGTGCTTCTGGCACAAGGCCTATAGAGCGTGATGGCGAGTCGTGCTGCCAGTTCGTACACGTTGCCCACAGACTGCGATTGCTGTGTTGACTGTGTCGTTGCTCTTAGACAGACGGCTGCTCAGTTGAATGTTGCTGTTGCTTTGCGGGCTGTAAAAGTCAGTTGATGATTTAAGTGTGTGTAACAACCTATCGGGTGTGTCACTGTGACGAACCACACTGAAAGAACTGGGAGAATAACAGGCCATTTTCATGATATGTTGATCAGGTCAACATTGTTTTTATTTTATTTTTTCGATCTTGAAATTCTGCCATCTTCCACAATGAACATTAGTGTCTTTACATACATATTCATGTCAAAAGGAAGCGATGGTAATGACCGACCAGACCAACCACCACCAATCTCTAAACACCACACTACCTTCGCCTGTTTGTTCTTCCTTTTTTTTTTTTTTCTCTCCTTGTCTTTTTCATAAAACCATCAGCAAAACCACAAACATTACTGATTAATACACACTGAAAAAGGGTGGCGGGGGTGGGGGGGAAATGACGCAATTACATGTCATCACAGTCAATAGGAGAAAAGACACAGTATAGAGAAAACAGATCAACACCTCGACGAAGAAACAAAGACGATACAAACCCAATGAAATAAACATTACAGTGTTGTTCGAGGGTTGGGGGGATGGGACTTTACATTTATACACAAGCACCAAAAAGCCAAACGTGGTACATAGACTTGCTAAACTAGGATCCAACGCAGGCAATTCATCGCTGTCCAGTAGCAGAGCTACCATGAGAAAGGGATGAATACCGCCTGAAGTGATTAATGGAGGCACGCGGGAGACAAGGGAGGCTGTCTTCTTCGTTCATTTAATCTCAGATTGTTGCGGGGCAATTTCAACCCTGGCACAAATTGGAGGTTTTTGAGAATTTTGGTTTCACAACAGCTCATCTATCTGGGAGCCAATGCGAAGGGGTTGTGCTTGGTCGCAGTACAAAACCATGTGTCATCTCAATCAATGTACAGTGACGCAATGTACAGTGACGCAATGGGTCTTTCTTGGGTCTTTACACAAGCGGGGGGACTCGTTCAGAACTGCGCTGTAGTTACTACTCCCCCCCCCCCCCCGAGCATCCCATACCTCCATTACAGTTCAAGCTCAAAGCTGTGCAGGATGCATCTCAAAAAGGTCTGTACACATTCTCCCGTCTATGTCCCCGTGGGCTTTTCTACAGTGAAGAGGAAATAAATACAACGGGCCGGTGAATGGTAACAACAACAAGATATGGTTGATAAAGCTCAAATAAAGTAAAGGCCTGTAGCCTGCAGCTGGTGAATTCCACCGACTAGTTAAAGGCTGGTTAAAGGTTAAGTAATCCAAACATTTTAATGAGGCCCTCGCCTCAGGAAACAACGTGTTCTCCATTCAGTGCTGTTGGCGCACCAAACCGGACGGCCATTTCTGTGTAAACACGGCATTAATGAATGATTAATGCTGAAGCTTGGCAATCAAGAGAGAGGCGTTTTCTTTAATTCTAATGGGTCCTGTAGCAACAGTGGACGACGTGGTTGTACGTTAATTGTGATTCATAATATGATGGTCACTTTCAAAAACCCTCTTTTACCATTGCAGGTGTCTCGCTTTACGTTGAATTTGTATTCAAATTTCTTTGTAAAATATATATTTTTAATAGATACATATATTCATATATCACAGTAATATACAAACCAAGTGCTCTTTAAAAAATAAAGGTGACTGCGATCTTTCGTGAACGAATGGAGATGGTTGGGGAGAGTATGGGTTGATAGAGGTAGGGTCTGGGAAGAGGTATGGAACTCGGTGTTTGTAGTGTTGGTGCTTCTTTGGTCGAGGGAATGTCCCCAGTGTACGTTTGCATTCGATTAAGGCAGATAGCCACACGTGTATGTTTGTCTACGGTCGGATTTGTACCAAATTTGTAGTACTGATAAAGCTCAAAACTTCTCGTTTGTGATCTAAATGTCAATGTGCTCTGCTGTGTTTTTGTTCGATAACAAAAGTAGAAAAGCAGGTAGTTCCATTCCTCCTCTCATCACATAAAAAAAGTGCTTCTGTAAGTATGGAGAGGATGTAAGAAATGACAAATCTGTACAATATATACAAATATGATACAGCCCTCCAAGATGTCCAGCCTTTCTGGTGACGTTGGGGATAAGAAAGTAGAGAGGTCCCAAGGGCTTGAGGAGGGGGTTTGATTATAGGGTAAAGGCATGATGGCAGGGTAGTTGGAGGAGACATTGTCTTTCACCTAATCTTGCCTCTTGTTTCGTTGTCCTCCCGTCCCCTTTTTCCCGCTCTCCGCCCTGCCCCCCTCCCCTCCGGCGGGGATCTCTCGCATAATGTTCTGCTGCGGCGTGAGAGACAAGTAGGGGTGCTGGGGCAGGGGAGGCGGTGTGGCAGATGGAGGGGTTGTCGGGGATTCCTGGCCGGAGCAGTTGCCCCCGCTGCTCCCGGTGCTCATGGCCCGGTGTTTGAGTCTGAGTTTGTGGGGCAACGCTGTGCCCTTCACCTCCCCTTGGGGATCCCGGCCCTGGGCCTGAGGGCAGCCCTGGGAGGAGGGCAGAGGCGAGGCAAGATGGTGGAGGCTGGTAAGATGCTGGCTGTGGTAGCTGCCCAAATCTGAGCAAGACAAGGAGGGGGACTCCTCATCGTCCGTGGACGCGTCTTTATCAGAGCTGCGGTGATCTCCATCGCTGGATGACGTGTCCTTTGTATTTGATTGGCCTCGGTAGTAAGCCTCATCCCCGTGCCCGCCCTCGTAGGTGAGCACAGGTGGCTCTTCGTCTTGGGCACTGAGGTATGAATGATGGGGCTGCTGATGAGGGTGGTACATGTAGGAGTGGTTGACCCCCTCGACTTGTTTGTGGAGGATCTCTGCAGACGAGTCTCTCTCCTGCTGGTGCTGCTCCTGCTGCAGGTGCTGCTGGGGAGGTTGGCAAACTCTGTACCCCTGTCTCTCTCCAGCCTCGTCACGGCTGTCTGAGAGCTCGTATGGAGGGGAGTCTAATGTCTTCCTCTCCAGCTGCTTCGTCACCTCAGCCAGTGTCTCTATGGAGCTCTCTGTAATATACTGGGGCAGCCGACTGGCACAGGTCTGGCTGCTGCCGCCGCTCTGCTTCTGGCCTGCCGGCACATCGATGTCCTGGTGCCTCGTCAGGGCGTCCACAGGATAGGAAGCGCTGCTGGAGCCATAGAGAATGACGCTCCTCTGGGCAGCGGGTGGGTGGGGGGCAGGCTGGCTGACGGTGTTGATAGCGGTCGCAGGCTCCTGATGGGGTTGTTGTTGTTGTTGATGGTGGTGCTGCTGCTGTTGGCCGTGATATGCAGCCTCCAGATCCTGAGAATTCTGCTGGATCTGGTTGGGAGTGGGCACCGAGGCCAGACCATGTTGGATGTTGAACATGATCTCGGTGGTGGTGCCGCCATTGGCGATGTCCATCTCCAGCCTATCGCCCTCCTGTTTGATCTCGAAAGGAAGCGGCTCAGGGCTGTCCCTGGAGGAGCCGTCAGACATGTCGGAGAGGGAGCCGCATGGGGAGTATTTCACCATCTCCCTGTGGCCCTCGCTGCGTCCAGACTGCTCAGTTTCTGAGGAATCGGAGTTCATCATCACCTGAGAACCGCTGGAGTAACCGCTGGAGTAGTACTGGGTCGAGGAGGAGGACGAGGAGGAGCCTCCATTTGCCGTGTTGCTGCTTCCGCCCAGCTGCTGACTCTTTTCAATGTAGGAGGCGGTGCTTATGAGGCCAAAGCGCAGCTTCAGCTGGAGCAGCTCGGTCTTGAGCCTCATGTTCTCATCGTTCAGGGCCATGACACGGTTCTCCAAGACCATATCATTGAGACGTCGCTTCTCCCGGGAGCGCTTGGCGGCCTCGTTGTTTTTGCGGCGTTTCTCCCAATAGCAGGCGTCCTTCTTCTCATCCGAAATGAACTCGCGCTTTCGCCTGCAGCTCATGCTGGGTTTCGACTTGCCGAGGCGGCCCATGCGAGTCGGACTCCCTTCGGCCGAAGGAAGAGACTCCTCATAACTGCTGAAGGTCTCACAGTTATTATTCTCTGAGTTTTTGTTGAATGTTTTGAGAGCTGACGTCAGATTTTCCATTTTTGTCTCGTGGCAGCCAGTTTGAAATGTTTTTTTTTTGAGGAAAGTACCAGGTCAGAGGTCAAGGG
This sequence comes from Melanostigma gelatinosum, assembly GCF_949748355.1. NCBI lineage: Eukaryota > Metazoa > Chordata > Actinopteri > Perciformes > Zoarcidae > Melanostigma > Melanostigma gelatinosum. The sequence continues at coordinate 8,566,893 of NC_136646.1, forward strand.
GGAGGAGGGGCGGTGCCAAAAAGAACCTTGAAGGTTCTCTCGAAAAGTTCTTGTTCCGCTTATTGCAGTTTCAGTGCAGTCGTGACAGGAGGGGACTCAAGTGTCCAAAGTAGCAAAAAAGACGTAGCTCAGCATTAGTAACCCTCATTTATTCACTTGAAGGGGTTTTGTGCTTCAGTGTCCAGACTCTTCACAGATCCTAAGTGGATCAGATCAGTCTTAGAAAAGCACAAATTTCTTTTTTTTTCCTCTTGCTTTCCCGCTGTTGGTTGTCAAAGCTAGGCTGGCGGAGAAGTGTCCTAGATCTCCACGTAAACGGCAGGATGTAGGTCAGCCCGTCTACCTCGGAGTGTCAGTCTCTTGGGGAGCTTCGTTCTCGCTCCGTCCGTCTGTCTCTCTTCGGTTGACTGCTAGATGAAAGGCTGCAGAGATAAAAGAAAAAGAGGACAAATACATATTAATCCATGTGGACTGCTGGTGCACCATTATGCATTCTCATAGCAGACTGAAAAGGATTTATTCTGAGGTATTTTTTGTCATTTCTGTTGTTTTCAGCGTGTTAGTGATCCCAACAGCTTTCCTCTGCTGTTTTGGCACGTCTGGCTTTAAACCGCGGAGTCGCCACTGGCAGCTAATGAATGGTCGCTAGACCTCCTCGTCTGACCTTTTGGCCCCGCTATTGAGCTGCTCTGTCTGCAGCCTATGACCCCTGAGCTTTACCCCGGCATGTAGATGTTGACTTTTGGGACGTAAGGAGAGCATTGAGTTTGTTGCGAGGCGGATGACACCGCTTCATCTTATCACCCAGTAGCTATAAAAGCTTTCAGTGTGACTTCTGAAAGGTGTGGAAATGTCTGAGCCCACATTTTGTTTTTTTTTGGAGGCAGCAGAAATCCAAACTAAAAGACGAATGGCAACTGAGGCAAGTGCACGCATGAAGTTAATGATAACATCTTGCAACGCTGCAGAAATTGCATCAGTCTGACACATGCTGAGAGCACAGAACTTGACTGTTTAAGGATCAGATCTCTTTGTTTGCCTGAGGAGTATTTTGGCCCAGAGGGTGAGTCAGACGCAGAAGCTGGTGGGGATCCCTGGATACATTTTAGAACATTTCACATAAAAAAAAAACCCTACATGAGTGACTACTTTTCCACCCCCATCCACAAACACTGCTGAAGCCCCCCCCCCCCCCCCCCATCCCCCACCCAATGCGTTTGTCCTCAGAGGAATGTGGCAGCATTCTTCGCCAGAAACAACTCCAAAGCCAAATCAATGATGCGGAGTGAGCAGGCAGGTCAAGGATGAATGGGCTGAGACCGGGGAGGGACTCGTAGGTGCGGGGGGGGGGGGGGGGGGCAGCTGCGAGGTGGGGCACCGACAACTATAGGTCAAGACCTCCTGGAAAGAAAGGGGGGGGGGGGGGGGTGAGGCGAGACACGGGCAGGAATAACATTTTGGGGTGAAATGCGAGGGTGGTCTGAAGTCTCATAATAACTACGGACACACAGCAGGGAGTCCTCCGTAATAAGCCGAACAGGTGTGCCTCCAGACATAACTGGCACGATGTGGTCATTATCAGGGAGTAACACCAATTACTGAGCAGCACAGAAAAGTGATCGTTTTAAACGCTGGATGGCAACTCCAGATTAAAATATCTCAACCACTACAGTAAAGAAACATTTTTCTAATTAGGTCACAGCTATAGTTTGTGCTTCCGCATGACATAATAACAACAAACAAATGATATCAAACTAACAAAAGTGGATTGGGAAATTGACTGGACTGAAGTACGTGTGTTTAGTAGATCCCATCTGTTTTTACCAGCCGCAGTGTAAGTCCGTCTGCGCTCCTTCATAAGCGCCATTACATTACTGTCTGAATCTGTAATCCCGTAATCTGGCATGGTTGTTTGCACTGTTTATGCTCTGCTCTTCCCAGGATCTGACACCATTACGTAACTGCAGGCGTATCCTGCCAATGAATATGAATTTGAGACCCAATTCTTTGAATAAAAAACTGTATTTTACTTCTATAAAGCAGACAATGATACTTAAAAAAATGATCTCCAAAGAATCAAATCTAACAATCTACATCATACACACTCAATATTTGTTTGTGATGTTTTCCCCATCCTCTTGGCCGAACGGTTCGAGGTTATCCTCCCGAGCCCGAAAGAAACCGAATAAGACTTTTTTTTCCTCAGCGTGTCCCACTGACCCAGAAAGTGGGGACCAACTGCACTCTGTCAGCGGCACAGCCCGCCACAACATATGGGTCAGCCGAGGAGTGAGGCGGGCGAGAGACGAGGGAGGGATCAAGAAAAAGAAGACAAAAAAGGAGACGATAAAAAGAACAAGGAGGCGCTGAGAATTAGAGAATTTCCTGAAATATAGACGGAGGTGAGAGCATGTGAAGTGGAGACAAAGACAGAATCAATGAGGGAGAGTTAAAACAGATGGAGAATAGATTATACTCGAGCTGGATTGGGGGGGGGGGGGGGCAGTGGCAATTGCTACAATGTTGGCATTGCATCAATAGAAGGGATGTGTCACCCATAGCAACAAAAAAAAAGGGGGAGAACTGGGGTGGGTGAGGGCAGCCAATCATATTGGACTCTCGCTCCCTTCCCTCAGAACCAACGTTCTGTGGCAAAAGGAGACTTGATTGACGTCACCAGAGCGCGTGCATGAGCCTGGCACATGAATGAACTCTGGTGTTTAATGAAGTCACCTTGCAGAATTCCACCACGTGAATGAGCGTGAATCACACCGACCTACATCGCGCGTGCGCCTCCTCCTTCACGGCCCGTAATCCGTTTCATTCACCCTCTTTGTCGGCAGAATTACAAAGGCTGTACTCAGGGGGGGCTTAGAGCGGAAACATGGCGAGTAAATCCCCCACAGGCCAAGTAAAAAAATGCAGCCCCCCCCCCCAAAACGGGATTGGGATTGCAGAAGCCGCTCCTCAACTCGGTGCTCCGTGACTGGCACGTGTTTGTGTGGAGCGTTTCAGGAAATGGGAGCAGGTCTAAAATAAATCGGGATTCTTCCCCCCCCCCCCCCCCCGTCATGGGAATAACGCAATGTGTGGCACGTGGTGCAGGGTTTGGGGATCGTGGGTGGGGTCTGCTTTAATTCCAAGTCTGAAGGGTTGAATTTGTCTTTCCAAGTAAAAGAAAGACGACGAGGGGAGAGGGGGGGGGGCTAGGAAATCAGGCAGCACGGCAGCAAGGCGGAGTCCAATCCAGCCTAGCTCCTTGTTCCATATCACCCTCTCCAAAAGGGTGAGAGAGACTAAATAAATAAAAGAAGAGCTGAGTGGCCTCCATGTGTTGCAGCAGTCCCATGTGCTCCCTTGGCCTACTAAACGCTGTAATTCGCCTCTGCGCTGGCCCCAAAACCGCAGCACAAAAACAAAGCGCGGCCCGCTGCCAGGAAGCCCCGGGAAAGTCAGGCGGGCCACAAACCGCCCCCCACGCGCTCTGCACCATGACAGGGGACAGGGTTCCATCAAACCTAATTAACCGCACAAAAGTGTCCCAATCAATTAGGTGATGTAATTGGCTGTATATTTAAAAAGGGTGTGTTTGTTTCCCGTGTCCTTCTCTTTCTGCACGCCAGCCTCTTTCTTTGTTGTGGCGGTGCACGGGTTTATTTTGGTGGGGTTTTTGATCCACCCCCTCCTACTAATGTGACCTACATTCATAACTGGCATAGAGACCCAGTGTGCGCAGCGCCAGCCAATTGGAAGCGGCCGCACCGCAGCGCAGCGCAGGGTTCATATAGCCACAGATGTGTGTGTGTGTGTTTTGTTTTTCGCCTATTGCATAATCTGCCCCGCACTTTGATCCGTTTTAATTATTTAATTCATGTATTACGCAACCCTCTGCATAAAAGCTCTTCGACGTACCCTGCGCGGTACGCAGCAGCGACGGATGCGGCACACGCGCACACTTTGCAATGCGTATAAAGTCTCCATGCCCACGTGCAGTGCATAAACCACAAAGCCGGTGTGGAAAATTAATTATTATTACTTTGTCTTTCAAAACAAAACGTAAAACATCCCATAAAACACACCGATTTGCCTGTTTTTAATGTTATTGTATCACCTGCGTCCCTATGTGTCTCTGTAAAGACACCGTCTCCACCACTAATGAGACAATGCTGGACTGCAAGCAAACTGAGTTTAACATGCGCGTTCAAGTTCAACAGAAGGCCGCTGTGTGTGGTTTAATTCCGCCGGTTAAAACAACATCAACACATTGCATATCATTCGCAACACATTGTGAGAAATCTGTTGCCGCCGCGTGCCTCCTTTGTTGCTCCGTCTGACAGATCCTATTCATGCATATTTAACCGCAGCCTCAGTCATCCGAGGCGACTGCAGGAATCCATCTGTGCTGCAAAATATTCACACCACCCCAAAAATAAACACGATCTACACATTTTCATCAAAATAAACACCTCTCTCTCTGTTAGCTGTCATCTGAGCCGCTCCCGGAATAACAGCAACACGTCTGACCCACATTTGATCCAGATGTTCTGATCCACACCTCACCTGGCAACACCGTTCTTTATCCTTTTTTTTTTCTTCTTCGATTTTTTGGCTCCCGAGGTCGTTAAAAGAAAAGTCAAGGAAGTAATAAAAAAACTGAAAATGTCCACATGTGTATCCAAGAGGATGGCTGCGGTGCGCTCTGGAACGCGCGGCTTCTCATTCAGACTGCGAAGAGCCAACTAAGAGGTTAACGGAGAGCTGCACAGCCGCGTTAACCTTTACAGAGAGCTGCTACACGTGACACGGAGAAGCGTGTCCTCACTGCCTGCATGGGAGTTTTTCTTTTTTTTTCTTTTAATCTCCCTCAGTTGTCTGCGTGGACTAAGCCTACTAACCCAAAAGAAGCTGGGTATTAAAAAGTCCAACATATAAAGGTGACCCTGAACGTCACTGACGCAGGATATTCTCCTTCTGTAGCCTAATAATAATGAAATAATAATACTAACAATAATTACCCGAAAGCTTATTCGCCCACGAAACAGAATCTGGGATAAACGTACTAAACGGGCCCCTGAATGCACCACAACAACCCGCGAATACACGCACCGTGAACACAGCAGCGCGGATGCGTTGACCCTGCCTCATTACCACTGTGGCACCGCTTCAAAAAAACATCCACATCCGCCTCCGTGCGTTTCCAGCAAGCCCACCGCACCTTTTTTTCTTTCCTGAAGGAATCCCGAAACCTTGCGCTATCCCTAACCACACGCCCCCTCGCTCCCTCCTCCCTCATCCACACAGAGACCCTCACACAGTCTTCAGAGGGGGGGAGGGGGGGGGGGGGGGGGGGGGGGCTGCAACCTCGCCTTGACATTGAGAAAATGCCCCCCAAGCACCAAAACAAACACTCGTGGTGCTAAAGCAGAGATGAATTTATTCACACCAACGCAAGATATTGAGAGAGCCCGCGTATCACACCCCGCATCACATATTAACGTACCAATGCCGTTATGAATAATAATAACCAACTTACCCTTTTTTTTTTTTTTTTGGTCTTTAAAAAAAAGGGACAGAATCCACAGAGGACACAGATTTCACGTCCAAACAATCCGCTCTTTTTGCGCACCGGCTGCCGTCCGTCACTTTCCAAAAATCACCAGCTCTCCGATTAGCGCAGGTACACGCGAGAGTGCGAACACAGTGCCGCTTGTTTGCAGCGCGCTCCTCATGTCATGTTTGCTCCGAATCCTCTCTCTCTCCCTCCCTCCCTCCCTCCCTCTCTCTATTTCCGCCGCCTCTCTCTATTTCCCCCCCCCCCTCTCTCTCGCTCTCTCTCTCTCCCTCAGAGTCTCTGAATGTATGTTAGTAGGTCAGTTGTTGCATAACAGGACGCTTTGAGTGCCTAGTCACGTTTTTTTGTTTCTCTCTGGGCTCTGCTCCCTCCCTCCCCTCTCTCCCTCCCTCTCTCTCGCCTTCAAATCCTGTTGCATGGGAGGAGATGTGATGTGGAGGGAGCCGAGGGGGAGGAGAAAGGGCCTGGAGGGGGAGGGGCTTGGCTCAACGCCAGACTCAGTCATGAACTCCTATGATCCCCATAATAAGGTTACTAGACGTGACAAAAGACAAACCCTAAAAAAGCAGCGCAAACTCTCTCTCTCTCTCTCACACACACACACACACACACACACACACACACACAGCCGGTGTTTTTGAACGAGCATATTCTCGTCTTTTGTGCCGATAGCAGACTTTGTCTCATGAGACTTTCTGAGTAACTGAATGTTTCTTTTTTTCTTCTTCCACATTATTTCCTCTGATGATGTAACGCCAGCAGCCAGGTAGCGTAACTCAGTCCTCTCATCCGACCGCCTGTAAGAAAGCAAGCGGCCCATGAACAGATGTGGGAAGTACTGTACTCTAGAATTACAATTACATTCATGCCACGTTAAACTCCACGATATTATATCGTCAGACAAGAGTAGGTATAGGTACCACAGGTTACTTTACTTTAAAGAGATAGATTTTACACACATAACACAGTTTTAAAATGACATGACACCCAGCAATATGGCCGGGGCAGCGTGGTGGTGTCTGTATCAGGTCCGGCGGAGCAGCTCTGCTCCTGGCAGGGACCAACGACAAGCATTAAGAATAACTATATATTATACATCCCGTTCTGGTTTACTTATGTAGGTCATACAGAGACGTCTGTAGTCAACCAAGACTGTTGCATAAGCAACAGAGAGAGAGAGAGAGAGAGAGAGGGGGGGGGGGGGGGGGGTGAGGAAATAGAGAGAGGCGGAGGAAATAGAGAGAGGGAGGGAGGGAGGGAGAGAGAGGATTCGCAGCAAACATGACATGAGGAGCGAGCTGCAAACAAGCGGCACTGTGCCTAAGTTCACTTAAGGCCGGCTGAGGATGTGTTCATTGTCTTCTTCCATACCGAAGGCCCTGCTATGTTTTTCATGGGCGTGAAAGTCGCGTGAGCACACAGTCGTATATATTTCAGTTGGTGAATACAAAAGCCTTAATTGCAGCAATTAGTCTGTTTCATTGGATTGTTTTGTGTCCTTGAAGGAAGTTAAGGACTTTTCACTTTTGGTTCAGCGGTAATTATTTGTCTTCGTTCGAGCACAACCGTCTCAACTGTGCCAAGTGGCCGATATTTCATTTTTATTTTATTGTTCTCTGACGAGCACCAATAACGGCTATAAATTAGTCCAGATTTGTGAAGTTGCTTCAGCTCATCTTTAAAAAAAAAAAAATGTAAATATGTTTTACACATCAGAGCAGCATCTCCTGCACACCTTCGTCCCGTCACACTGCATCACCAGAGGGCGAACTCCCAATGCGGAGCCTCCAATGTTGAAACTCCCACCTGCGTCACCATTCCTTTGCACCTCTTTGTTTCCTAGCTGGAGGAGACGAGCGGCTCCTCCAGCGTTGGCCCATGAACTTGCATCCCCCTCCCCCATAAACACACGTATACAAACACAAACACGCACTCTGTCTCTGCATCACCCCCTCTCTGTTCTTTGCACCCCATCCTTATCCCCACCCTAACACAACGTTTTTTTTACCCGCCCCCCCCCCTCCTTCCAGCTATGTCTGCAAGTGTTGCCATGGCAACTGTCGCACTGCCTGCCTAGCAACAGGCTTTATCCCTTCACTGGAGAAAAAAAAAGTGGGGGGAACAGAAATGGGGGGATGGGGGCGGGGGGGGTTGTGGGGTTGCGTTTTTTTGTATGTGGGTGAGGACGGTAGCGTAACAGCAGCATGTTGCAGCAGATTCATTGAATCAGACTCTCCGCTCCACACCTGCAGCGTCTGCCTCTCGTTACCTCTCAGGCTTCTGCAGTTTACTCCGGAGTCTGTCCGTACTTTACCGGGCTCACAAACAGGCCACATAATTACATCATACATGTATCTTTGTCAAAGGTTCCCTCAACAGCCTTCAAGAGCTTTTTTAATGCGAAGGCCGTTGACAGCATCATCTCTCATGATTTACACATTATAACGTCATAAAACAGGGACGTCTGTACTGCATCAGATATATTTCTTTGCTCTAAATTCAATTGACCTTTTTTATACTTAGAGCATCAGCTTCTGCACATTTCTACCTGCATACACAGACATTGTGCACAGTCTCTGCATATATCTATTATCATCCCCATGCCAACTAACTGGCTAACCTGCAGGAACAATACAAACTGCAGAGACGAGGAGTGTGATTAATATCTAAAGGTACAGCTGGTGAAGCACTAGACTCTGGGCTCCTCGGCGATGCTGATTGTATTGTCTTTGCTGCCCTCTGCTGACTCCAAAGTAGCATGATTTTATCATAATTCATTTCATTTTACAAATCCCCAACGAGAGCCAAGCGGTAACAGATCTGGTGTTGATCCACAATTGCATAGTATTGCCATTTTGTAAAAAGTCATGCTTCCCATTCTTCAGCGACATGAATCCTCTCCAGCTGTTGTGATTAAAGCTCATCGTGTTTGGAAGGTTTCTAATAGAGAGGAGTTGAGTAATTGCCGCCGCACCCACTGTCTCTGTCTCTGTCTGTCTCTGTCTGTCTCTCTCTGTCTGTCTCTCTCGCTCTCTCTCTGTCTGTCTCTGTCTCTCTGTGAAAAAACCTGCCAAGTGCACACAGCTCCTCTCCTCGCCTGTATTTGTCCGAACTCGTCTCTTTGTTTCTCATTGTCGGTCATGAGGGAAATGATATGCAGGCTGAGCGACGTCACGTTGTTCGTGGTCAGTTTTGTTGCTGTATGACATTTGCAACAATGGACGTTACATAACAGCGAGGCTTTGCTCTGTCGGGGTTTTAAAAGGGTGCGCTCAAGTGATTCAGTTCGGGGACTATTCCCGTTACACTTCCCATGATGCAGCTCATCGGCACCTTCCATTTAGAACCCACGTTGCGCTCCTAAATGCCCACTTCTCTCAAAGCCAGAAGCTCGTAACAAAGGCCCTCTGTCAGCCCCCGATGACATCATTATTATGACACAACCAGGGTTGTTTAGTCAAACCGTACAGAGCTCCCTCCACAGCTGCAGAAGACCCTTTTTTCTGTGAACTTCATGTGCAAAGTTTGTGTCCCTCGAGTAATGATCCACTCACCGCCAGGAAGTCTTGTCAAATGTTTTTTTAAATTTTTTAATATGAAAATGTACAGAAAGACAGCAGACATTCAATTATTTCCCATCACCATGGGTACAGATTACACGGCAGTTCAAAGAAACTCAAAAACCAGAGACCGAAGTGAGACGCACAAACATCAACACAGAACAAGTTACAGTGCGTTTCCTTCAAGGTGCTCCTTCGACATGACAAGTGATGAGAAGCGAGGCTAGTGAGTGTTTAGTGTGCGAAACCAGAGAGAAAAAAATGGAGGACTTTCCAGGAAAACAGTTTAACTTCTGCGTGTGTTTACTGTCTGTCTCTGCTTTGTGTTCGCAGCCTCCGGCAGACCCGTCTCATCTGGTGCGGTGAGTCCTCGCTTCTCCAACTGCAAACACTTCCACGAACCCGCTCGCCGACCTCCGATCGAAAGGAGCGCGGCTTCGGAACCAACCGAGCCCGAATGATGCGATGTAAACGGCGTTGCGTGTTTGCAGTCGTCACAGTGTGTGGGACATAGAGAAACGATCACACTCTACCACGGATAAGACTCCCTGACTGGAGCGACGCTGATAGAGTCGCTGTTACACAGCTGGGTTGTGAGATGAGTGTTTGAGACATTTATTACAATATAATACAGCATTCGAAATAAAAAAAAACAAGACATTGTTAAAAGTTCGTTAGACTTTGAGAGTTTTGTCAGTCCGGGGGAGCTCCTGAATTTCTGAGTTCACTTCCTCAAAAGTCTAGACGTCTTGAGAAACACACACACACACACACAGCACCGGTCCTCAGTTGACCTTGGCCATGAGCTGCTCTGTGAAAAGCTTCTTCAGCTGCGCCACCTCCTCGCTCAGAGAGTTGAGCTGCGACTTCAGGTGAGTGTTCTCGTGCTTGTACTGGACCTCGGTCTGTCCTTGGGCGGGTGGAGGCTGGAGGCCGGCGGGCGAGGCGTTGTACTGGGGGGACTGCCTCCCCTTCCTGACTTCCTCGCCCTCCAGCTGCTGGAGCCAGAAGCCGGCGCAGTGCCCTGCCGCCGGTTCGCCCGCACTCAGTCCTTTGGGGGCCTCCCTCGGACCTACCCGTCCCGCTGCGGGGCTCCGCCAGTCCCCCGCGGCATCGAACGCCTCCCCGCAGCCGGGAGTCTTGAAGCGCAGCTTGTGGGGAAGGTTTTTTATCCCCTCGGTGTAGTCTGACTTCCCTCCGGCGGCTCCTGCGGTGTGGTGGACACTAACGGGGGAGTGGTGGAGGTCACAGCCCAGCTCCTCCGCCCTGTGCGGGGAGAACTTCCCGTGGTCGCTCAGCCGGTCCTCGAAGAAGATCGGACTGCCCACACTGGACCCATCCGGCGTGGAGAACCCAGAGTCCTCCGACATGTTCCCGGCGTCCCTGGAGGCCCTGGAGCTCAGCTGGCCCGCCTGGTTTTTGGCATGGGGGACCGATGAACTGGGGAGATAATAGTGAGGAGTCAAGGTTTGAGGAGCCGCGGCGAGGGGCAGGATGGCGGCGCTGGGGGTGTCTTTGACCAGCCCGAAGCGGAACTTGAGAGCCAGCAGCTCGGCCCGGAGGCGGGCGTTCTCCTCCAGCAGAGCCAGGACGCGGCTCTCCAGGACCATGTCGTTGACGCGGCGCTTCTCCCGCGAGCGTTTGGCCGCCTCGTTGTTCTTCCTCCTCTTGTCCCAGTAGCCCTCGTCCTTCTTGTCCACCGGGATGAACTCGCGCTTGCGCCGGATGCTGGAGGAAGGGCTCTCCTTGCGCTTGACGGCCGAGGTGCGACCCAGCAGGGAACGCGCCAACAGGCTGCTGGAGGTCAGGATGGACACGGCTTCGTCTGTGAAGGACAGAGGTCCTCCTCCACCGGGACTCACGGGCGACTCCAGAGTCTGGAGCACGGACACATCCTGCTGCTGGCCCATCATCACCTGCTGGGACTCTTCCTCAAACATCGTGCCTGTCAGGTGGTGGTGGTGGACAACCACTGAGTGGTGCTGAGCGCTCTGAGGATGCAGCAACAGTGCCACCTAGTGGTCAAACAAAAGAGGCACATCAAAAGTGGGATTTAACGGTTACGCAAGAGCCATTACAACACAGTATTATGTAACCCCATTACATCTCTCCGGTGAAACGGGATCGACTTGTACCATAACCTCAGCCGGCCTCGTTACACGATCAATATGGGACAGCACGTGCTGCAAACACAGTCATCCGGACCGGACCGCTCACACGACTGTGAGCTCGCAGCCACACTTTATAATACAACACGAAGTAAATATTGATTCCAATGTGACACGAGCCTAATTAAAAGTATAACCTACATTCGCGTGGAACACGTCTGGGTTCACTGGCTCCTCGTTACGCTCTGACATGGTCTCCTAAACCCGTGACCTGTTTCCGGTCCCACTGTTCTACTTCATCAGCGCTGGCTAATCTGACCCCTTACACAACAGCAGCATCACCGGCATCCGACACTTTAGACATATGACTTTTAATATTTTTCGTTTTTTAAATATCGCAGCGTAAGCAGTAGCGCGAGCGAATAAAACGCCGAAACTTGTTCCCACAAAATCCTGAAATCCCAACTGAACATTCAAAGGGTAAATAAAGTTATTGCAAGTTATTGCTTATTGCAATCAATCGTTCACGTTGCCATTTTATTGAGCGAAATGATTCTCAGTTCTTCATAATAATAATAAAAAACGTATTTATAATAATAATCGTACCTGTAGAAGGATCAGTTTTCTCCGCCGGTGCGCAAGACTCCGCAGAAAAACGTCTTCCTCTCTCTACTCTCTCTCTCTCTCTCTCTCTCTCTCTCTCTCTCTCTCTCTCTCTCTCTCTCTCTCTCTCTCTCTCTCTCTCTCTCTATTCCTCTCCTCTCTTTGAAACACTGCGGATCCACTCGGCGCTGTTACTCCACATTACGAGCACCTCCACTCTGCTCCACCTGGAATACGCAGCCTCTATTTGTAACGTGGAGTTCAGCGCAGGACGGTCCCTGTCCTCACATGAACCACCTTCTTTCTGTGTGCACGTTTTCTGGGACCGCCTCTATCTGTGACCCCCCCCCCACCCACCTCCCCTCGTTCAGCCACCGTCATCCTCCGACATCATCATCATCATGATCATCTGACCTCCCTGGCCCCGCCCCCCACCTCTGTTACAGGATAATCCACTCATTACAATTAGGTAATGTTGCGCCTGTCTTTCTCTTTCCTGCATTTCCTGTGAGTCAGGCATGCAAGATTAGTATATAAGTCAGTGTATATATATATACTATGCTGCGTACATGCAGTGTAAACAGGCTGGTGTTTCCGTAAATTGGATGTTTGTTTTGTCTGTTTCACCTTTTTGGTGCCTCAGAAAACGTGGTGAAATACAATGGATTTTTGTTCTTCGATGCTGCATATCTGTGATTGATGGCAGTACTTTTTTTTTTTAGCACTCTGACCCCCAAAGATAAGTAGCCCCACAATGCAGGGTAACATATTGTCTTTGTGCAATAAATATTTCTTTATTTGGTGTTGTAACGATGCGTTAATGTAGTTTACCTTTGTGTTTGCCAGATGTGCAAACCAGTTGGTGTCAAAGGGAAGGGAGTCCTCTTTAATACCTTCACACATAATTGGGTTTTCATGAGGTCAGAAGGAAAGTATGTTTTAAAAGAAAGTTGACTTGTCCTGTCACGTCTCTGCAAACAATGGGGAAAGAGAAGCCAATGTCAACAAATCACAGGGCTGAATACAACTCGAATATTAGGAAAATAAATCAACACATGTTCTCAAAACAACCCAAATGAGCCCAGCGTTGTTGCACACGACTTCATTACAGGGTGCAAACACATTGCACACACAGTTGCGCTGACAAGCTAATCCGGTGTGTAGGCTGCCTGCCTTTCCCTTAAGTGAGAGCCTGTCATGTGTGATTGATCCTCTGGAGTGCATTTGAGCTACCGTGTGTGTGTGTGTGTCTTTGGTATGTTGGGGCAGCTAATAACACGTGTGCCGAGTGTGAGAGCGGCATGAGGTCTCACCTGACCCCGTGTTGGTACAGTGACCTGGACACGACGAACATGCATGCACTGCATCATATCACATATGTAAACTCCCTTGAGCAAACAGCGCCGGGGCCCCCTCTGGTTCTCCGATAGGGACAGAAGCTCTGAACACGGCCTCGTGGAGCCACACAAGGTCAGTGCGGTGCTAACGGCGGTCCAGTTCGCCGGTTAGCTTCGCTTAGCATAGCACAAAGACTGTAAACAGGGGGGCAGCTAGCGTGGCTCTGTCCAAAGGTGACAAAATCTGCACAATTAAATTAAGTTGGTAAAGCGTGTGATCTTCAAACCGCCATAGATCAGAATGAGCTGTCCCGCTTGCAGATATTAACTAGTTATGAGTTAAATTTTGCAGTAAAAAGATATTCCGTTTCAAATGACTGCGAACACGGCTCAATGACTGCGAACACGAGAAAGTGTTTTTTTACTTCACCAAAAACAGGCACGTTAAAGAGGATCTTAGCACAACACCTTTCTCCGAGACGAAGCAGAAAAAGTGTTGCGAAATGACTTCAGTGTCTGACTTGTTTGGTAAGATGTTCACACAGGATATTAGTTCAGTTCAAACAGATTCCACAGTTGCTGGATTCTTTTTTTATCTCTGGAGTGGGTCGGCGTAAACAAGTGCATTACCCAATAAAAGCATCAGCGAGTTGCTCAGCGCAGTGTCGCAACTGACCTAGTGGGAAAACAACATGTGTGGGGGGTGGGGGTCAGGGGGGGGGGGGTCGCATGAGTTCAACGAGTCTGAGTCGAATTCTTGACATTCTAGCACAGCCCTTTATGGAACCGCTCACCTTGTAGCTTTGACCTGCCCTGCCCGGGGGGGGGCAGATACCGCTGTAAACAGAGTTTGTCTTTACACAAATCACATCCAGCTGGTAGCGCAATGCTCAAGACAAACCGTGTGAGCAACAGAAAAGCACAAGTATAACCACTTTGTAGCAAAGGACAAAGTAGCTGAAGGCTTGTTTTTATTAGTTAGTCTTAATCCCAGGAATCTCCAAATGGAGAGTTTTTTGCTTTGAAGACGTAAATGCGATTGAGGCAGTGCACTATGATAGATACGTCCAATTTATAGTTGAATAACTATAGATATACTGTACTATAGATTTCTTAACATGCTAAAGCAGTGTGCACGGGGCTTTAAATATGAGAAAAAGAGTCTGGAGCGTGGCGTCTTCTCAGCAGAATGGATTAACTGGTGTTTTTTTATCGAAGCTGCAATAGTTAGTTCGACTCACTAGCGTTCTACCTACAGTAGCAACCGAGTGTTATTTCCAAGGCTAAGGAGCGCATCGTTCACTAGCTACATCAATCTTTGTTTAATCTACATGCGCCAGCTACGAGGACACAACGCGCGGTTCGTTGCAGTATTCTCCGAAGCGCCAGAGGTCGTACAAACAAAATGTACCGTCGAACAAACCAACCTTTAGCTTTTAGGGTTAAAGGATACCGAAAAAAAGACCCTTCCACGACCAGCAACTCCTTTTGCACGGTTATGACTTTTTCTTTCTTGCACTTTTTCTCGGACCAACTAGCTCGATAGTGCAAAACAAGAAAAACGCAGCATATTTATTGCCATGTTCTGCCCAGTCTTTTAGCATGACGTCATGTATGTAGCAAGGAAGTTCATATGTAAAGACCTCTTTCTAGAATTGTGTGCTTGAAACATTACAAAGTCAGTTGGAGCCTTTTTCAATCATCCCGCTAATGCTAGCTCAGTTAGCAAGCTAGCAGCGGGTAAAGTCTGTCGTTTCAGCCGACAAGCGCTCGTCTACCTCTCTCTGAAATCCCGGTTGTTTGAAGAGTGATTCAAAGTTCAAACCGGTGGAGCTGCCACGGTTAG
Source organism: Melanostigma gelatinosum (assembly GCF_949748355.1). Lineage (NCBI taxonomy): Eukaryota > Metazoa > Chordata > Actinopteri > Perciformes > Zoarcidae > Melanostigma > Melanostigma gelatinosum. The sequence goes on from NC_136646.1 coordinate 8,581,919, forward strand.
TATGTGCCGTGCAATGCTCCAACTGTGAGACACAAAATGTGTTCCAGCTTTTCTAACGTGTGGATTTGCTGCTTTTCTTTGCCCACTTGATATTAAATATAATTAGGGTTTGGTCTGACAAAACATGAACATTTGTTTCACCAAAAGTATAATTTTTTTTGACATTTTATCGACAAAACAGTCAATCGATTAGTTTCCCCGAATGCTTCAATATATTTCCTTGTAATTCTATTCAGGAGTTAAGCGGTTTTACTAAAGTAAACCTAATTAACATTCTCAGAGCTTCAATACTTATTACGTAAAGTGATGAGCCCAGAATACACTGCGAACTAGACCACAGGGGAAGTCCGGAGAGGAGGCCAGGGGGGGGGGGGGGGTCACTCCGCTGACACACTGTAGCTGCTGCAGGAAGAAGGTCATATAGATGGCCGCCGGCCACCTTCAGCTGAGCAGCACCTGCCGCAGCAGCACCCACCCCCCCCCTCATTTATCCAGCTCCTGTGTTTTCTTTCTCACATTTATGAATTTCTATCCCTCTCTGTGCTTTATTTGCATTTTGACGTTGTTTCAGAAAAGTCCTTTTCTCTTTTCTGATGTTTGGCTCAGTAGAAAAGCCTCTGACACAGTGTCATGAAGCAGTACGTGTGAGCTTTGCCTCATATAACGTTATCTAATGTGATAACACTCGGCGCTAGTCAGCCGGTATTATGCAAGACAGGAGGAGCTGTCAGTAATATTAGATATTAACAAATACAAATGCAACCCCTCCCCCCGCGCACATGTTTATCACATCAAATGTTCAGCGTTCACCCTCCCTCTTCTTCTCTTTTATCTTTGCTCCGCAGCATCTCGTCCTACAACAACACATTGCACCATTTACACGCGGCTCTCGCAGCACATGTTTTGTCACCTTTTAACTCCACTGCGAAAAAACGCCCGACGGAGTCGTTGTTTTTTAGGGGGGGGGGGGGGGGAATGCGCTTTTTCGCTTTTTTATGCCAACATTTAGCACGAAGACTGGAACAATGCAGTTTTCTGTGCAAATTAAACAAACAAGAACGTGTTCATTAGTGAGCTTTACAAGTGTTGGTTGTCAGATTTTGTTACTTTTGGACAAAGTTGTTATGCTAAGCTCAGTGTGGAAGTTTGAGTCTGTTCCACAGCGAGGAGGCCAGAGCACGTGTCCGGCTGCTTTGTACAGTCGACACGCTGAAATCTACCAAGACTGGTTTACAATTAAAAGGAATTTAATCCCACTGATGCAAGTACAGTCTTTACAGTGAAGTACACTATTTCCATAAAATATTAAATCAATAAAACCCCGTTTGCAAAAAACTCAACTCAGCTCCTCAGGTATAAAACCCGTCCGTCCTCTGAGAGCCATCACGCGAGAGAGAAAAAGACTTGAAATGAAACCACCCACATCCGTTCCAAACACCTCCTCTTCCGTTTATCCCAATTCCTATTGGCTAACTCCAGGAGTGTGTTCGCCTGTCTGCCTTTCTGTCCCTGAGTTTACGAACACATTCAATGACTGTCAGTTATTGTTTAATCCCTCTATGATAAACATTCAGTGTAAATGTTAAACTTCTGCAACTTTGGCAAAAGCTTCATGTCTCAAATTCTACTTCTAGCTACTAATCCTACAACACTTTATGCTTATCTTAATTATGCATTTCCAAAACACTTATGATTATGACTAATTATGAATTCTTAAATATGAATCATTGAACACTTTTATTATAGCTACTAAACACAGTTCTATGCTCAAATTTCTTACATCAGCTAACTGGGACCTGCTTGCGAATGCCTTATGTTTATTGTACAGACATGAGAGCGGTGTCCATTTTTTCTCGCCTATTTCTCGGCAAGAAAGGCAGAAAGCGCACTTCCTGAAAGATCTCTGGCGTTCATTTAAATGTTTATTTGCATTTGTATCTTAAAAAAAGTGTGTCAAGCAAAACTAAATTTAGCTGCCTCGCTAAATTTTTGCTTGGCTGGTGACGAAGAAAACTGCAGCTGAAAAGAAAGACTTGCTCATGATATGAATCACTGCTCCCCTGAGACATGCATGCAGAAACCCATTTATGTAACAGCTCGTCTATACCGCAGACACACAGTAGCCTCCATCCACACGGGAGATGTACTGCGGTAGCTATAAATAGGCCGTGACTCACTTTGTTTGACTTGGGGGGGGGGGGGGGGGGGGGGGCTGTTTTGTAACAAGCAGAGTGTGAGTGTACGTGCACATGCGGCTATATGTTTGTTGATGAATCGTCGTTGTAATATCTCCCCTAACAAACCTCAGTCATGACCTCAGTCTGCTCCACCAGCCAGGTGATGTTTTTCTTTATCTGGGGGACCACATGCAGGTGACCCCCCCCCCCCCCCCCGGACACGGACCCTGCTCTCTAATCAGACAATAATGTCAGCATCATTCGAGCCTCGGACCCCCCCCCGACACACATCAGAGGAAAACGTTTGGAAATGCACTCAGACTGAAGGAAGAAGCCAAGAGACCTCAGACCCGCTTCTATTCTTGGGCTCTGAACTACGTCACGCTGTTTCCAAAGCAACCACTTTTGATCGTTTTGGGCGGGGGCATGGCTTATAAAACAAACTACGTATGTTGGAGGGGGGGGGGCGTGGTGGCTCGAGGTGGAGTATGGAAGGATGAATCAAAACAATGAAAATATGCGCCGCATGCACTCAACTGTAGAAAGAGGAACATGATTGACAGGTTTTAATGAAATTAAGATTGTAACTGTCTGATTGTGGTCGGATCTGTCGCAATAACTGACAGCAGCACAGGATCGAGCTGCTTCCTGACGGATCCAGACTCCATCTGACATAATGATTCTGTTGACCCAGAATTCACAGCAGCCACAACACGCTCCAGGCTGCTGCTCTCTCTCGCTCCTTGTGTGCCCATTACAGCAAGTAGAGGTATGCAAATCAACAAGAACACAAATAACCAATTTTATTTATTAGTTATTTAGTTATTCCAGACATGCGGCAGCTCTTTTGCTGCTGACGGACCTGAGCACTACAATATCTTCCCGTGATAACAATAAATATGAATGAGGTCAGATCAGATGATGCTATTGTCCGATGTGCATGAGATCAAATCAATTACATAATGCTGGAGTCTCATGGCCGCGAGTGCTTCCAAAGAGCGCATGGTCAATTATCCAAATGAAAGCAAGCTTGTTGTTATTTTTTACAATAAGTATCAACGGGTAACCTCTGTAGAGTGAAGCCAATGCTGAAGTGCCTCAAACTTGCGATGTGATTGACAGGTCGCTAACACGGAGTTGTCCGTGTTTTCTTCTTACAACTTTAACCTTTTCACCGTGTGTTTTCAGTTCCTAAACATTTCTGGTCGCCTAAAAATGTCTTATGTGGCGCTCTGTGGTACTTAGCTCCACCCTCTCATGTCCCTTCTGGTTGCAGAAAGCCAAAATGGCGACGACCAAAATACCACAAACCGATGAGTGAAGTCACGCCGACTACGTCCACTTCTTATGTACAGTCTATAATGATAACAAAGTAAAAAGTCACCCTCCCGTTTCTTTGACTCGCTCTCCCCCATAGTAACTTTCATTCAGCCCCTAAGATGTCCAACTGACTGTAGCCAAAGCCATAAAAAGCTAGTTCATGAAACTGCACTGCAAAGGTTTAAGAGGAGATTTGGCAGATCACACGGTGCTCCCTCAGAGTGTTCGTTTGTCCACGTTTCCAAAAATTCATTTAAACGGCACAATGTTATCGGCATAACTCGCTGAACAGCATTCACTCCAGAAGCTGCTGTTCTATATGCGTAAACAGCCCATCCATCTCATTCAGGCACTGATATAGATGGCCCAGTTTCCACCTCCTTCACTCCAGCATGGCAGCGGCATGGCCGAGCGCTCAGGTTCACCGGGGCGGCGTTGGCAGAGGGTTTGATTGTTGTTGAGCCATCACAGCAGTGCTTGACAGTCATTTCACAACAACAAAGGCTGCCTTTTTTTCTCTTCTATTTTTCTTTTGCTGCGTGAATATGCACAGATGTTAAGAGTGGTTCCTGGCGTGAGTCAATAATCTCTCCGCTGTCTGAAAGTGTTTGCTGTGACAGTGATGGGTGAAGTGGTATACAGCTTCTCTGTTTAACCGACACCCCCCCCCAGCCCACTGTGGGTGAGGCCCTGGAAGACAAAGTCCTGTAACCTTTGACCTTGGAAACGAACGTATCTCCAAAAGATCTGCATCACTACATCACTCTGTAGCACCTATTTAAGGCCCTTTGCATCGTCGTCCCCGACAGAATGTCTGTGCAACAGGTGGTGGAGGACTAGTGGTTCAGCACGGTCCTGTTTGAAGGGCCAACACAAGAGGAGGAACCCAGCGTCCGGTAAAAGATTTTGAATCGGTTTTGAAGGGCCCAGTTCAGATGCCAGTCTGAAGCCCTGAAAACACACTGCCATGTTTAAGCCCCGTGATCAACACCAAGCACAAAGAAACCAGCGCAACATCAAACCTAATCTGAGCTAACCACATCAGTGAACCACATCAGGAGGAACAACACCATTTTAACCTCAGCAAGTAGCAGCTTTGTTATTCAAATTTATATCAAATGAATTACTACTGTCAGCCGATCCCACGGGAAGAGATGTATTACCTTAAGGAGACGAAGCAGACGCGACTTCACTTCAGCCTAGCTTTGTCCAAAAGTAACAAAATCTGACAACCAACACGTGTAAAGGTCACTTTAAACACCTTGTTGGTTTAATTTGCACAAAAACCGCATTGTTCCAGTCTTCATGCTATGCTAAGCTAATCGGGTTGCTGTTTGTAGCTTCACATTGAGACATGAGTGGTGTCGATCTACTCATCTAAATCTTGGCATGTTGGAATGTACATAATACAATCCAGTTATATTCGATACAATAATTCTTCTTTTGGACTTCAAAAGACGAGGCAAAATAATAACAACAACCTCAAAGAGGTCAAAAGACCAAAAAGCTAATAATCCCAATACCCCAAAAGTCCCGAAAAGACTTATAAAGCCCTCCAAAAGGCCTTTGACTCTGTTGTCTCCCCCTATTTATACAACTTTACTTGCTGCATCTTTCACCTCCAGATCCATATACGGTTAACAACTAAACATCACCAAACTATTAGAGTGCTGCACTTTTAACCACACGAACACTTAGCTAGCCCTCCTTCGAAGGTTCCCGTCAGGCCTTCATTGGCGGAGTATCGGTTACCATGGTTGCAATATATTAACTTACAGCCTTTTTTTCTTATACCGGCTCTGACGATGATCAGGCCAGAGTAAGTTAAACCAGGTTTATCATCATTAAACAAACACCAAATAATATGAGAGCACAAGTAAAGAATGAAATCATATCTCAGACCCAAACACCCTGAGCTCATGAGTAACTCATCAAAGAGAACGTCAGGATTACCGCTCACTGGACTCTGTGGCTAAAGGTTACAAGGCTCGTGTCAGTCAGGCGTGAAAACCCCAGAACGCCTCGTACATCCTGCTGCTGTGTCCGTTAGTAGCAGAGTTCATCTGCAGCACACAGCAGGACCACAATTTCACAATGTTGCATAATGTTCCCAAGTAATTGGTTCATTCACAAGTTAAAGAATACAAAAGGGAAGTAAATGTAGAGTCAGCAGCGGATAGGATTCAGTGTTAGTGCCCACCCGCTGGTTCCCCGCAGGTGTTTTTATATTGGATTTTGGATCATTGCAGCAAATAAGCTCTGTTGCAAACACAAGTTCATGATACTTACAAGTTTTGTTTTGGAGCAAGATAATCTTCTTTTCTTTTTTTTTAAGCGTGCATGCAGTCGGCAAAAGTAACGCGAACGTTCGGCCATAAACGAACTACACGGCAGTCCCGTGACTTCACGTCTGCACCACTAAGCTAAAGGCAGACTAGTGTTCGATGTGATGACGTTTTTAGTGTCATTAGCCACTTGTTAGCAACCGGCTTCTTTAAGATACGCATAAGTATAAACAAAAAACAAACAAAGTATAAACAAAAAGCAGATCGTTTTAAGTTTGACATTCCTCGGGACAGGAGCTCAATCAACCAATGAAATTGCTTCAAGCGCAGGTCTGTTGTTGGGATTTTGGATGGTGTGTTTGTCGCCTCAGGCCATGTGGTTTGTTTGGAAAAAGAGTATCCATTGAAGAGGAGTACTCACTTTCTTACAGACCAAATGTTTTCTACAACAATAGTGCAGGCTCAGTTTGAGACTGCGTGGTGGCTGTTCCGTCATTTTCTATGTTGTTCATAAAAGTCTTCTCCCTCCGTCGGCTGCTTCACCTTGCTGCCGCGGTCTTTTATAAGAACATGAAGCAGAAATGATTCCGCGTGGCTAGCCCAACGTTTCATAACTTGAAGTGGGCATCGTTGGGTCTCATGCTCCGATGGCCAACTAAGGTCAGGTTTCCTGAGATCCCTTTTTGGGTCCAAGACCCAAAAAGCCACGCTGAAAACCACAGAACACAGCAAAAACAAACACGATTGGCAGGATTGTGGGTTAGTCTCCGTGGAGCTACAGAGGGATTTATGTCTCAATAATAACACGATCATGAAACATTCACAGATCTCTCAGATTAAAGCGGCATGGTGCCTAATTTATGCTCCTGGTAGGCCAGCCCGAGGAACCAGGTGTAGAACGTTCCACAATAAAGAACACGGTGCACTGTTCCTGATCTTGCATTTATTTCAATCTTTAATTAGTCTTAACTAAATCCTGATAAAGGAAGTATGCCGGATGTTTTTTTTTCTTCAAATTTTGATCGCATTCATTAACAAGTAATCTTTTCATTTATTTTAGATTTTCAAAGCAAAAACGAATGAGTAATTGGCCATGGTTGTTTCCTTCTCTTTCACAGAGGCAAAGAAGGGGCCGTATAGGCGGCTGTACTGTCTACAGTTTGTATGTTTCAACATTCTGTTGACTACTCCTCTGGAAATTTCAAGCATGTTTGTTCCAGACCTAATTCCCACTGCAGCCCCCCCCCCCCCCCAGCACACAGTTGCTGCCGTTCTCACGGGAGGCTTCCTTTTTTGGGTTCGGCATTCACCCGGGGATGTGATCTTCACTATTTTACATAACGCAGACTGCATCCTTAATCCCAGCGGAGCTCCGTACGGTGGGTTGAAAGGATTTTCTGGAGAGTCGAGGGGAAAAGTACCGTCATTCCTTTAAAGCCTAAAATAGAATGGTAGGGCCGTTCCGCAGCTGCCGCAAGAGAGGCGTACCGTGCAGAAAGGGGCTTTGAAGAGTTGAAAGAGCTTAGCCCCAAGTGAACCGCTCCCCTGATGCTCAAAGCCGACCGCCCAGGCCAGCGGCCAAGGGACGGGGTAAAAAGATTAGAACGCTGCTCAGTGAAAGGCTTCGTCCCGGAGCCATCGATTAAGTCTCTCAGGCCACCCTCACCCTAAACAACGTAGCACATTTTTCTGCATTATTACACAAATGACAAAGTTCCAAGCTACTGCACGCTTTTATTATATATTGAAGGAACCCTAACACCCTCATTACTTGTGTTGTGAAAAAAAATGATGTAGTTGTCTTTCACACTTAGAGCAGGTTTAAGAATGAAACAGAAGCTCTCAGAGGCGTATAGTTAAATCAAAGCAATAGATTTATTTATCAACAGAGTTATTCAGCCCAGCTATCAAAAACAAGCTTGGGTGCTAATGGATGAACCTCGCAGAGCTTCACCATGAGACACGCTTAAACACATCAGCGTGAAACGTAATATAGGGGTTCCACCCCTTGCTACACATTGGCCAAAGTCAAAGATGCAGGCGTGGCACGTTTGTACGTTATGGCGCCTGGATGGAGGCCGTGGATGTCCATCCACCTTGGCCCCTCCCAGTAGGCGTTGGTTTCCATCAGTGTGAGTGAGGAGTTCCATGCGAGAGGTCCTAAGAAGGAGTGTGTGAAGAAGCCGGGCTCAGCTGGGGCGGTGGCCCTCGCTTGAATCTCACTGTCTATTGTGTCTTCCTTATCTTCTCTAAAGATGGCTGCCTGTTCCTTGTGTCGCAGTTAAATAAGTAACCTTTCACCTGCTTCTCTCTGGCCTTGCTGTGTTGTGAGCACTGTATAAGTGATTAATAGAGCTGTATATAAACTAATGGTTATTAAAACTACAAATATGCTAGTGATTAATTAAACTGTATATAAGTCAATTGCTACTTAAAGCTGCATATTAACTAGCTGTTAATTAAGCTGTATATAAGCTAATTGCTGATTAAAGCTGTATATAAGCTAATTTTCTCAACAAATCCCTCTCTTGACGTCTGAAGGACGTCACTTTCTTTACTTTCCTGCCCTGTTCACACGCTGGTGTCTTCCTCTGCCTCTCCTGACCCTACCAGGCTGTTCTGCTCTTCCCATACTGGGTAAGCTCCATAAGGAGGGGGTGGTAATGGTTCCTTGGAGAGGGCAGTGGTGATAGGACGGCCAACCAAAGAACGAATACAGGGTATTATACAACATCCACATGAGACCAGTATTGCAATGAACACACCCACTGACACTGCTATTGACAAGATCAGGTGCTTCCATTTTCCAAACATGTTTTCCATCCAATCTCCAAATGGATTATTCACACCTGATGCTTCCTGCATTTCTTTTGACAGTGCCTTCAGACTATTCAGTGCTTTTGTGACTGAACCGTCCGGCGCAGTATTGTTGGGGATGTTAGTGCAACACAGATCTCCAAACATTGAGCAAAAGCTCCAAAGCCATTTTGTTTTGCATAGAAATCAAAGAAGTGGGGCCGGCTGCTCAGCCAGACCCTCTATTGCATCCCTAGTATGATTAGCCAAACGAAGAACATTGTAATGCACATAATTGATACGATCAACATTTTTATTCACAGTTATCCATGGAATAATACTTGCGATACTCTCAGAACCTGCTGCAATTTGATATACCAATTTGTATTCATTAGGCACTCCTCTGGTTCACTCTGATTGTATCTATGTATGTTGGACCTTTGTCCAGACTGAACTCAGCTCCAGCTGCTCTTTTAGCTAAGATATGTCTGCGTCTGTGTTGGGTCAGGTTTTGTACTTTAAATATGGATGCCAGAGTAGTGCAATTTAGTGGAGTAGCCATTTTAGTCATATTTGTCATGCATGCGTATCCTGTTGGGTCAGATTCAGGATATAGTGGTGCTGGTTCGGTGAACCTAGCTGGTCTAGCTGCAGCACAAGCTATACAGCCACCCATTTTGTTTTTATAGCATTATCAACAATTCAATTTAACCAAACATTGTCGTTTCCATGTCCTGTAGCTAATTGGATCACCTGTTGGTGGTTGCTGAAAAGTCAAATTACAAATTACAAAACAAATTATGCATTTTGCGTCAGATTACCTCGGACCTCTGCTAGAGGTCTGGACGGCTCAGATGCTGGGGCACAGTGTGACAGGTGGTGCCAAGGTGATCCTGCTTTACCTATGACTTGGACCGAGTGTGAAGTAACCTCCTTCACTTCGTACGGCCCTGTCCACCTGGGGTCAGTCCACTTTTCTTATGAACTTTGACCCTGACCCAGTCACCCTCTCGGATGAGATTTTTACCTTTTCCTGGTCAGCTGCACTGGTTCGCTGGACCTGTTTGGAGAGAGCCTCCGTGAGAATGATTAATGCAGTCACATATGCCTTCATTTCAACTTGCTGCACATCTATGTATATGTACATCTATGTATCTATGTATATCTATGTATATGACTACCGTCTCTTGGAGGACCAGGCATTTGCCTCCTTGTCATTAACTCATGTGGTGAAAGATGCGTCTTATTTCCTTGTGCGCTCCTCACTGCCATTAGAGCTAATGGTAAAATTTCAACCCATGTCAGCTTTGATGCTACACATGTTTTCGCTATTTTGATTTTAGCGTCTGATTTGCCCTCTCTACCAGTCCTTGTGACTGTGGATGATACACTGATCCAGATCTACTTCCTGCAAATGCTTATTACTGAAATGTGAACCATTATCGGAGTATCAGCTCTGTCTGCAGCCACTTCATTACTGTCTGTGCGTCTTCTCTTTTAGTTGGGATTGTCTCCACCCACTTTGAGAATCTGTCCACCATTACCAAGATGAGTAAAGTCCATGCTGATGTCTTGGAAGCAGGCTGATGGTACAGGATAAGAGCCCATAGGTGTTTTGTACGGTTTTTTCTTTCACATTATGATCCCCACAGGTGGTGCATTCGTCGCAGAAGAGGCACAGTGCTTGCATTCTTTGCAATGTTCTTTTCTTTCCTTCGTGCGTGCCTTTCTTCTGTATCTCAATCAGTGTTTCTTCAGTGATTTCTGGTTCTTGTATGGCTATTTTCAGAACCATCTGTTTTGGTCTGTATCCTCTTCTTCTTTAGCAGCTTCATCTGCCATGTCGTTTCCCACACTTATTCTGGTCCTTGCTTTACCATCATGTCCTTTGCATTTCATGATTGCCACGCTTTTTTGTAGCTTCATAGCTTCCACCAGTCTGATGATTTCCTTCTTGTGCTTGATGGGTGCGTCCATTGATGTTGTGTATCCTCTTCTTCGCCACATGGGCCCATCCACGTGAGCTGCTCCATGTGCGTAAGCAGAATCTGTGAAGATGTTTACTGATTTTCCTTCTGCTATTTTTAAGGCTTGTATGAGCGCTTCGACTTCTGCCAGTTGCGCTGATGCTGGTTGAGGTAGGATACCTGATGCTACTGTTGTGTGTTCCATATCTTCGAATTGTCTCACCACAGCATAGGATGCTGTGTTTCCTTCATCTCCTTTGTAGCAACATTCTTCCTGTTTCGCATTCTTTTTGAATTTTCGATTTTCTTGCAGCTCCGAATGTGAATTTCTTTGCTTAGGAGGATTCTTTGATGCAGCTCCTTCTCCCCCTTTTTTCTGATACAAAACTGCATTAACATCCCTCTTTTTGTTCAGAAACCTCTAGGTGCAAAGGGAGTTAATAGTCAATTCTTGAAGTGCCGAAGCATGTGACAGAGTCTACGTGAGAATGGTGAACACATCTTCTGTTTCTTGTGTTCAAACTAAAGGGGCTGAGGTGTTTCATGATGGAGGATGCTTTGTCTGTGGGCCGTGGGCTGTGGGTTGTAACTGGATATGACGCAGGTATTGTGGCTAATAGTTGCAGCAGTGTCTCTGTTGTTGCCAGGTATGTGAAAGATATTGCTGTTCAGCGTGATTCTGGCTTCTTGGATGCTGATTGCCTGTCTCTCTCTGATAATTTCCTCTTCTTCCACGTGGTGAGCCTTGTTGTTGTTGACCACGCGTGCGGCAGTCTCGTGAATAGTGACCAGGTTTTCCACAGTTGTAGCAGTAGAAAGTTCGTCCGTGCTGTTTCTTTTTCTTTTTAGCAGGCTTTGGGGCCACGTCAAGCTTTGCCAGCTGTATTGACACTTTTAGTGCTTCGAGCTCCATATCTGTTCTTTCCACAGCAGCTCTGTATTCATCATAAGTGTGCTCTGTGCTTATTTGTTGCACCATCTCTTCTGTAGGGGAACAATTCAGCCGTTCTCCATCCCAAATGTCTTTGTAGGCTTGTTGTTCCACTGGCCAAAGTTTGATTCTTCCATTCATCCTGCTCTGATCCTGGACATCATTCTCCAAGTTGCACAGACAAGAGGTGTATTTCGCAGCCATGACGTCTCTCTCTGCAACAATCAATAAAAAGTCTGAAATCAGTATTCCCAAATGTCCACATGATGGAGCCAAAGCTCCTATCCACTGTTCCTGTTGCAGTTCTTGGAGTGGCCACAGTTTTTTTCTTCCCAGGTTGTGAAGTGCCAGCAGAGGGAGCCAAACCTCCTCTCATGCCTTCAATTGACATGTTTGCTCTCTGAATTCACACTGGCCCTCGTTCACAACCTTGCTTTCTCTGGTATGTGTGTGTGTGAAATGCTGATCTATTTTATTATTAACACTTAGGGTGAAGAAGACGAAAACAGTAATGTTCTAAACATATTTCGAAGTCTCTGTGTGGATAGATAAGCAGAACACTCTGTTCCTGCGTTAAGATGGCAGTTTTCTGCCCTAATCTGATGGGTTTAAGCAAGCGTTACTTTCAGGGTTACTGTTATCTGTTCCTGTCGTACGAAAGGATGACGGAGTGCTCCTCTCGGCGTTTTAAACCTTCATACAGTGACCTCACAACTCCGCAATATAGCTTTACAAGTATAACGCATATTATTTAACAGTGTATGAATATATTTTATTTATAACTCCCCCTTTTTACCCCTGCTAGGTGTGAACGTCTATGTTTTAATTACACATGCAATGGATGTAACTAAATGTTTTATAAGGCCTCTAGTGTGCACCAAGCCCCCACCTTTTTAATTGTCTTCTCTCTGTCCTTGCAGCGGACACAATCTAAGGCCGCACTGTTCTTTCTTATCAGGAAAGCTTTTTCCTCCCTTATTTTCCCAGCGCCAGTCTTGACTAAATGAATCGAAGCTGTGTATCAGCTTTAAAACTTTTTTTTCTGGTTGCATGAGTGACTGCTGTGTTTCCGCATTACACTTTGCTAACGATCCCTAAGGAACACAATTTTCCAATAAATTTAACTACGCCAGTAAAACTGACACTTATATTAACCCTCAGCTGTCTCTCAGCATATTCTAGTGATTTATGTGTGTGTGTGAGTGCAACGTCTGTGTCTAATGCGTGTTTTTTTCTGCTCAACTGACCATCAACTTTGAAATCACACACCAACATCTGCAGCACCACAACTCAAAACCTCAGCATATGATGTGATAAGCACACGAACATCTGAAACAACTTGACTGTAGCTTTCAGCTCTCTCTCTCTCATATGTACGCTTCAAACATTCACTTTCATTCAAACAAAATTGCAACACACTGCCATTTTTAAATGCGCACAGATCACAAATACGGTAAAGGAATATCAAACAAATAAACAAAAGTTAAAACGTACAGCTCAGCAAATAGTCACCCGCATTCATACTAAATAATCAAAGTCACACGCTGCCGTCTCTTTAAGCATAAATCATAAACACAAGCGCGGTCCGTTAAGGAGATGGACAGCTCTTTTTTTTTTTTAGACACACTATTTTATATTCCAACAGCAATTTCTTTTTACTCAATCTCAGCAAACAGACTGTGTACCGCTGACCACTTGACCACGATACAAATGAAAAACTGCTTTTTAGCAAACAATCAGTCAAATTATAAAGGATTCTTTCCCTCTCTTGCACACAAAAGAAAACAGCGCTATTTTACAATTTCTGCTTTGGCTGGGCCTCGATCACGGACCTTCCGCGTGGAAGTCCGCGGTGCTACCAACCACACCACCAACACAATACATCAAACAACACAATTTTAATACACTTTTAAGTAACCTAGGACTCTGCGGGTCCTTTTCGCTTTAGGTACTTTATTACACAACGTCCATTATTAACGACACATCAATTAACGTAAATTTTGTGCTCTCGCCCAGAAACTCCGTCGAGGATTCTCTAAGCAGAGATATCATGGTTTTCCACTAAACGCCGCACACAAATCTAGATCCGGAGATTTGATGATCTCAATAAGGTAATTTTCTCTTGGTCCGCTATCAATGATACATCGGCTAACTTAAAACTTGTGCTCCCATGCAGAAACTTTATAAGAGTTACTCTAAGCAGAGTAAACTTGGTTTTTACACCACACGTAACACACTCGATGTCTTGATACGAATATTTCACGGTCAATTCTCTCAATACAATTTACCAATGACATCAATAACATATACATATATCCCCGTCATGTTATACAATTTCTTCGTAGCCCAAGACGTCCTATAATTACGTTAAAGATTACGCTTTATTTGTGGCAGGAATTTGAGCGCTTCATGCGAGGCGCGTGACCGCGACAGAAGAGGCGCGTGACACGGCTCACATTACTTCACTCTACGCTGCCACAAAAAACATCATTTTTCGCCTTTTATCTAACGTCTTCTGCTGGACCCATTCACACATATGTAAAAAACCCCAAATGCTGGGCTGAACAACCCTGCTGCTCGGTTGATTATTCTTTACAATACTTTTAATGACTATGCAATACTTACAGTTCGGACAGTCGGATTTAATTTAGTTCATGTCTATAATACAATATGCAGAATTCAGTTAAATAGGCGTCTGCTCACCTTGAGATGTGCCGGCACAATCAGACTGTCTCCCGAACTGCAAGCTCGCTCCGATGGCAATTATCGGTTCCCAGCCTCAGGGGGAGAGATGTGCCGTTATCTGGAATCACAAGGAGAGGTCTGTTAACATTCCAACCTGAAGCTCCGTATCATATCTATCACGTCGGGGTCACCAAATTGTTGTGAAAAAATGTGTTGTTGTTGTTTTTCACACTTAGAGCAGGTTTAAGAATGAAACAGAAGCTCTCAGAGGCGTATAGTTAAATCAAAGCAATAGATTTATTTATCAACAGAGTTATTCAGCCCAGCTATCAAAAACAAGCTTGGGTGCTAATGGATGAACCTCGCAGAGCTTCACCATGAGACACGCTTAAACACATCAGCGTGAAACGTAATATAGGGGTTCCACCCCTTGCTACACATTGGCCAAAGTCAAAGATGCAGGCGTGGCACGTTTGTACGTTATGGCGCCTGGATGGAGGCCGTGGATGTCCATCCACCTTGGCCCCTCCCAGTAGGCGTTGGTTTCCATCAGTGTGAGTGAGGAGTTCCATGCGAGAGGTCCTAAGAAGGAGTGTGTGAAGAAGCCGGGCTCAGCTGGGGCGGTGGCCCTCGCTTGAATCTCACTGTCTATTGTGTCTTCCTTATCTTCTCTAAAGATGGCTGCCTGTTCCTTGTGTCGCAGTTAAATAAGTAACCTTTCACCTGCTTCTCTCTGGCCTTGCTGTGTTGTGAGCACTGTATAAGTGATTAATAGAGCTGTATATAAACTAATGGTTATTAAAACTACAAATATGCTAGTGATTAATTAAACTGTATATAAGTCAATTGCTACTTAAAGCTGCATATTAACTAGCTGTTAATTAAGCTGTATATAAGCTAATTGCTGATTAAAGCTGTATATAAGCTAATTTTCTCAACACTTGCACATGTAGTTATTATCTTCATCAGTTCTACCTTCATTGAAGCAGGTTTTGCTTTAAAGGGGACATATCACGCTTATTTCCAGGTCCATGCTTGTATTTTAGGTTTCTACGAGAACATGTTTTCGTGCTTTAATGGTCAAAAAATGAATACTTTTTCTGATACTGTGTCTGAATATACCTGTATTCACCTTCTGTCTAAAACGCTCCATTTTAGCGCCTGTCTCTTTAAGGCCCCCTCTCGAAAAAAAAGCCCAACCTGCTCTGATTGGTTGGCGAGAACAATATGGCACTTCTTTGCTAAGGTAGTTCCAGAGATGGTTCAGAAAGGAGACGGCCCGCTGAGAGTCTGTTTGTGCCACATGGGTTTTTGCCACTGCCCCGCCCCCTTTAGGAGATTACCGGCAGGTCCAGAGTCTATTAACTCCAATGGGAGAAGTGAACGTGAACACAGAATAGGAAGAATTATTTTGCTACACTAACCAAAGTAAATATTGGACCCATTTTTCACGAGCCACATTTCTCCGCAGCCAGAGTTAGCTGCCGGTTAGCTTAGCACAGCCTTAGCATAACATCTAGCCTGGTTCTGTCCAAACGTAAAGAAACCTACTAGCAACTAATTAACGCAACATATCTCGCAACTTCTCCTGTAGTCTTTATTCATGCTTCTGCACACCAAAGAGGTCTTTATATGTGCTCAGAATAAATGAGTTAGTCAATTAGCAAACCTACAGTAAAGCCTACATTTTCTGTTTATTATCATCATAAATGTTGAATACAACAATTCACATCACATGTTCATACATTTTCAAATAGCCCCGGTTATCCTGTAAAATAAATAATGCAATACATCCGCATATGAAGCTAATGTATGGAGACTTTGAGGGGCAGATATGTATGGAAGTAGTGCTGGGCGGTATGACCAAAAATGTGTATCACGGTATTTTTTAAGATTCTGCCGGTTTCACGGTATATCACGGTATTTGTTTTTTCCTTTGACTGTGTTTTTATATAGGTTTATAGTGGCTTACTCTACTGTCAGGAGTACATCGAATATAATCATTACTCTGAGTCTTTCTCGACTGTCTGTAGCGGGACCATGTCCTTGCATAGCTGGATCGTTATTGCGTTCGTAATGTCGCTCCACCGCTTGCTTTTCTTGTCATATGCTGCCTCGAGCAAATGCCCCTTCAAGCGATGTCTGACCCTTCGGCTTCACTCGCGTTAACGTTACTGGTTGACGGCCTTGAATCTGACGGCCGTTATTACACTCTTGGTGTTCCAACACATGTTTTCTGCTGAGGTGATGGAGTAAGTTGCTCGTGTTACCATCAGCTGCAACAACAGTGGCTCGAGAAACTCGCAAAACGTCGGATTTTTTAAAACCAAAACACTTCCAAACAGCAGAGTCAGCTCCTCTCTTGGGCACAGACTCTATTGGTGCATCTCCGGTCTGTCTTTGTTCATCCTGCATCGCTCTGTTCTGTTCTTTAATGTATCGTTACTGTAGCGACGGAGCCTCTCGCTGTTAACAGACTGTTGTGCTAGCGGGCTAGCGAGCGAGCTGTACCCAGCATGCCGTTCGGCAGTGAAATTTTATAAATGTACAATTATTTGTGTTGCAAATTGTTTATTTGTCACAAACTGTTGTGTCGTGGTGTTTTGCCCTGTTAGTTGTGGGTTATTAATAGTTGCTATAACGCTATAACCATGACTTGAGGTCCCTCTCAACACAGTTAAGACAACTAGCTCCGACTGTCGCCTTCTTAGCGACGAACAATATATTTAGCTGCCTGTTGAAGAGTGACAGCAGTTGTTTCGGCTGCACCGGTATGATGGTGTGTGAAAAATTCATGTCATACGGGAAATTAAAACCGGTAACCGGTATACCGCCCCGCACTATATGAAAGTAAACAAAAAGGCAGTGGAGTCGGGTGACAGAGCTCGGGTGCTTTGAACTCTTGCGCCCCTGCACTGCATAGCTTCTGTGGAACTGATATGTTGTTTGGCTCAATATACATTTCAAAAGCCTGAAGGAAATTGCTAATTTGCTTAAGTTCCTCAAAAACTGTATTTTAAGAGAAAATCTAATTCTGGAAAGTAAGAGATGACAACAGTGTTACCCAGAAGCTTTGAAAATAGAAAAGCCAATGTTGGGAGACAAAGAGGAGTTGAAGCCTTTCAACAAACACTCATCATCTTCTAACGCTCGACTTCTTTACGGTATTGTCCACTGTTGTAATGTGGGATCATATAATTAGACAATTGAGTTTTTCATTGTGCGAGAAGAAAGCGCTGGAGGGGGGAGGAGGAGGGGGAGCGACTGCGAATAGAGCGGTTTGTTGAGGACAATGGCTCAACTAAGCAAGGCCATCTGAGGTCTGTTCATTCTTAACTCATGCTCCCACAACAACAATGTTCATTCATTCATTTCACTTCAGTTATCCAAGAAGGAGCACAGGCACGTCCAACTCTGAGAATAACCCTCAGAATGAGAAAACAGGATGAAGTATGCACACTTTCACATGTGTATAGTATACGTGTGTATATATGTGTATGTATGTATATGTGTGTATGTGTATATATACAGTAGATGGGTATATATGTGTATGTATGTATCTCTGTATGTATGTGTATATATATAATATATATTCCTGTTTCCATTCAGTTTATTCAGTTGCAATTACCTTGTAATATGTATTAGGCTCACTTGCAGGACCTTCTTTTAATATTTCTACATATTTAATTAGTATTGTTGGCGGGGGCCGGGGACTCTAGATTTTCTGCTCTTTGTTGTTGTGCGTTAGATACATTTTTGGATCTATTTCAGCTATTTATTCATGATCTTGTAGCTTTTTATTTCAACCTTTTATCAATTTCGTTTACCGTTGGCTCACTATCCGACCATTGCCATTACTGTATCAACCTTTCTGCTAGCTATGCACTCCCAGTGGCACGACGAGGTGTTCAGGTGTTACAGCTGACGCATCACTTGTAGATTTTTGACTAAACCGAATGGTGATTTGACCGCCACATCTACCCTTCTCTCTGTGCCCCGAGTGAGACTTTAGTGCTGCGTGTGGAGTACGTGGAAGGCTTTCATTTGGAGCCAAGTGAGAGTTCCTTGATGATGGATCCCTGACGATGGGGAGCCGTGTCGGTGGAGGGACTGAGTCATCCATCATCTGCCCGCTGCGTTAGGTTGCCGCCGGGTCGAGCCCCGTATCTCACGTCGCCGAGGGAGCGCTGACGTCAGAGCTGTCACTGTTCCACTCTCTCATCAGCACCCACTCACAGAGCTCCGGTATCGTCAGGGTGAAGTACAATAATAGCACTGAGTGCACTGTCTTCATTTAGCCCCCCCCCCCCGCCCCCCCGTCTCTGTGTTGTGAGCCCTATTTTCTTATTTGTTTTTCTTCAACAGCTCCCCCCCCCCTCAAATCTTCTCAGCAAATACTCTGAGAAAGTTCATTCCCCTGTAGCTCTGCCTCGGCGTGTCACTCTGATCTTGGTGATTCAGGTGCAGTTTGATAAAAGATAACTCTACTGTGAGACTGACGTGCTGTTTGTGTTGTTGACCGGAGCATCACAGCTCTAATGTGCCGCGTACATGACATGGACAGCCCCCATGAGTGAGTCAGAGTGTCAGCCAAACATCCGGATAAACGACCGCCCACGCGCTAATGCAGACAAATGACGCGGATGTGTTCTTAAGCAACTTTTCTTTTTTTTCCTTCATCTTGTTCATGGAATTGACATGTGCAGCTGCTGACTTCCAGTGAAGGAAGTGAGTCATCATAGGACGAATTACAAAGGTTACATAACGAGTGTGCCAGCTCAGCATATGTTTCCCGTCCCTATGAACAGACTTCCAGGTATCAGATTAGCAGTCCCAAACATGATTATGAACAAACTATCAACATATTTGGGTAAAGCGGGGTTGTTTTTTCCGTTTTGGGTTCAAGCATCTGGTGTTTACTGTCCTCTTATTGATATGATGTTTATAATATCTACCCACAGACATACATACCGAGACAAGACATGCTGCGGTCTCCTGGTTGTTGAGGCTATACTGACCTCTTGTGGTAAATGAATCTTCACATCCACACTATAGGTGCATGAAGTGTTTTTCTGAACATGTTTAGTATCCACATGTGAGTAAGAATGTATGGGAAAACAACACGACGATTTAAAAAGTAGTTTGTTTTAATTATTACATGGCGAAGGAAAACAAAAATCACCCAAAGCGTCTTTGATCAGATCATGTAAAATTACAAATCACAATGACATAACATGTGTATATCTTCTACACCATCTCTTAACAGTCAAGTCTGCACCACCTCGTCTACCCATCACAGTGGCAGAAGAGGTACTTATATCCCAAAAGTACCAATACAACAGTGTAAAAATACTCCATCACAGGCAAATGCTCTGCATTTACACAATACACAATTATCGTCAAAATATACTTATCTAAATTAAAAGTAGTTGTTCAGCAGAAAATGTCCCTTGTGTTATTATTATTATATATGACATTATTAGAGTGTTAGTACTGATGCATCAATATGTAATATCATTGTACTGATGTAGCTGCTCAGTGGAGCTAGTTTTAATTACTTTATACAGTTACACAGTAGTATAAAGGGTCACAAGATACATTGCTTTATTGTGGGGTAACGGAGTTGGAAAATAATCAAGTTTTTGACAGTCAAAACTTTTTTGTGAATTAGTGGAGAAGTGTATCTCTTTGGGCTTTAGACAGTTATGTTACCTTTTTGCAAGAGATCACAAGACAAAAAGCTTCTGTTTAATCTTCAAACTGCATCGTGTTTTAAAAGCTTATGAATCTCCTTTCTGGTAAATCGAAAGATGTTTTGATCTATAGAAGAAGTGTAAAGTTCATTCGTCCAGCCGTTATCTAGTTTTGCTTATCCGGTGCAGGTTGTATAGTAGCAAACAATGTAAATACCTCGTACTCTAGTACCTCAAAATAGTATTGTTGCTCATAGAAAGCCTCACTGTGCTGCCCACCTACACATGTCTTATCAATAGGAAGGATGAATACAACATACGACACTGGGAGATGTCCAGTATGTCCCACTCTGCACTATGCTGCTCTAATGGTCCTGGCAGCTGAAACCTTACAGGCCATGGCCGTGCGGCCGGCTGCCCGTGGGTTGATGGCCAAAGACCACTGGGATATCCGAGCCAGGAAGGGCGGAGTGAAAGTCCTTCCTCCCTCACCAGAGTCCCTCTGCCTGACAGGTGGTACTTAAGCTGTACTCTCTGTGGAGATTAGAAACCAAGCCCTCTCGAGTAAATGTGATCTCCGGTCAGCGAGGGAACGTTTTCCCGAACTTTTTCTGATGGCACCATCTACCACGGATCTTCTTCATTCATTCAGGCACGACATGAACTCTTTAATATCGGGCTCAGCTCAGTGATTCGACAAAATTCTAGAGGGCACCAAAATAATGATTGTAGTATTCATGTTGCATGGGGAACATGTACCGCAGTGTTGAAACATTGCTGAAGATGTCGCCTGTTCAGTTTAGTGAGAGTAACTTGGCTGCCGCAGTTCCCGCTCGGCTCTTAGACTTTGCTTATTTTTGCTTTGGAAAGTTTAACAAATATAAAACCTCCGTGGATAAAATAAATCGTAACAGGAAGAGTCATTATTCACCTTGCTTGCAGTTTGAGGTGTCTGCTTTACAATGGTGGTGTCTGGGGTAAATGCTATTTAGACCGCGGGGGGGACTTGTTGCAACACAGTGAGATTTCCTTCATCTTTATTGCAGAGTATGGGTCAAGCCTCAAAAACACGGGGACCTACGCTTCCCATAATGAAACCGGACTGTGTCTCATTCATGACACTCCCTGCCCAATAAACACCCATATCTTTGAAACACCTCTAGTTTAAACGCAGGCTTTCTGTTATATGTTTGTCAACTCCAAGCCCACGCCCAAATAATAGGGGTGGGGGGAAAAATCGATACAGCATAGTATCGCGATATTTTGCATGGCGATATTATATCGATACACAGACGCCAAGTATCGATCTTTTATTATATAAACTATTTAAAAATCAAATCAATTGCTTTTTCAGTCCACTAGATGGTGCTGAGTTGTTTTCTGGTGAGGTCAGCAGAGGTGCGGGGTCTGCGTGCGTGATTGGTAGGAAGTTGGTCGAAACAAAGATGGAGACATCAGAGAAAGAACTCAGATAAAACATGTTGACACAGTTTTCCTTTGGGGACATAATTTGAAGTTGAAAAAAGTAATAAATCGCAATATATGTTATCACAATACTCAGAATATCGCAGTATCGTGAAAGTATCGTGATAATATCGCAGTATCATGATAATATCGTATCGTGACCCAAGTATCGCGATAATATCGTATCGCGAGATCTCTGCCGATTCCCACCCCTACCAAACTACCCTGATGACATCATCAGGGTAGTTTCCTGAGGCCTTAGAAAGCTCCCGTCACAGCCACAGAGGACGTTATACAACTGTTTTTAGCAGCAGAGTAGAACTCTGTGCCGAGTAAGCTCAAATGTAAAATCAGCAGAGTGCCCCTTTAATGTCTCAACCGTGAATTCTGAAAGTATATCGAGTTCGTTTTCTATTTCTAATCATTGTGAGCATGTTACACAAATCATTAAAGAAGTGTGTCGATGTATGGAAGTAAACAACAAACCAATGTGTGAAAATGTGGAATCCACTTTTTACTGCAGTTTGTTTTCTTAATTTATTCGAATCTCAAAGCAAAAGATCAAAGGGAAACAAAGGGAAAAAATGACATCATCGTTACAACATTGTACGCCAATTTGTCGAACAGTTTCGAGAAATTTGGCGCCTCATTAAAATCCATAATCGGTGTGATTACAGTCAAAGGACTGGTGTCTGCAAAACACAACAAGGACGGAGAGAATGACTGAAGTGATACTTTTGCTTTATTTATGTGGCGAATAAAACTAGTCTTTAAAAATATCAAAACGGATATTTGACACGGACAAAAAGCATTTAAGCCGGAGCTAACTCCAGGATTTTGGTTTTACTGATTTAATCTTGGGCTTGAGCAGCTCTAGCATTGCATATCGTTGTTATTCTATTTGTAGCGTTGAAAACATCCCAACGGCCAACATCAGTTCTTTTCCTTTGACGTCTTGCTGTCGATCAGGCCGGACTCCCAGCGCTGCCACAGAGGAGCCCTCTGACCTCCTGCTCGGTGAACTTTTGGCTCCTGCTGTGAGATAAGACAAGCCAGATTTAGAGAAGGAGATCAGCTCCCTTGTCTTGAGCCGCTGAATTGGAGAACAATTGCAGAAGCACTCTTACTAATCCAAGCATTTGTAAAACAAATAGCGTGCGGGAACACCTACAATCTAATGTCTTTTTAACCCAGGATCCAGAAGGCCTCACTTACGGTAACATATCTGAAATCAAATTCAACCTGAATTCCTCTCCTGATATAAACCATCAGTGCTTTCTTAGGGACTTCAAAATGATACATAACAATCTGTGAGATGCCAAGAACAAAAACGTCTTCCTGTAGTGTTTCCCTGAATTGGTGACAACACAATGGCTCACTTTGTTCTCGCCAGCGTTGTACACTAAACACGTGGAAACAGATTGTACATACAGAACAATGGAGAAAACAAGAAGTAAGCCATTTACAGTGATTGGACCTGGCACATCACCTGTGTCTGCTCCGATTTCATCTGGGCTTTCTTGGAGGGCGGCGGCCAAACTCGTTCCAGTTTCCCCCTGGACTGTTTCCTGACATCTTAAGGACAGAAAAAAAGGATCAAGATGTTACAAAGGGATTTGACTTTCAGGCTTCAATTCTCCATTAAACCAATTCGGATTTCACTAATTGAGTCACACTAATCCTTAGTTGTTAGTCTGCCGTAACAAACAGCAAACGGTAGCGGTGTTAGCTTCCTAAGCCAGCAGCCTTTCAAACTTCACTATTTTGTGGGGTAACATGTTGATCGTAAGAAAAGTTTACGACAAGCACATCCACTGTGTAGACTTTCTCAACTGTGTGGATGCCGGTCCTGGGGTTCTACTTTATCACAATTTAGGCTAACATTAGCGACTCTGTCCTGCACTAGTGGATCTGGGGAAAGTTTACAATCCAGCAACCCAAGCCAAACTCACATTGTTCCCTTGTTGGCGCGGCTTCCAAAGCTGATCGTAAAGTACTTACATATCTCTGTGCTGATACCTATATTTTACGTGTATCAGCCTTTTCGGTTCATGCCTAGAACGTAGCTAGTTTTTCCCCGTTATTATATTTGTTGTGAAACAGTTTGGACGTGTATTCCCGGGAATCCTGTTTCCCCGGGATTGAACCCTAGTTTGCATGGTTTTCACACAATACATTACCAACTCCAGAGTTCACATGACAGCAGTCCACGGCCACCCCTTCGGGCAGGGCGGAAAGCGGTTGTTTGGTCCGAACCAGAGTTCAAATCCAGCATTTACACCAACCTAAACAAACCGCACCGAGCGGGTAAACCCCGCAGGGTTCACACTAAACAACGCACCCTCAAGTCTTTTAGCATCATGTATGCCTGATCTCATTTTGAATCTAGTCAGCCGGAAACAATAAAAGTCAACTTGAGACAACATTTTCAAATCGACTCATTAAGCTAACATGAGCATAATTAGTTTCCTAGCCACAGCTGATAAGCTTAGCTAGCAACAGTTGTCTTTTCAGCCAAGAAAATAGGCGGTCACCCGTCTTTGTCAACCGCCGTCTAAAACCAAGGAACTACAGTTTCGCAAATGAATGCAATATGAAAATGTGCCCAGAATAAAGCTCGACAGGCATAGCAACAGCCTCAGTTAGGTTATTCTAGGTGCGTACATTTAGCATGCTGAAAATGGGTGCTGCTTTGAAATGAAGGCTTTGATGTGATGCGACGTCATTATTCACTGTATATTTGACTCTATGAAGGTTATATTTTCAGTGTAGTGTCAAAGCTGTGCTGAAGTGCCCTCAGTGAAGACATCCCAGTGTATTTGGGTTGTACATACAGCATTGTGTGTCATGGCTGGTTAGGATAACACACCACAGCTTATTTGACCTTAAGAATGAGTCATTTCCATCAGTTTAGCCCAGTTTTACCCCCCCAGACATATTGTGTTGCTGTCACATGCAAGCCTCATCATCCTCACCTCAAGTCAACCCCACACATCATTATCCATCCGCCGTGGCTGAAAGTACGAGCTCGGTGCTGTATAATGAGACACTCTCTGGCCGGCTGCCTCCAAGCTCTCCTGCCATGCATATAGGGCCATAACAACAGAAAGATGCACACAAGCTGGGCATACTATCAACAAGACCTATCAACTGTCTGAAGTCATTTGTATTTACACAACACTATAACCGAACTAGAACTGCCCCTGGCTCAAGCTTGGGTGCAGGCAGGTTGCCACTGAGCCCGCTGGCATCTGCTGACTCCGATCCGGCAGCCGCTGGAGTGATTCGCCCTTAACCGCTCGAGACGGGGCCGACACTAAGTTGTCGATAAGACTCCTCGGATAACACTGGGTGACGCTAATGTGGGGAGGCATTCATTAAAGTGCTCAGACTGAGTGTCAGAAGGCCGCAATTTGCAATGAATAAAGTTCTAAATGACTCTTATTAGACATCCAAGTGTTTACATGATGCATCTGAACAGCCTGATGGAAATAATCCAATAAGTGTTTCAGTATTTTTCTACCTATATTTTCATAGTATTGTCAGTAGTTCTAATACAAATGATCGGATTTCACTGAAATATTGTTAATTTTGAAACCGTTCAAATATTGTACAATTTAGCCTCTATGGTGCATGCAAGAATACACGTGGTCATCATCAGTGGTGGAACAAGTCCTCTGTTCTTCTACTGAAGTAAAAGTAGCAACACAACAATGTAAAAATACTCCACTGCAAGTAAAAGTCATGCATCCATAAGATACTTCAGTAAAAGTACAGAGTTATCAAAAGGAACAGCAGTACTTATTTTAGATACATAAGTAACAAAAGTACAAGTACTTGTTTTTGAGAATAATGAGCCCCTCGAGTGTGATACTATATATCGTGCATTAGATATATTATATACTACTCGTGCTAACTTGAGCTGTGTATTCCACCACTGATGTCGAACGTATGGCACAGGCCGTGCAGACTCACCTGGCATCGGTTTGAACCGTGACCTCTGTCCGTCTTCACCACTGCTCTCTCCGTACAGAGTGCATCCCTGGCTGCGCAGCTCCTCTCGTTTCTTGGCCTCCCGGATGTCCTTCTCCACTTCTGGCTTCAGAGCGAGGGCCGGGCGCAACTTGAAGAAGGGGTTTCCTCTGAGGATGGGAGATTCTTGAGCCCCGTTTCCCTTCCTGATTTCGCCCCTAGTATCCACAGCCGACGTAGAGACGTCTGCGTTTATGGAGTCCATGCTTCTGCACAGGGGTGCGTGTTTGTCTGGTTTTGCGTAGGGAGGCGAGCGCGTTTTGTCTCGAGAACCACCAGTTGGACTCATTGGTCTTAATATTTCTGCGTGTCTCTCAGTCTCTTTATACAGCCTGAAGGAATGTGCTCTGGAAACGGGACAACTTTTGAGTGACAACATCTCCAGGCTACGCGTGCGCTCCAGCACAGAGGGATAGACGTGACCTTTCATAGGGCGTTTCCGGTGCCTTGTCGGACCCTCCGTGTTATCCTGCTGGAAAGCCTCAAACAGCAGTTTTGTCTCCTTTAACTGGCGGACTTCTCCTTTGCTGTACGCCCCTGGGATCTTCCCCTGGTTGACCAGCACCCACTCTCTCTGAGTCTCCTGACTTATCTCCTTCTTCATCTTCTGCTTGGAGAACTGCCAGTCGCTGCGCTGCTCTGGGCCATCCTTGGTGAGAAAGGGCTCAAGCGAAATATTGTTCTTAAAGGGGATCTCCAGCACATCCGGATTATCTGCGAGGTTGAAGACACCACCGGCTCTCTGCAGGTTCTGCTTCTCCTGGGCTTCCTGGAGGGTCTCCATCTCAATGCAGGTGTCAACGACCGTGCGTCGGTGGCAGAAGGACAGAAAGGGAATTTTGGAGGAAGATGTCTCTTTGGGTTCTATTTGAGACAAGTCCGCAGGTACCCAGCTGTCACTTTGATCATCATCAGAGTCTCCTGCCTCTGCTCTGGCAATCTTGTGATGCTCTGACTCTACAGGCGTCGTTGACGAAGACATCCCTGCCTTTGCTTCGACGTCTTTTCTCTCATTCTTTTCCATCGCCCTCAGGTTCGTCCTCGCTCCCTCACTCTCGATGGAGTGAAATCTACTCTCTTCCTTCTCATCTCCACCTGTCAGGTGGATTTCTCTTGATTTCAAATCATCTATTTTAGTCCCAAGCACGCGCTTTGTCTCGCTTCTTGTCTCCTGGCCAACCAGCCAGGAGGCGTGAGGGCTCTCTGGTGTAGATACATCCTGACGGAGCTGCAGTAGTTGCAGACGTTGAAGCAGTTGCTCCCCTTGTTGGATACCGGTAGATATTCTGCCGCTCCCATCTCCATGCTTGTCCTTTGTCTCCATCTCTTCGGAGCCTTCAGAGATGGAGAGTCGGGATACTGATGTGGTGCCACTCTCTCTCCTCACCCAGTTGTACTTTGTGAGGGTATAGTTCAAAGATCCCGTGTCAGCATGCTCTTCATCACCATTGGACTCCTCTGCTGGGACGTCCTGTACCTGTGGCTGACAGGTCGCTGAGTCCGTCGTGTTTTGGTCAACATTTTCTGTGGTTAGTTTTGAGTCTGTCTCAGCAAGACCACAAACATCCCCGGATTCTTTCTCTTTGTCAAAATGCGTCTCATTTTCAGAGTTCTCCTCGATGCTTGAAGGTACCTGTTTTGGGTATTTGTCCTTTCCCACCTCAGTTTCCCTGCACTTTTCCTGCCCCTCACTCAAAATTACAATACCCTCAGGTTCTTCATCCGATTCTTCGTCTCCCGTTGTGTTTTCCTGATGGTGTCTTCCGGTTGGATCATAACATGCTTCCTCCATAGGTGTTTGGTCCTGATCTTTAGGTAGAATGGAGTCTTCAGACAGAGACGCCTTAGAAGTCTGCTCTGTGCTTACTATCACTTCATCCGCCTCGTTCTGTGATGCCATTAACTGCCTCTCAGCGTGATGCCAGTCTAAGCCTCTGGGATTATCTTTAGCCTGTGTGGCTTCAGCTGCCCCTTTTGTAAGGGTCACTCTGGAATTATTCACCCGAGCACCTGTGCTGCCCTCTGCGGGCAGAAAAGGAGCCGTGTGGGGTGGAGGAGGTGGGACAACGTCGTCCATCACGCTGTAGTACCTCGTGATCACGGCCCGGACTTTGGTCTCATCTTGGGGCTTCTCTCCACAGCTTACCAATGTGTGGTCTGTCACAGGGTTGGAGTCCATCTTCATCCACAGACCACACTCATCTCGGGACAGCAGACCTTGAGGGCTGGGTTTTTCTGTTTCCATGGTTACAAGCCTTTGAAGCACACACAAGCAGGGTGTTTGTCTCTTTGTCTTCCCCTTTAAGTTGAAACACGCGAGTCCCTGAAGTTGATAATCAATTATTTCATATCATTGGTAGCTCTGTTATCATAACTGTAATTAAAAACTAAAGTGCATTTACAAAACTTTACAGGAATTATAAAGATTATTGTCTTGTCTATTTTTTCATCATATTTTTGTGTGACTGCTACAGCCTACTGGGCATGGCCACTGCAAAGGCTCCACATGGAGCCTCTGTTGACTCCCGTTCACCCCGCTCTCTATGCGATGTGTACAGGTTTGCTGTGTAGTAGTTTACTTAAACAGCAGTTTATAAACTCAAAAATGAAAAACTGAGGTTCTTGAAACTAGTTTTTCGCACACAGACACACTGCATGAGAGGGTTGTGATCAGGTTATAGATCAGGTCCGGTGGAGTTTTTTACCCCAAGTAGCTGTAGAGAATCATGTTTTTATCAGTGGTCCATGTTTGTTTTGTTCTCATGGACGCTCATATTACTGCCAATAGTTTTCACAGTATTCCACTGTTCTACAGGTGGCAGTAACGTTTTAAGACACATGTTGAGTTTCAAACTTGAACTTGAAGAATCTGCTTTGCAAATAGTGAGGAAGTGCATTCAACAATATTGTGTGCATCCTAGAGGCCGATAAACATTTCGGCCTCTAGGATGCACACAATGTGTTGTTTCGAGTAAGACGGAATGTAAACAAGAAACGTTATTTTTCAGGAAGTCTCCACAGGGCACCTTTAAGTCCATATTTAGTGTGTTAAATGTGCATTTCACAAACAAACCCTGGCATTCTGCAGCCCCAGGTTAAGGTGCTTTGCCCTGTTGTTAATCCAGCTTTACAACAACGCCTTCATGAGGATATGAAGTGCGCAAATCTTTCTCTTGGCTTTGATGTTTCACGATCCAGATTTCAAAATTCTTCTGCCTGAAGTGATCACAACAATAATATGTAGAATCCATATTTAAAAATAGCTACATTTCTTTCAGCAGGGCATACAGCTTCTGTGTTTGTGTGGCTTTTCTCCCTCACTGTGACCTAGTACAGCCAATTCTGCTGACAAAGGGAAAGAGTAATCGGCTTTGCTCAGTCTTGTTTTGGCACGCACACCATGCTCAGTGTCTGCCAGCCACAGAGGCTCTCATCATCTCACCAGTTCGCCCTGTTGAGTATCCTGCTTTCCCACGATGCCAATCGGGTTAATGCTGGATATCCACGGGCCACGGTGACTTGTACCGTCTGTGATCCTCCTTAACCAAACCCGCTTTAAGTATTCACACGGACGCATCGCAGAGAAACGCCACGCAGTGTCATCGAGTACTTTGTGAAAAATGTGTTCTCCTGAATATGAACATTATCCCGGTATTATCTGGTTCCCTGAGCCGCAGGTTTAAATCTATGAATCTATATTTACAACCTGCATTCAGGGGCTTAAAGCCAGCCACACTGCGTTTCAGGATTGCCTACAGCAGCAGCACGCTGTGTATAGAGCCCAAGCAACAGGACATATTAATGCGCCTTAATGAGCGTAACCTGTTTATGTTGTTATGAAGAACCCCATTAAAAACGATTAAAATGCTCGCCTGCTTATTGTACAGGCAGTTACATGACTCTGTTATCCAGTATTTGGGCATAAATGACTCTAGTGCACACATGCAAATTGCATCATTCTCGCTAATATTTAGTTATATGGGCGACTGTGGCTAAGTGGAGAGCAGGGCCGTCCTTCAATCAGAGGATTGGCGGTTCGATCCCCGGCTCCGCTAGTCGCATGTTGATGTGTCCTTGAGGAAGACACTTAACCCCAAAAGCTCCCGTAGCTGAACCTACGGCGTAGAGATGTGATAGAATCTGAATTGTAAGTTGCTTTGGATAAAAGCGTCTGCTAAATGACTAATGTAATTGTTAGTCTTGCTAAATTTTGAACATGACGAAATGATCTTTAACCGTATTTGTTTTTCGTGCTATAACCAGATAAAGCTATTAATACCTAATCATATCATCACATAGTGTAGAAATGCTGATGGAAGAGAGACCCACCTGACTGTAGCGCTGCAGTCACCTCCTGTGCGCGATAGTGCGAAGCCCGATGGAAATATGAAGGATCCAGCTGATCTGCTTACATGTAACACCTGTACCGTCCTGTCCCGTGCATCATGTGAGCGAACGAAATCCGTCTTTGTGAAGCAGTTGAGATGACCCGCAGCAGCCTCGCAGTGATTCACGTGCATCTATTCCACTGAATGTTAGTTTGTCTTTAGTGAAACGTTGAATGTGAACCCCATATTCCTTTTTTGTTTCTTTTGTGTTTGCATACAACATTTTGTGAAGTACAGTTCAAATCTAAAGTGGGATTTTAAAGAAATTGGAGAAAATATGAATTCTGTTCATTTTTTGTCATCATATATTCCTTTAAACATCCACTCTAATCAAATCAATTGAATAAAAAAAATGACTGATACAAATAATGAGACACTGATCGCTGCACCGTAGCAGACATGAAGACAAGGTTTGAGACATGGAGATGCCTACAGTGTTACTCCACAAGTTTGGGAAGTCTGTGAAATCTTCTTTTCTAAAATATTTGATGGTAAATTTAAAATTGTATCCTCCTATACTATCGCCTAAATGCAATTTCAAAGCTTTTCCCACAATGCTGAGAACATAAATGCTTTGGATAAATACCACACCCCCTTGTTTCAATCCATGTCTGAAGCCTGAAATAGTCCAATCCACAGTTGGACCTTTGCTCTCCTGCCATGAGGTATCTAATTTAACAGAAATGAAAAGGACTCTGTCTGTATGCCTGTCCTTCAATTTTTCTCAGAAACCGTTGATTTGTTTGACTTCACACCTGACGGGTGTGTTGCTCAGGACCCGAGGAAGCGAAGGTGTCGAGAGTGAAGTTGTTTGGATGAGCGGTTCTCGAGAATCACCGGAGGTCAGGCGATCAGCCCCTTCTGAAGCTGCAGAAGTTTCACAAAATGTCGGACCATTAGTTTAAAGATTTTGACTGAGTCGAAGAAACTCAACATGTTAAATTCATGTTTAATTGTAGAATACAAACTCCTCCCATGACATTAAAAACCCTCAGAAACATCGCTGGTGTCCTACGTGGAAGCTAAAGCCCTGAGGAGTAGGGGTACAAATATCACTCTGATGAACTGTATTTAGACACATTGGATCACACCGTGATTACCGTTAGAAATATTGATGATTCTTCTGCTCTTTGGCTTTTTCCATTTCGTAGACCAAACAACAGCTAAACATATGGACATGTTTTGGCTGGTAAGGCACAGAACAAGTCCTAAGGGACAGATATATTTGTCTTCATTCTCCGCTTTGTCCACCAGAGGGAGGAAGTGGATTGTCCCTCAGAGCAGTTGTCAGCCCACAGCTGCTATAACAGACCCACAACATGATACACATCTCTTTCTTTGGCAATGTGAACAGACGTGATGGGTGCTCAAAACCGTCGTTAGGACCACATCAGGTGGTGGTCTAGTCTCAGTCATTTAGGCAGCAATGCAGCATGAGGTGTTACAAATATTACAAATGATACAAAGAAGGCTGATCTCTTCAATCGCTGTCTTACATGACGGAGCAACAGCGACAGGTCTTGGGCTTGGAAGTGGCTTTACTGGGTGAAGATGAGTTCTGCCGCCAGTCATCACCGTTCCCTCCCTGGACTTCAACTCCTGCCCCATTTCCATCCAGGGGGACGTCGTGAAACACTCGGGACTCTTTCCCTTCCTGAGGTGAAGCAGACGTTTCCGGTCCTAAGACGTGTTCTTCTCCCTCCTCGGTGATGATCACGCGCTGCGCGGTGAGCATGCCTTCATGGTCCTCTTGGTCGCCGTCCGTGTATCCAAGGAACACCAGAGTGACCGGGCCTTCCTCCAACCTCAGATCCTCCACGTTGTCCACTTCTCCGGCGATGTCTCTTACCGCCATGATGCTCCCGTCCTCTTTGTCATCCTCCTCCTGTCCCATAGCAGAGCACTCCTCTATCCCCAGCTCAGCTTCCAAGTCGTCACTTCTAGGGACGTCTAACTGCGTATCGTCGTCCTTTGACACGACACCACGGGTAGAAAAAGACACGACTTGTCCCTTCGGCGCTCTGCTGGCATCGACTCTCTCCATCTCAGTCTCCTCCTGGTTCGGCGTGAACGCGACCTCGTCCAGCAGCACTTTCATCCCGACGCCATCGACGAAGCTCAGGATCTGCCCGAGCTCTTCGGTCGAGGGTTGACTTCCCGATCCGCCGACGGCGTGGATGCTCTTCCTGCCGTCGTCGAAGACCGTGGTTGTCATCGGCACCCCGGCCGGCGAGGACACGGGGGCCACCGACCTCACGACGGTGGCCCCCGTCTTGGGGTCTCTCTCGACCTGCACTGCCAACATTCCCAGGACTACGGAACAGAATACAAATTATCAAAATAAAAGATAGAAATTCTCAACTCATTAGCAGTCCAGGACAAACTGTCCTCAATGCATCACAGACTTGGGGACGTTTAAAGGGCGAGAGGTACAAAGGTTAACGCCAGGTCAGGACCAGATCTTTGTGTCACTAATATGAGCCGACACAACACACAATATAGAGACACAATAAGCCCTCCAGCGCGCATAAAAAAATGAACAAACATAAATAACAAAGTGGGCTAAATAGAACATTGCTCTCAGGCCTTTCACCTCAGTCCCATCATTAAGTCTTAGCCTGAAGGCAGAGCAGCAAATAAAGGGCTCGTCTTTTGCTAGAGGAGAATAGAAAGGTTAATTCAAATATCATGTTCTGTAGCCTCAATTCCTGTTTATCGAGATATATATATATATAGTAAAACATTTGGTTTCCGTTCCAGTGTGTTACAGGCGCTAATCTGCACTTCAGGGGACTCAAATCACCAGCACTTGAGCCAGACATACTGAATACTCAGTGTGCGCTACAGCCCTGTCATTACTACATACTGAACATCTAAATTGATGGTAAGTTACAACAAAGTCTACTCCTATGCCTCACCTGATCGGCCTTCTTGCCCACTTTCATGAAAGATCCTTTGCGCCATTTGTATGGAGAAGTGATCCTCAGCGTCTTTATTCACTGAAAAAGAAAGCGTACACGTTGTACAGTACGTTTTTGAGTTAAAGTAGAATTAAAATGTATTACTTTACTAGAGATCAGTTCATATATCATCAGTTTGTTTTGTAATCAATTGCTGAAAATTGAAATCACCAAACTCGCAAAAAGTTAATGTGGTTAGCTCCAGCCAGGCTCGCTATTGTTGGCGATACCAGCAACAACAACGCGTTACGCCACTATTGCTTTCCGCACCGTAGCAACATGTCCACCGATAGAAGTTGGACAGACAAAAATAAGACTGAAGTGCTTATTATCGGCTTTTTACTGTTGATGGACTGCGGCCATCTTGGATTTCGAGGTCGGGTGTATCAACGTTTGTAGGACTATTGACTTTGTGCGTTTCAGCCCCGATGACATTATTTTACCTTTTGAGTTCCCATCCACGCAGGACGTGGTAGTCAATCAAATATATCATGGTACATATTTGGGTTAAAAGAAAAACAGGTTTCCAGACAAACAAAACAAAACAATCGCTTGAGAATAGTCGAAGTGTATAGTCGGCAGTGTGGACCGGTCAGGAACGAGACTTGCTCGCATTTACTATTGACAGAAACCGGTAGTTTAGAGACATCTGTTTTCTGGAGCTTTCAATGTGCTAACTTGACTTTAACATGAGTCCTAATTTTCATGAATTTAACATTCTTTGACTGATGTTTGGATGGAAGAAAGTCATCAGTACACTTCTGTCCATTTACTGAAATATCGCACCGTGTTGCGATCTCCATTCTGTAGTCGGCGATGTGTCGAATGCTCTCTAGCGTACGCCAGTCTTTTCTGTAACTCCTCTGTAACTTTGTGCCCATTGGAAGCAAAATCTTTTGGATAAACTCCGGCCTCTCGTGGTGTTTCTCGCTCAGCAGAATGACTCGCAGACTGTAAGAGACGTCGTCGCCGTTTCCCCAGACGCGGCTCCATTCTGTCAGCCCGATTTTAAATCACTGCTCTTTACGCAAAGTCTTAGTTCGGCTAAATTAGCATCCATCAGGAGAGAATAGATTCTGGGCAGGCGTAACGGCCCCGAGAGCGACAAAGAGAGATGGAGATCGACGGTGAGCTAATGACGATCACAGCACCCCCTCCTCCCCCCCGGCTGACTTCTTACCTTGTTGCTCGTCCTCGTCAGTCCCAGCCTGCAGGGCAGAAAGAGAGGAGACAATGTGAGTGCTGTCCTCGGTCACGCACTTAAAACAGACAGTCTGTGACCCCCCCCGCAATAAATATTTCACAGTCATCACCAGAGAAGTGTTGAACCAAGCTTAGTCCCATCATGTCAAGAGGTGCTGAGACTACGTCGCCCGGCAGCCGTTTCAGTCCTGCTGCTGTTGCACACTCAGCTAAATTTAAAGTTCAAGCTCAGTCACACACTCGCTACAATTATATGATAAATGTATGCCGATGTGAACGTATCAAACGAAGTGTTAGATTCAACCCGCAAAACACACACAAGTGATATTCGCGCAAAACCCGTGAAAACGAGGACATTTGTTTCCCTATTCACCAAATTCAGGGTGAAAATTCTGTGTGGGTTCACTCATGCGGTGATAAATCATTATGTGGCAGCGCCTGTCGTCCATTTTTTATTCATGATACATAATTTGAAGAGCTCACACCCCTGCTGCACGGGCTAGTGGGTTATTTTTCCTGGAACGTTTTATTTATTTAACACTCGTGGCACGAGGCCAAGCTGAATACAATTTGCATGTTTTGACCGAAGAGATCATTCTGTGCCTTATTTTCATGTTGACCGTGGATGAGATTTAAAAGACACAACAAAAGAAAAAAATAAAGTTTCAGCCTTCTGAGGAGAATTTTAGCCAAAGGGGGGGGGGGGGGGGGGGGGCACGGTGTTTACTTCCACTGCCGTCACAGCGGCTCAAATCCTAAAATATTTTGGCGCTATTTGCGTTATGTCTCTAAATTTTCATTTTGCAAGAAAATCTGGATGTTGTCGGCTACATTCAAGCCGACAACATTCAAGTCTGATACATTCAAGTCTGTTTTTGTGGCGTGGTACTCCAGAAACATCTGATCGTGTCACCTGGCTGTGTGTTCTGACTGCAGCTGCACAGTTGCCAGATTCTTTGTTTCCTTCTCGGGAGGCTTGCTCCTCTCTTCTAGCGTCAGCTGCCTCCTCGTCCTCGGGCGTCTTTTGACTTTCGGTTCGCTCCCTGACACACATCGGCACAGACATAATACTTGTTAACACAAAAAAATGCACATCAGAGCTCGGAAAATAAACGAAGCAGAGCAGTTGGACGAAGAAAATTAAAGACGTCGAGTGTGTGTGTGTGTGTGTGTGTGTAGTTATGTGCTTGGTTATAATCCATCACACCAGCTGCCACATGGCCGCCTCCTGTTTGATCTCGTCATGGTCGATACAGAAGTGCATCTGTGACGGAAATACCTGTACCCTCCGCTTCAAAAAAAAAAACTTTACAAATGTGAGCCTTGCATATCAGTTATCTGTGTGCCAGCAGAGTGCAGACTAAATCGAATCAAATCCCCCCCGTCATGAATGTCTCAAAGACTCGTGAAATTGTGATTGAATTAAGTGCGCGTGAATGAGGCTGGTGAGATGTGGCTCACCCTGTCGTCGGCTCGTCAAGGACAGGGGACGCTTCGCTGAGCCACTGCTCCCTCAAGTGCTTCCTCTGTGGGAGAATGTGAGGACAGAAAAGTCAAGTTCAGAACTAAAAGGTCGAGACGGAGAGACGGGCAGAACGTTTGGTGATTTTATCCGAGCGGTCAACATTGATCATGAAACCCTTTAGGAGTTTGTGGCCTCTTTTGCTGGCTCACTTGAGTGTTCAACTCTCATGCGGCACGTACACTTTACAATGATTCTTAGTCAGGTTACAGTGACACCGGAGCACTTGGATTTTCTCTGCTGTAGCTTGTTAGCTTATTAAGCTAACTTTAGCGCCACAAGTGTCAAGCTGGCTAGCTTGACAACCGTTAGCGTACCGACAGGGTCCGTCAGAAAGAGCTGCTACCGTCACCGTGACAATGCCATACCGACCGAGAGACACTCATGCAGACATTTCAGTGGTGAATTGAGACGGGCGGTGCATTCCTTATGCTTTTATAGTGGGTTAATGAGTGGGACAGGACATGATAAACGTCTATGTAAGCGCTGACAACGTGTATAATATTAGGATTGTGGGGAAAAAGGGGACAATTTGTCAAAGTGTTTGGTAAATGCAACGCTATCTTGGGTCACCCTGATAGCAAGACCACCCTCCATGTGTTTTGGATAGAGAGCATCACGCTCACTACACTCTGCTTCAGCATGTGGAGAAAACCCCAAAAGCTTCACAAACCAGCTGTGCCTGGATACGGAGGCTAAGCTGTGATTGGACGATACCTGATACGCTGTCAGAAACAGAAAAAAACAGAGATATAACCAAAACAAACGCTACTGCGCACAGAGCCTTGTGCCCGTGTTGACAATCATTCAGCGGATCAAGACACGCAGCCAGCCACCTGGCAGCGCTGCTCTGCCATTTTGGCTCCTCCGCAGACACACGAACGAAGCCCCGCGGGATTGCCGAGGATGAGCAAGGCCAGCAGACTGCCGTTGTCTGAGAGTGAAAAGGTGTCACGACTCCGTGATCCAAAGCCCCCCCAGACGTTCATTGATCCAACTCATGTATCCATGCATGAGCCGATTCTCTTTGGGTGGGGCCAAACTAAATAAGACGGCAGTGGGCCTTCTGCACATCTTCTGCACTTGTGAAAACAAATGCGAATGTGAGTAAATCTGAGACATAATGAGGTCATAATGAGCCCACCCAGAACATTAGAGCCAGGCGTCGGCTAACGATGAGCTCAGACATGACATGAGGGTGGGACACGCCAGTGGTCATTTTTTTAACATGAAGCAGCTGGAAAAGAGGGAAAACAATGAAAAACAAAATAGCTCGATCCCAGCCGACAGCATCTACAAGAAAATAGTTCATCATTATTTCAGGAATACTTAGATGTGAGGATTGATAACAATCTTCTTATCAAACTCAAAACTCAAAAATTTAAGGTGGGTTTTTTACATCGTTCGGAGGACCAAGTAGGAAAGAATTTGGTTCCTCGGAAAAACTTAAATCACCTTTTCCTGGGCAGTCTTCAACCACTCCTCCTCCGCCTCCCTCGTCAGCCTCTCCTCTTCTTCCTGCCTCCGACGCCGCTCCTGGTGACAGACGAAGTTAAATCCTCAAAGAGGGAACGTGAAGAAAAAAAAAGTCCAGGAGGGAATTGGTCGACAAAGAGAGGGGCGATAAGTAGGCAGTGCAACCAGAGGGAAGACTCTGGAATCCTACGAGTTGGTTATGAATTGAGACAGTGACACCACTGTGAAAGAAGAGCTGATGAAGCAGGATGGCACGATTCAGTTTTACAGTGTCTTTGTACCGATACTCAATCCCAACTCGCCTCGCTTTCCTGCTGCAGCCATCACAGAAAGTGTCAGAACTATTGGCAGCGACAGATTGTCTACGCCGCCTTTGGCTTTACATTGCTTGGAAGTCGTTTACATAATCTAACGCACACAAAAAAAAGACAATTTACTTTTTTAATTTTCTAGGAATGTTAGCGCTACTTACCCCGCACTTATATTGAGTCCTCCTGTAAGTTATCTCTCAACAGCAAAGAAAACTTGAGTTATTCCAACAACAAAAGAGCAGCTTAACGAGAAGTTAAGCAACTGCTGTTTCTTCCACTAACAACAGACAGAACTTGATCCAAGAACACTGTGCTTATGGTGGTGGGTTACACCCGCTTTTTGATATAATTCTTAAGTAACACCCCTTTGCAGTCCTGGTCCCTGAAGACAAGGACTTCTTCTGTACAAAAGCAGAGAGAGTAAGAGAGAGAGGGGATATTTTTAGGGGTTGTGGCCGGCAGATTAAAGCGGGGAGATGCAGCTGGCGGAGCGCCGAGATGCCGGGAGAAATAGTTCAGTGACGCGGCACATTGTGCGGATGCCGGCTCCGTATCCGCGCCTTTAACGTAAGCCTGAAACTCCGGGGGCCCACTCGCTGGTGAAGTGGGTCACTCGCGGTTGGACAGATTTTTACGTCGGGCAGGCGGGCTCCACTCGGGCCCTCCAACCTTTCACTTCACAGATCAGAGATTATTGGCCGGAAAGTTAAACCGGTGGAAATGGTCTCTGCCCGCTGACTTCGGGCAGCGCGGATCAAGCGGGACCGTTCCACTGAAGTGACATGAGACAACGACGGCGCGGTGAGATTGTTTTTGACACGAGGTGAAAGTCCAAGTTGGTTTAAGGCAGACTGGAGTGGGCAGTAAAAGGGCAAAAGTAAAGACAAAGTGAA
Organism: Melanostigma gelatinosum; assembly: GCF_949748355.1. NCBI lineage: Eukaryota > Metazoa > Chordata > Actinopteri > Perciformes > Zoarcidae > Melanostigma > Melanostigma gelatinosum. The sequence goes on from NC_136646.1 coordinate 8,620,022, forward strand.
AGAGTGACATTCTCACCGCTATGGCTTGCAGCCTTTGTTGGTACTTCTCTGCCTCGTCCATACCGGGCCTTAGAAGAAATTAAATAAAAATATCAAGTTAAGTAGACACGAGGAAGCAATACAACACAATCAAAATACAGCAAATGGGGAAACTTGGACTGGTAAAAATCTGTACTTTAAAGAGTTATCATATGAGGTATTAATGATACAGTATGCGTTCCACACCGTTAGTGTTTGTTGAACATTTCTCTTCAATTAAACTATGAGCAGCCCAACAGCTGCATGTTTGTGAGAGACAAATAGCAATCCAATTCAATAGTTGAGGGGGGGGGGGGGGTTATTATATATCTTTAGCCTTGCTAGGGGTGTGGCTCGAGGGATGGCAGTGTCCGTCTGTTGTGTTGGTTGGTCCAGACAGAAATATCTCAACAACTATTGTATGATGGAATGTTTTCATCAACATTCATGGCCCCAGAGGATGATTTCTAAAGACTTAGATGACCACCACGAGGTTGAAACGTATGGTTTCGAGAACTGTTGGATGGACTGCTCTGAAATCTGGTTCAGACATTCATGTCTGGCTTTAGATGATTTGTAGTAACTCTGGTGATCGAGGTTATGTTTGATGACAGGATTGTGGAAAAACTACCGGCCTGATTTTAATGGAACTTGGTCAACGGGTGTAGCGTGGACCAAGGAATAACCTGTTACAGTTTGAAAGCGTATCCGCATCACGTCTGTGTTCTCAGAGTGCACTTATAGTTACCTCCGGCAAAGGAGGTTATGTTTTTGGTTTGTTTGTCTCTTTATCAACAGGGTTTCAGAAATAACTACAGGCCTGGTTTTTATGAAACATGGTGGACGGATGGTGCATTGGCACAGGAAGAACTCATTCAATTTGGAGAGGATCCAGATCTCAGGGCAGATACACAAATTATTTTTCACTTTCGTTGACATTGCGAGACGGTACATTTGGCCTTGGCACAGGTCTGCGCTCTCCTTCTAGTTGGTTTGCTGGTCTGTCTGTCAGCAGGATTATGGGAAAATTGCTGGCTCGATTTTTATGAAGTTGGGTGGAAGGGTGTAGCATGGGCCAATTTTTTTTAAATAAATAAAATATGTTTTCAATACACGTGTGTGTATGTGGGATTGACTCAAAATAAACTACAGTGCCGATGTTATGAAGGAAGATGTTCCAACATGTGGCTCTTTGTGGAGTCAAGCTCTATAGCACAGAGGAATAAACTATAGTGGCCTCTGGCTACGCAAACAATACATTTTTTTGACAATATGAAAAATATAGAACACCATCAGCTTGATCCTTTGAGCGTTCACACGATGAAGATGTGCTGATTCGCCGGTAGGCCTTCCACAATAATGAGGAGGCAAACTCAAAGAAGTACTGACTGATGGATGAGCACTTTGTGAAACAAAAGAGGAGGCGGCAGGATAGAGAGACTCCACTACATAGATATTGATCACTTCACACCCCGACTCACAGATTGGATATCTAAACCCTTGCCAAGAACCGGGCTCACGCCATTTCTCAGTTTAGCCGGGCGGAGTGGGAGGGAGGCAGCTGGAGATAGATATAGCTCACATTCCTCACACATCTAACTTGCACTCTGAACTCCCTTCACGCGGCCCAGGCAGTAAGAGTGTACTCGAGTGTCTTCATACCTGTGGCCCTGGGATTGGAGAAACAAAAAGGAAAAAGAGAAACAAGTAAAAGAGGGAAGACCGAAAATCATATTCGACGCCGAACAAATCAATTTTTTAACCAAGTTGTTATCTTTTCAATTGTATTTTCTCCAGAGACATTCGGATATGCACGGAAGCTTAATATAAAAGTAATGTTCCATGGTTCATAATCCTGCGACAGACTTCAGACTTCTTGCATACACATTACATCAAAGCCTCTCAATGCAAAGCCCCATCTCTTTGAAGTCAGCAGGCTTAAAAACCCAATGAGATGTATAATAATTCACCATTAATGACTGTTTTGTTAGTTCTCCAGAGATAAGGGAGATCAGTCAACGACTAGAAAGCGCGAACTTCAGATCTACATTTCGCGCCTGCAAAAATGAGATGTTGGGCTTCTGGTGTGTTCGGTAAAAGTCCTCGTGGGAGCTTCGGGCATGAGGACGGGACAATGTGGATTAGTTATCACTGTGACCTCTGTGGGAATAAGTATCACATCATGAGTGACTCCATTACAATGCAAGGTCTACTTGTGACCCCGTGTCATATGTCAAAAGATTCTCTGCACTGCGGTCATAAGGTGGTTAACAGCTGATCAGATCAGATGTCTTTTTACGCACAAGGAATTTTCTTTAGTGTATTGGTGCATTAACATAAGAGAAGAGTAAATGGTAAAAACAAAAGAACAAAAATCAAGAAACAAATATAGAATAGAAAAATATTACAATAAAAATACGAAAAATACTGTAAAAAAACAAAACATGTACAATACATCAGAATTGAAATGATTTTGTGGACAAAAGTGTAAAATTGTCGGAAGAATGTGGAAATGTCCGCAGTACTAAGTGTAAAAAGAATCTGTAATGTACAGAAGATGTGCCTTAATGTAACGCTCATAGACAGATGTGACGGTGTTAATGTAACGTGTAGTGTCACGGCTCAGCACAAACTGAAAAAAAAGTGGTTAATAGGCTGGAAACCAACTTTAGGTTGCCCAAACTGAAAAGAAAAACGGTTACCATTTTAAGTCACCCTATGTTCGGAGTAATTAAGATACAATGCAATGCTTCGCAGTATCATTTTCATCAAAGATGCCAGGATACTTCGCCTCCCGGGACCCAACGATCAATCGATGAAGCATTTGCTGGATTCATCGATCACGAAACTAAACTTAAACCGACGCCAAGTGGCTCTCATTGCACTGAACGATTTATTTCTTTAGGCTGGCCCAGGTACAGTCATCTCACACTGTCCTTGCCCCGTTCTTAAGGCATCCCATGGTGCAACAGCACCCACTTTAGAAATCACCGTTCTAGCCCGATTATATTGTACATTTATACTACATTCTATGTAGTATTTATGACTGGTTTATTGTTCGTATTGTACATATCAAAGCTAATTTAATTCGTATGGTTAATCTCCATATTGGCACATTTTTTCAGTCAGTGTTCACCGTTCAGTGTCATTCATTGATGTTTATACACATCTCTATGCACTTTGCTGCAGTTTGCTTTTTCCAGTTAGTTGCTAAGCTGCATTTTGTTGTCTCAGTGCAATGACAATAAAATTTAAATCCCACAAATCCCTCCAAAATCTGGAGGAAAGCCTTCCCCAGGAGAGCGCAGGCTGTTACAGCAGCAGATGAATACTTACAGTTTGGGAATTACGCGTTCAACAATTCAGAGTCAAAGCAGAGCCGGAGTTACAGCAGTAACAGTCGTGACAGTACGGCAGTCAGTGTTAGTCGGGAGTTGAATATGAGGAAAAGAAGCTCAATCGAGATGCACAAAGTCACAGAAAACCCCCGGGGATGGGATGGGGTGGGGGCGGGGGGGGGGGGGGGGGGGGTAGTAGAGGACTGCTATCTCCTCATGACAGCGGCCCTCAGCACGTGCATGCACACAGGCATTCACGCAGCGAGCATATGGATACGATACTGTGCATGTGTGGCCTGGAGGTTAATAACATCAGATACGGGTGACGTTTTAGTTGGCAGTGTTTCACAGACATCTATTCTCATGGTAGCCCCGTGGAAACAGGCTCATACGATGGACGTTAATCTTTTGAGACCTTGCGTATCATCTCCTCCGGACACGGCGAGACGGTCAGACGACCCGATGGCCGAACGGCCTCGATGACGAGGAGGGGCGGCGACTAACGGTGCTAAGAAGAAGCGGTCTGGAGCATGAAAACGGAGGAAGGCAAAACAGATGTGGACTGAATCCCGTGGAGGCTTGTGACCCAGGAGAAAACCCCCACCGTCATGAGACCAGAACAGAACGTCTCTCCTTGCGTCACGCACATTTAGAGCCGCGGCCGGTCTATGGGTGACGTCATGGAGACTACGGCCATATTTGATTCCGTCTATGACTATAACCAATGCGATCTGGGCCTGTTAAATTACCCTAGAAATGAATTTCTAAGTGAGAGTTGAGAGACAGTTAAAAAGTAACTGAAATTATGTCAAATATCAGTCTAAAGTGGCGCCCTAGAAATTTCATAAAAGCTACTGCTTCCACACATTATGCAGTAAAGAACAATGCTTCTCTTCTGCTTCAAAGGAGCTGAAGGACACGCACCTGATTTACATTTTGTAAATTAGGAAAGTAGAGAATGTCCATGTCTCTTCTATGAAGACAATCCGCTAAACCACGGACTTCAAAAAGAATTCCCCTCAGCGTTAAAAAACATGCAGAAATCCTTCACCTTCCAAGGCTGCCGTCTCTACCTCTCCTGGGTTTGATCTTTTCACACATACTTCTCTACATTAAGATAAATGGAAGCTGCTTGCCTGTATCAAGTGAAATGTTTACTGAGGCTTCTGATGCGCACAGTTAAAAAGTGCACATCGAGCCGAAGAACATAACAGTGCGAGTACTGCAACAAGCAGATAGGTAAGAAAGAGGCATTCTATGCCAGGAGAAGCACAGATTTCAAAGTCTGTATGTAGCCTAACATGAAGGACTGGGAGAATCTCAAATGCCGGCTGAGTTTTTACAAGCCTCCTAATCTCTTCGCCCCCACTGCTCCGTCCTTTTGTTGGATTCAGCTGAACTCTCCGGACGCACGACTACAGCTGGGAGAACTCGGCACTCAAGGCTTGGCTGTCACATTATCAATTACACAACAGCCTGTTTATTTGCTTTCAGTTGATCTCTAAGTTGACAATCGATACACAATCTTGCAGAAAATGAATGCTGACGGAGCTCATGATTTATATATTCCGTATATGTGGCATTGCTGTAAAACACAGCTGTGATGTAGCATTCCTTGTAGCTTGACTAAAACCACACTGCCATCCAATCAAGCTCAAACAACAAGTGCAATCAATGTTTCGTAATCATTAGGATTCTATCGATACTTGTACTCTTATCGATACTCTTTGATTATTTTATTTATTTTATATTTTAGAAAAATATAGAACGACAACAAAAGCTGATTAAAGGAAATGTAATCAGACATCTGCTGCATGTTTGAGTGAACGCGTGTGAGAAACGCTCAGTGAAGACCTTGGTCAAGCTATTTCGACACTTTGCTGACATCTGCACTCAACTGTGATCCCTCCTCTTTAGGAGTTGCATGCTAAGAAGCAAAGAACAAAGGCAAGCTTTACCATTTGACAATGTAGGCAAATAATGACTGGGCCCCTCAACTAAGGGGGCCCCTAATGGCTATAGATGTACTGAAAATATTTAGGTATTTAGCTGCTAAATGCTCCACCTTGTTCACCAGTTAGTCGCTAACTTCTTCCGTCTGCTGTTTGGTGCTGAGCAGATGGTGGATGGTCGGCTTTTAGAGCTATTTCGCTGAAAACGGACAAATGTGAGAGTGAACCACAACAGTAATGAGTACATCAATGAATAAATCAACATTATCTCATGGAATATGACTGTATCCATTGAAAATCTGTGACATTCTTAATAATAACAATATTTTCAATCAGAGAGAGGGTTAGTATCAGGCACAAGGGAGGCCTCGTGTCTGCTTTTGCCCAGGGCCCCCAAATCACTAAATCCACCCCTGCAAAGAGCACATGAAGCTTGTCGGAGGAGTTAACTGCACACAACATAATCTTCTGTTCACTTCGTCCACAGCTTGGTTTCCAGACGTCAAGGTGTCTTTGCTCTCAGAGTCATCTTGCCTAATCATCATCCATTCACTTGCCACTGAATAAAGCTGCGCCATTGTCTCTCTCTCTGTCCTTCCCAACCCCCAGCTGCAGATTGAGCGCCGTCTTACTCTATCTGGCAGCGCTGCTTAATTCTTGTTTATTCAACATGGGACATGAAGTGCTGGGGGCACACACACACAAACACACACACACACACACACAGCAATCTGATCTGTGACAGAACGTCTCTGAATGTATTGTGCTGCAGGCTGCCTGTGAGCTAAATCCACATACAGCAGCGTCGCTGCCGGCAGAGCGATAAACAGGAGGCCCCGTTTAAGCTCGACAACGCTCTCTTCTGTTTCATATTTCCTTCATGTCCACGTTTGAGGCCGCCCTTCCTCTCCTCTGCCCTTCACACATCCCCTGAGAGACGGGAGGCGGGGATCAGATGCTCCATGAGCACCATCATGGGTTCACATGGCATGAAAAAGGATTACCCATCACCCGAAGGTCAATATATGACGCTAATGGCAGTTTTAAGGGGATTAAAAGGAGCATATAATGAGCGTGTGATTGCACATTAACTTGAATATGCTACACATTTATGAATTTCCCAGCGTGGTAGAGGCTCGACGCTTTCATACAGATAATCTATAAAAGTAAATGTTTAGTCCGCTTATTTGATGTCCAGTTACTCATTTATCCAAGTTACATCATCATCAGGTTGCACTGCCGGCCTCGAAGCCCTTACGCTTCACTCTGGGATTCAGTCGTATAACGTGTGGAAAATATATGGATTTAAATGTTTTTTTTCACCTCGGAGCAAATATATTATCATTGCAGGAAGACAGTAAACATTTGTGTGATCACAAATATGCCTTTGAGGATGCTGCTAGCTAACAAGCTAACGCTTTGTGACCGAATCACAGAGTGAACTGTGGACCGCTGATGTTAAAGTCTTCTCCACTGATTCTTTCATAGAAACCCTGATAAACATGTTATTTTAAAGTTGATTCATTCTGCAATATTTTCTTTTTCATGGGGACGGTGGAAACAAGTTGAGAACACAACATTGACCGACTCTTTTTAATTCTAGGCGTTTATTTACCCGTGCAGCGTCCACGGGTTATGATTAATTTGGAGTCGTGCTTCTGGACATGTGATGAATGAAGTTTGGTCTCGACCCCCGGGGGGGAAATATTTGGCTCAGTGCTCCACCGTGTCCACCAGCTAGTCGCTAACTTTATCCATCTGCTGTTTGGTGCTGAGCAGGTGGACGGTCGGCTTTTAGAGATTTCTCACTGAAAACGGACACTTGTGAGAATGAACCACAACAGTATAGAGCAGGGATTCCCAAAGTGGGGTGCGCGCACCCCTGGGGGTGCGCGAGCTGCCTCTAGGGGGTGCGCGAGAGGAAAAATGTAATGGCGGTGCAGTCCTGTCTCCTAAAAATTACGTTCCCCCAAAACTAAAATGCATTCTCAATTACGTTTTACCACGAACGTATTTTCTCCCTGATTACGTTTGTGTTTGACGTACAAATACGTTTCTCATCAACATATCTTTGCCGTACTCTAGTCTTTATTATTTTTCTGTGATCTGCCTCGCCTCTGCCCCGCCACGCACAAGTTATTGACCCGCGGCCTGTTCCGAGGGCTGACAGACCCGACGATCGGGTGCCTCACGGCGGGGGCGGCTGGAGACCTCGCGTCCCAGCGCCAACGGGTGAGCGCCCGCCACTCGGAACCATAAAACCAAGTCCCGGATTTCACCCGGGGGACATTCTGGAGGTATTGTGACCGGGTGATGTGCCTCGTTGCTGGGGAGGTATGAGCCGAGAGTGGCGGGGTGTTATGGAGGTATATATTACAACTTGTGTTGTTCCCGTGCATGGATGAGCGCGTTGCTGCTGGAGACAGGCGGCGTGTTGTGGTATTCTGACCGCGTAATAGGGAGGAGAGGCGGTGGTGGAGAGGGAAAAATGTTAAAGAGATGGTGGAATGTATGATTGGAGAGAGAGAAGCGAAAAAGTTGGACGTGATCCCGGTGTCCAACAACACTGTCGCGCTGTATGCTTTGTCCGAAGACATCCTGGCTACATTAGTCGGTCGCGTGAAGAAGAGTGAGTTTTACTCTCTGCAAGTAGACGAGCCTACAGATGTGGCCAATCTGGCCAATCGTCCGTTACCTTCGTAACGTTACGTCCGTTACCTTTTCGAAGGCACGGTGCAGGAAGAGTTTTTGTGTTTTTTATCTTGTAAACAAACGCCACGCGCGAGCAAACTGTTCTCTCATTCGTCCGATCATTATGCGGCTCTGTTACTTTTTTTTTTTTAAGGTGTGTGTGTGTGGGGGGGGGGGGGGGGGGGGGGTTGGGGGTGCGTGAACACGGTCGGGATGTAGAAGGGGGTGCGTGGCCTAAAAAGTTTGGGAACCGCTGGTATAGAGCAATACATCAATATTATATCATATTGAGACTAGATATCGACTTATATCGTAACATGTTGTGTGTTCTCTTTTCCTGGATTTAAAGGCTGCATTACAGGAAAGTGATGTCATTTTCTAAACTCACACGTTCTATCATCTGCCTTTACCTACTTACAGATAGTCATCATATTCACTTTACTGATGATATTTATCAAAAGTCTCATTGTGTAAATATTTTGTGAAAGCACCAATAGTCAACCCTGCAATACCAATATCGAGGTTTCAAAAATATTGCGATATTTGATAAACAATGAGCTGAAGCTCAACACAAAGCTCTGATAAGCCGAGGAGGCTCATTTCAGTGTTAGTTCAGTTTGAAATAACACGTTTAGATCACTAAGGACAGGATTTTTTTTTTTTTTTTTGAATAATTACTCTTCCTCTGCTCCACCTGACTGACGTCTTTTGGGAAATTAAGTTTTTTTTGATTTTGTGAAAAATTCAAAAGCATTGCCAGTCTTCATGTCTTATTGTTTGTATTTTTGGTTAATTTCTCCAACAACGCAGATTATGAATGCTATTTTTTCAGATTTCAGATCTTCCGAAATGTACCTGATCACACTGCATTAAAAAAAACTAACTTTATGGATCTTCGCCAAAGATCTTGTTTCTGTAGGTTTTCATTCAATAAAATGTGAGCAGAAACCCAAGCAAGTCTTAAGAACCAGTTAGTATATTGATTTACCGTGAATCATTCTACATATGCGATACATAAGTAATAAGTGGGGAACAAGGCAGCCAAATCATATTGGAACACTTCCTGCAGCTCCTTTATCGTGGGTCAAACCTGTTTCGGTGCCGTTACAGTACTTCTACACTGAAACAGCCTGAATACAGTATTTAAAATAGCCAGTGCCCATTCACATTTTACATTTCCCTTTTAGCAGTTTGTGTGTTTTTTTTCCAGGAAAGTATTTTTATGCCTGCTGCCAGATACTAGTTCAGTAAAGACTACTCTCGAAATATTATATTCACTCAAAATATGTATTACCTTCCTCTTTTGGATCGTTAGAAATATGATCCTTTATATATCTAGCGTCAGCTGGTAATAAAATGGGAAAGAGGGGAAACTATTTTAGACAATAGCAAAGATATTTCTGGCCTCTGCTGATGCACTCTCTTTAAATAGCCCTCTGTGGCTATGCTCCTGATATCACTTCATATTTCTATTTCCACTTCATCGGCTCTGCTTCCTGCATAAAGATGCAAGACAAATGGCCTTAACCTGGGATCCATTTAAGAAAATCATCTGACTCCCTGGCCCCCCGAGCTCATTAAATGTACAATAAACTGGCAACGGGCTTGACCTATTTTTTTGATCCAGACTCGGTATAAATACTGATCTAAAGAAACACTAGGTGTTGCAGAGGGGTAATCCAGTTGAAGGTTTAATAAGGTTAATTAAATGTAAGAGGGAAGAGCAAGCCATCATAATCCAATCACATTTTGCAAATGGAAATGATCTCCATGGCAGACTGACCGTGTGTTTATAATGAAGTCTGTGCTTAAATAAAATGTTAATACGTGCTTTAAACTAATGTTTAGTGCTGCATTTAAGTATTATTTTCATTATTGATTCATCTGCAGATTATTTTCTAGATTAACCGATTGATTGTTTGGTCTATAAAATGTCAGAAAATAGTGACATTTGTCCGTACCAGTTTCTCAAGGTCCAAGATGGCGTCTTTAAATGTCTTGTTTAGTCAGTCCAAAACCCAACGACCTGTAGTTTAATAGGATTTGAAACAAAAAGCAGGAAATCTCCATATTGGAGAGGCTGAAAACATCTTCTGCCATTTTAGCACGTAAAAAACACTTTAAAGATTAAATCGATTATCAAAATAATTATTTTTCTATCGATCGACAAATCAAATAGTCTCTACAAATCTTCTGCTGTCTAAAATAATCCCATTCCATAGCAGATGAATGCGGAGTTCCTCAGGGGTCAATACCAGGTCCAATGCCTTTCAGTCTGAACATGAAATATAGATTATGTTATCACAGCTGCACACAGGTATACCTGTCCTCTGGAGACCTAAACATTGATAAATAGCGGGTTGAATTAATTACAGGCGTAACATATTGGATGTCCTACAACTCCTTGTATTTGTAAGACATCCAATATCAGGTCAGAAATCCTTGATCCTGACCGTAACTTCCAGAGCCACGGCACTAGCATAACACTGGCCAAGGTGCGGCGCTACGTCATTCTTTATCACCGAGCTAGAGCGGGCTCTGATTTCACATTCAACATCTGAATGATTGGACGACGTCTCCAATAAATGTGGATTTATCAGCCCCACACGGATCATATCTGCACTGCACTGCAGCCCCCCCCACCCTCATAACTGGGTCACCTGATGAGAGAGTAATGGCTCCGTGGGACAGAGAGCCTCATACATTATGCAAAGTAAAGAGAGCGGTGAAAGACAAAGAAAGAGGTGGACGTATGATTGTGACGAGCAGCTGGGGAAAAGAGAGCGATAGACTGCCTGAGACTGTGAACCATGTCCTTTGTTGGTCTGTAATGAGTCTGAAAACGACGGCTTTGATACCGGCAAGTAAAGCAAACAACAAAAAAGTCAGGGCAGAGGTTCAGCATCCCAGCGGTGCCGTCCATCATGTTGCAAAGCTGATTCATGGGACGCTGACAGCTCATTGTGTGCTGCAGGCCCCTGCGATACTCTATTTGGGCTTCTTCTTTTTGTCAGCACGTCCGCCCCTGTGTCTTCCTGAACCATTTTAAGCCACATGATGGACATCGTAAGCCTGGGAGAGTTTGGCTGGGACAGAACAGAAGTCGAGTGATGCATCAGTGATTGTCTGAGAAACTGCCGGCATCCTCAACTCAGGAAATAAGCCATCAGAGCAAAGCAGGGTGGAGAAGAGAGGTGATCATTGAGGCGATGACTGAGCGTCACCATCGTAGACTCACTTGAAACCACCAGTTCAAATTAAACTACATTTGTTTCTAAAGCTGCTTGGCCGACACATATTTACAGTAAATGAACACTGAACTGAAAGCACCAACGAAGTAGACAAGAACAGTGATTCTTAACCATGGGGCCACCTAGAGGGCCGCAAAAAACTTTGAGTTTTGCACCTGTGGGCCGCGGGGCCGCATAGGTTATCAATTGAAGACACCAGAGATATTACTGTTATCCATGAGACTCTGTTACAATACAGCTTCCCACCACCTGGTGGCGGTAATGCGTCAGTCAGTTGTTTAACAAGCTGCAATAAGCAGAAGAAGACACTCAGCTAGCCGCTAGCCTGTAGCGAAAGTTATGGCTAAGTTATTAAAAAGAAAAAATGAAGACGACAGTGGTGCCATACCCCCCCCCCCCCCCCCTCCCCAAAGTCTAAATGTGTGTGCAAGTACAACCCTGACTTTCTTAAGTACGGCTTTGTGAACGGAGGCAACGAGGCAGAGCCGAGGGCTCAGTGTGTGGAATGTGAGCTAATGCTATCAAACGAAGCACTGAAGCCTTCAAAAATAAAGCGACACCAAGCGACGAAACATCCAACGCTCGTGGGAAAGCCTGTTGGGCTTCTTGTTGTGTATGCAGGTTTACATACACATGATAATAAATGTCTTTGTGATCATCACATTGTATCATCTCATTTATTTAACAAGGGTTTTCTTTAATATCTTATGGTTTCTCCACAAAAGGAGCCCACACACACACTGTCCAAAGTCGCCATAACCGCTGCAAGTCGTATCTTGCAGCATTTCAACGGAAAAAGACACATTACAGACCCGACAACGTGCTAGCGGATGTTACCATGGAGCTACTGGCTTCAGAAAACGCTAGTACTTATAGTACAAACCTTATCTTCCTCTTCCATAAGCCGTCAACCAACGTTTGCGTAACTGAGCTATTCTCATTCTCGATCGTGCGCTCGGTCACAGCTATTACGCACAGCAAGTCCGCTACTCACACACCATGTCTTCGACCATATATACATAGTTTTTGCAATTTGCAAAGGCTAAAAATAAAAGGAAAACAATATAATATCAAAATATAAAGGGAGAAACACCTTTAGTGTGTCAGAATATCATGTGGTTACCATGTGTCCATTTGGGTCTCCAAATATCCTTTTAGAGCTCCGCCTGGATCTCTTCATGGAAGAAACACTGTAGAATGGTCATACTTTGTCCAATCTTCTTCAAATTTGAGGCAGTTGTTCACTGATAGTGTAGTTACAGCCCTATGCTGTCCTTTACCTGTACAGATACAGCCACAGGCAGTTATTTATACTGAAAGATACTTTTTTATTTTATGCGGACAAAAATCTTCAATTTTTACTGACTCCAAAGGCCCACTGCTCTGTTTCTGTATGACCGACAGGTTTTCTGACACTTTTGATGAATATAGTCAGAGTGGTTCAGAAGCTACAGCCATTTTGATTTGGGTATGTCATTTTAGGCGGTTTTGCTCCAAAATAGGGGTGGAGTTGAACAGGTAACGATATAGTTATTGAATCCAAATCAAACCAAGAGTGAGATCAATTAGTTAAACTAATAATGTTAATATTTGAATGGGCCCCGGGACACTTTGTACTTGAAAAGTTGGGCCCCGAGGTCAAAAAGGTTAAGAACCCCTGGACAAGAAGACATTTCCCGAATGCATCAAACTCAATTAAATGTTGCTGTCCTAACAAACAGGATAATATTCAAACCAGTAACACATTCGCCAGCATGGCTCTATTGATGGCAGTGTCCATCTGTTTGGTCTTGTTAAGGCAGCTCTAGCGGTGCTCGTTTGTGAGGTGCCTGCCCGGAGTATGCGGCCGCTCGTAGCGTTGTACTTGGATGCCTTCTAGCAATACACCCGCCAGGTGCGAAGTCGATCAGACGAACGCTTTTCGAGATAAGCGAACGACACATATCTTGTTCGCAGATATGCGTCTGCGAACGAGATATGTGTTCCGCAAGGAACTATTCCTTGCGGAATAGTTTGATGTAGAGCTATACGACAGAAGACATAGACGGTTGCATGATGCCACTTTTTTCTGACACATTCCAGCATTAGTAAGGGATGATTCAGCCCTGATCCGCCCCAAAGTGGATATACTTTTAAATCCTCCATAAAAAGCCAGTGTATTATTAGCTTGACTAAGAGACTTCATGCTGGGTTTTAATTTATCACCCATCTGTAGCACATTCATGGCAAATATCACAGTCAAATATCAATTACACAAAGTGGGATGTGAGATTTATGGATAAGAAAGGATGTGGAATTCTGTAAGGTGAAGAACGCCGTTAAAGATACCACGCTAACAATAGCTAACCTAGCGTCTCGCCCTGTTGCTCGCTGTACTTGACACTTTGGCCTCACAACCCCATTATGCACTTGAGTGTGCTTCTGCCCTCTACAGCTAATCGTCCTTATACATTAAAGAGCTGTGGGCAGTTCAAAGTCTGACTGTTCAGATCCTGCTTCATTTTCAGCAAGATGCCAGTTCGGAAGATTTCACGGTGACCTACGACCCTCCACCCCTCCATGTCGCCACCACTTTGAACAACAAAGCAGCGTGAAGCCTCGACACGACGGGAGTGTTTTTGTTTTTATTCTGTCCAGATGGAGCGTGACTAACCATTCCCCTGCATCTCTCTTTCCTTCTCCCACCCATCCTCTCTTCGCCCCCCCCCCCACCGCTGCGTGTCCTACCTAATGAGACGCTCTGCTGCAGCATGTGGGTGTCTTTACAGAGAGTCTCAGCAGCCTCGGGCGCCAAATCCGGATGCTTGTAACGCTGTCAAAACCCTTTACGTGCTGCAGATTTCACTGAGTCTCTCTCTCTTTCTCTCTCTTATATGTGCAAACGCATCAGCACACACGCTTCTCAACAATCCGTACAGAATATGACACCCTCTGTCCCGTGACTCCTCGCTAAGGATAAGGAAAAGCTCCCCCAAAAAACTTTTAACAGAAAAAAAAAAGACTCACGTCTGTCTACAACTCTCTTAAGATTGCTTAGAAACTCATCTTTGTGCATTTTGTGAGTAGACAGTGATACTCTTATTACCTTGAACTGGTGCCGGTGTTTGGACTGACAACCATGTGATGTAATGCTTCTTTAACAAGCGAGCTTTGGTTTCTCTCAACTGTTTGGCCCGAGAGTAAAAGACAGATTATTTGAGCCACGGCAAATAATATTTAAACTCTATTTTAAAAATATCGTGTTTGTTTAATTCGTACAAAGACCAAAGTGTAAGAAAAAAAAAAACATACAGGAGTTATGTGCTAGTTAGCTAAGCTAACAGGCTGCTAGCTGTGGCCTTAAATTCAACAGACAGATATGAGAGCGGCGATATCTATCCCTCACAGGTGTTACTAAAGTAGGGGGCGCCGTATTGCCGGGCCCGCTGGAGGGAAGGGAGGCCCGGGGGAACCAGAACCAGGACTGAACGTAGCAGGCCGTCAGACCCTTGCTGCAGTAAAATTAGAAGTTTTCTAAATGGACTCTGGTGCTCGGAAAAACTACCACTACCACAGGGACCGCCAAAATTGACACAAATGAAAGTTCCTTCAAGTAACTTTAAGTATCCTAATACTCCAGAGTCTATAATCTATACTCTATATAACATTCTCTAATATTACATTAATAAAAGTATAGATACAAAATGATTTGGTATCAGGTATGTTTGGCTTAAATACAGCACCACTGCAATATCATAGATGGGCTATCACACTGAACCTGAAGCTGGGTGCAGATGCATAAAACACACACTTTAGGACACACATATCTTATAGTGCCACATCTTTTTGCATCAATGCCTCATTGCTTCCCATATGGGTAACACATTTAAGAATATATTGTGCATGTGTAAGCATAATATGGTTCCTGTGTCTCAACTACACATGCACTCATGTTTTGTCATCAGGATTTTTAACTATTTCTCGCTAAAGAGTTATAGAGAACCGGGGCCACAAGGGGGGCAGCAGTGATGAGGATGATGAGGATGACAGTGATGCTGATAGGTGGTGGTGGTGGAGGTGTGCCGGGACCACAGCTACCACTTTTAATAAAAGCAACCAGAGTAAACGGCCTCCCTGGGCCTTGGGTGACAGCCAGCGTGTGTCCCTTAACAGTTGGGTCATATTAACTCTGTCTGCTGACATGGACTGAGGACTTGGTCGTTAGTGTCCACTGGTGATGATGCATCGTAAGTCACCCATGAATGACTCCATGTTTACTCTGTGGTCTTGTCTCCATACAAAACAGCGATTTAGATGACAGACTATTCTGGACAATAATATTAAGAAATGTTCATGGGACTCCATTGCACATGCATTTACTTTTCATTTTTGACAGAAAAGTTGAATGTATTTTTTGAAGCAGGTTGTGTGTTCGTGCAATATAATTGTTTTACTCCATCCTGCATGCATTTCCCAGCAGGCTCGAATCAGTTGTAATAAATAGACCAGAGGTTTGAATAGCGAGTCTGAGCTTCTTTATTTTTTGTGCTGGTTTGTGGAAGTAGAGATGTATTTTTTAACAGCACGTTGTCAGCAAATTCACAAAACAATTGGTTGCTAAGCAGGAATAAGCAATTATGAATAAAGCGACTTACCTTTCACAACTTGCAGGCGGTATAGTTCCCATCAACTTAATGCGAAATATTCAATTCTACAGACTGCTCGTGCGTTGCTGTTTACTGCGTCACACGGGGGCTTTTTACGAGTACTTTTGGAGCCCAAACTGACCATAAGTTCACAAACTGAGAGGTGGGAGTGACTTTAGCCTGGAATGTTAGTGTGTGTGTGTGTGTAGCAGACCGGCGCGTGGCGCTGCAGACTCCTGTCATTCAATAACGTAGCGTCCCTCTGCAAGAAGGCTACGTCGCGTTAGCTTGTTTCGCTATCACGCTGTTAGCAGACAGTACACGGGCACGCCCGAAATAACAAACCCGTTATCTCACTTATGTTTCCTCACCGTTTGCTCTCTGGACTACGAACTCCCGCTCTCCAAACTTGCAGGGAAAACAACGAACCGCCCACCTTCTAACTTTCGACCAATCACAGGTCCGCTGTCTCACACACATCCCTGTCATTGGTCGCTGAAAATGACTGACAGGCGTCACAGCTGGTAAACCTTATGACACGTTCACCGACGCCCTGGAATTCTCAGTATTAGTAATTGCAGTCAACAGTCGCATCTCTTATCACCGCGTGTCACTCATGATAAAAATAACAGTTGAACACAAACATGTCACCCAGCCCGTGGCAATTACATGGAAAACTTAACATATTGAAATTGTTATAATAACATATATTATCAGCTGTCAGGACCAACAGGATTTTTAAAATCCTGCAGAAGCTGTTTTTTGTGTCCCCATGGGCAGAGTAAATGTATATGACGAACTGTTAGTAAACAGGTGCGTATTTAAGCTCGGTAGATAGCTACATAGTAACATTAGCTTTCTTTTGGAGTCGTGTTTCTGTCCAATGGATGCATGTAAGTCCAACATTCACTCTTCCTGTGGTTTAGTTTTTGGTTTGCACTTACTTAAAGAAATATATGGCTCATTAGTTGCAAAATTCGCCATGTTAAGCAGTTAGCAGTGATGGGAGAAGCAACATTACTGACATCAATTACAAATAATGTTAGCTAGCAACGCTAACACCATGTGTCAAAGTCCTGCATTTAAAATGTCCCCGAAATAAAACTACTGAAGCGTTATCATCAAAATGATATTCAATATTAATTATGCATGATAGCACCTTTCAGATAGTATGAATGATTAAAATGTAAGCAGCTTTTTCCATGTTTTGGCTGGTTGCGATAGAGCTAACTTAACTACTTTAAATGCCTTACTGCTGTTAGTTTAATTTATAAAAAATTAAAGGCCGTGTCCTCTGCCTAATTTGACAAATGCGACTTATTTTCCTGCAGGTTTGCTACCTGTCACTTAAATTACTTTGCGCTATCATCCCTGTCCCTGTCACCATGCCCAGCCTGGAGTCGCCTCCATTTACATCTCATTATGGGGAGATTGCTGCTCTATACCTCCGTGTTCCCTGCTTCTGGACCCCATCTGGTGTGTTCACAATAACACGCATCATTTACCCCCCCCCCCCCCCCCCATGTGCCCGAGGGGTTTCTAGCAAGCCTACATGACCGAGGGACCACTTCACTGGATCCCATGCTAATGGAGGGGGGTGATAATAGCCAACTGCAGCAGGAAATCAAATCACATGAGAAGGAATTTATTTTCCAATCACAATGAAAGAGGGGAACACCTGCTGTAGCCCCCTCCCCCCCCCCTTGATATTTGCAGAACCTTGCCCACATGATGTTATGCTCTGACAGTAATGGCATTTGCCCATCCGGCAAGACATTCCTTATGACTGGCATGAAGCTGCTCCGCTCCACGATGCAACACAGACCTGAAGCAGGAGACTATGTTATGAAACAAATCCCTGAAGAGAACTAGTCGAGTTGAACTCAATGAGACTCCAGAAGAAGCCCGAGGTATTTTATGTGGAGGCACTCGAGCTGCTACGAAAAGTCAGATATCCTGTGAGCGATACTGTGTGATAGCTTCAATGTACTTTCTTAAAGGAACAGTGTGTAATATTCATGACAATGTTTTCATTGGTGTATAATCACCCCTAACTAATGAGCCCTTCACATCTACATCCTCTTCACGGAGATCCGCCATGTTGCACCGCCATGTTTCTATAGCAGCCCAGAACGGACAAACCAAACACCAGTACTAGCGAGAGCCTTTTTACCTGAAGGCCGCCGTAGGGAGGGGGTGAGTGGAGGGCTGTTCGGTAGGATGCAATCTGCAACCTCGCCACTAGGTGCCACTAAATCCTACACACTGCTCCTTTAAGGCGAGACAGTGCAGGCGAAAAATATCGGTTTTCATGCACTTGTCAATTTTGCGATTTTGGGCTTTGCCTCCATACAACAGTGTCTTTCAGACAAGTGGAAAGAAAACACCCAAAATACACATTTAGGTGTTTGTTTTACTACTTTGTCTATTTACGACTGTAGAGACAGTTCAAATTAGATGCCTCATTGTCATGTTTAAACCTTTATTCCAAACTTAATTGTTGAAATAAAAATAATCAACTGAGACAGTTCCATGGTGGTATATCAGTAAATTCTTTTTTTTACCCTATTCACGTTTGTTAGCAAAATGTATGGGATTTTACAATACGTATCCCAAAATTATTAATTTCTCAGACCCTGATCCAAAATCTCCACTTCAGTATATATATATATATATGTATGTATATATATATATATATATATATCTGATGTTATAGGGACGATCTGGTCTGAGACTGAAATGAGAGCTTTGTTGACTGTTTAACTGGCAGAATTAGCGGCGGATCAAGTGGAGCCACAGACAAAGGAGAAAGCACAGTGTAGGAATGTGGTCCTTTGTTGTCGAGCTGATAAATGAATGTCCCCCGTAGACCACAGCTGGAGCTCCTGGCGTAATGATACAAGGCCGTGTGTGATAGTGTGTGTGTGCGCCTGGGAGGGTTGTGTTTGGAGAGCTGTGTGGCGATTATGTGTGTGGTGGTAATAAGGGGTGTAATGTGTACGGTGTGTCTAAGTGACAGGCTTGAAATTGGACATCAAGGTTGTGTGCCCCACGCAGGCTGAACTGTTAGAGGAGGGTTTCTTGGTTCTTTGTTAGATTAACACCATGCTCATGTGAATATGAGCCAGCAACTGGTTAGCTTAGCATAGCATAATGACTAGAAACGGGGCAGCAGCTAGCCTGCCCTTTGTCCCAGGGTAATAAAATAAGACTCCCAGCAATGCATGAATGGTTATAAATAAACAATACGGTTAATGTCAGCTGTATCAAATAAGTCATGTTAAATAACATCCAGTTTAAAAACGAACTGAAATGAACACATTTTGGATCATGACGGATGGAGTCGATGGAGACCGGTGGACTGTCATCGGTACATTTACGCAGCCGTTAAAGCATTTCATCCTGAGTGGATCTGCGCCTCCAGCTCTTTCTCTCGGTTCCAGAACTCATCCCATTGGCCAAACGCCTCGCATGAATGCCCACCGCACGTTCAACTGACTCTGAATTGATCGTCTGAATTATTTAAATGAAGTACGTCGCCAGTATGCGGTTAGGGTACAGGGAGGCATCCAACTGTACCGGGGGTCCCGCTGGATGCTGGCATTCATGCGCGCATGATCGAGTTAATGCGTTAATGCATTCGGTACTTCGAAGTTCTGTCCAATTGACTGGACGTCTCCTATGTCTTTTGCCCTAGTTTGTCCCTCTATTGTATATATATACTGTATATGTACTGTATATATATGGCGTTTGTGGAGGTTGCCATCGTAGACTAGGAGGGTGGCGCAAAGCAGCCAGAGAGGGGGATGGACAGAGCGATGGAGAAGGGTATATGGCCAGGAGGAAGGAGTAGACCCGTGGGACAGGCGTCCAACGTGCTGTAAACCATAACGGCCCCATAACAGGCAGATTTGTCATTTCCACGATGCTCGGGCTATATCTCATCTACCGCCTTGACAGGCTCGCCGAGACCCCGCGCGACGCAGAACCGCACACTCAGCACTGGAGGAGGGGAGGTTGGAACAAGTGAGGTGGGGATATGGGGAGGAGGCACGACAACAAAGAAGGGCGTTGAATTTCATTGACAGTTTATTTAGGGCACCCCAAAAAACATCGAGGATAAGGATTGCAAATTAGCGATCTTAATAGGTGATTGTGGATTTCCTATTTTCAGTCCGTTTCACCACCACATGTAAAAGAATAAGTCACTGGCGGTTATTGGCTGGCCTTCTTTGCCTCTTTCTTGATGTATGATTGTTCATAAAATATAGATCAGAAGCTGTGTGCACATAAAAAAAGAAACAAATCTGTCTAGTGGCTATTAATGTCGCTGAGGTAATGGTATATTAATGAAGAGTGGGCGAGGCAGAAGCCACCAGCAGCCCGGCCAACAGAAAACGCCTGAGGTTAACTCTTAACTCTTGATTCATTTAGCACCTCTGGTTGCATCTGGGCCGAAATAGTGCACCTCTTCCTGCTGTTGTGTCCATTTTGAAAGAAGATACAACAGCGTATTGGAGATGTTAGTAGATCAAATAAGTCTTGCAGAATGTGATCAGATCTGACTTCTTGCTTTGTTGTTTCATGCTATTTTTCATTTATTTTCCTTGCTCATCCAGTCACATAAGGTTACACAAACGCAAAATGTTTGTGAGGTGTAGGTTATGACCACAGTTAGCATGTGCCATGTCGACCTATTTGCAGTAAACGGAAGTATTATTTTTCATTCAAAATTTACCTCTAAAGCTCATGAGTTAACATTTGGTCATAAACCATAACCTGACAAGTCAGATGGACCATCTGAGAAGCCGTCATTGGAGACTTGAGAAAAAAAAGAAATACTTGGCAGGTGATTGGACAAGCAATCTGTCAATCAATCTCTTGCCGAATCCAGTGGGGAGAGGAGCGTAAACATCTTTCCATCGAGAAAAGCCATCAGTGCTGTTTTTTGTTCTCTTTCAATGGAGACACTCCAGTTCTGATAGAACTGATGCTGTTGCAGCATCTACGTTAACCTCGTCAGGAGCTGCCATTGTTGTAAGCCACGCCCATATATACCAGTAGCTCCTCACAGGACACTGATTGGTCCGTGCTCTGTCTTATTAAACAAAAACACATTACTTGAAGCTTGACAAGGACATTTTTGCGTCATGGTGGCACGAGAGGAAAAGTCAGGGGATTCGCCAAAGTTGTTACGGTTCATCCTCTGGGAACCATGCATGTATGCACCAAAGTCTGTGCCAATCCCTTCAGCACACATCCACCCAGGGGCGGGCTGGCCATAGGGGATACCGGGGATTGGTAGGCCGACAGGGTTTTGGGCCGGTCCAACACCGGACGACCGCCATTACTAACCGCCATTACTAACCTCGCTCTGAGATCGCCGACCCCGACTATATTCTATGCTTCACAGAACACGTTAAATTTACTCTAATACTTAAAGTCAATAATTGCTGACTGAGATTTATACTACTCCTCGTGATCTGTATTCACACTCATGGTTTCCGTCTTTGAGCCGGCAGCACCCCTACACACACACACAATCACACACCCAGCATGCAATCTGCCCCAAAGAGGCGGGTCTATGAAGCAGTTTAGCCAATGATGCTTCAATGCTGATTAAAGATATAAATGAGTGACATACAATTTAGCCAATCAGCGTCCTCAAATAGAAATAAACTGGATTCTGACCAAAGCTGCGCGTTTCCGTCCGGACTAGTCTCTACAGGCGAGCGCCAGCCGTTTGAGAGGAGAACTTTCGGGAGAAACTGCACAATCAGACAGCAGACTCGCAGGAAAGGGCAGCAGTACATGCGAAGGTTCTCCAGCTGAACACCAGACAGGTTTGGCTAGCTGGATGACGTCATGCTAATAATTTATTTAGCTTTTTAAAACAATGGGGACAGATCCATGATATACAGTTATAAATACATCATTATATATGTCTGTGTGTGTGTGTGTGTGTGTGTTTTATATTATAGTGAATATTATTATACGATATATATATTATTATATGATATATATATTATATTATTATATGATATATATATATTATTATATGATATATATATCATTACATTGTACAGCATATTGTTATGATATATATATTGTTATATTATACTGAGACTATAATAAGATGTCCTGACGTGTTTGTCAAAGTGTTATTTACTGCATCTAGCAAACTATACCTACCTTGGAGTGTTACAATAGCGACTATTATTTTATTCAATGTGTCCATCCATGCAAATTGGTGGATCCAAATGTTATTAAAAAAAAACATGTGATGTAATTTCTTTGTAATCATCCAAAATAATGTTAAGTGTATGGGTATTCTTCCAGGCCACTTTAGGCCACTGACTGGTCGATACGTGCGATGCATTGAGTGGGCAACGCGCCGTGTATTGAGTGGGCCGGTCTGACAGTAAACTCCCGGGCCACTTTTTTCCCCCAGTCCGCCCCTGCATCCACCACAACCTCGTCATCTGTTGTCGGTCAGTATCTCGTCGCCTCGGCCGTCCACAGAGAAGCAGTGCATCACAACTGGCGTAGTTTTAAATGGCGGGCTGTGCCCTGAAGAACTTTTCGCAGCAGAAGGCGATGTACGGTTCTAAACAGCTGATCTTTTTCCTGTGCGACTCCAGACTTTTCATTCACCTGTCATCATCCGACACGCGCTGCCGTCCAGTC
The DNA here is from genome assembly GCF_949748355.1 of Melanostigma gelatinosum. NCBI lineage: Eukaryota > Metazoa > Chordata > Actinopteri > Perciformes > Zoarcidae > Melanostigma > Melanostigma gelatinosum. The sequence continues at coordinate 8,642,584 of NC_136646.1, forward strand.
GGTCTGGCCACCCTCTTCCCTCTCTTACCCATGTGCTTCAGGAGTGTTGGATCAATAGCCGCGTATCATTAACCCACATCCAGAGTGTGCTCGAGCTGGAGGCAGGCAGCCAAGCAGCCTCACACACACACACACACACACACACACACACACACACACACACACACACACACACACACGTGCAGCCTTCTTCCCCTCATTATAGTCTGCAGTGTCCCTCCTTCTTTCCTCTAATGTTTGGGTCAGGTTCATGTCCTCTACATCCATTCACGAAGAGCAGGAGGGGGAGAGAGGAGGGAGGGAGATAAGGGGAGAGATGGACAGAGGTAGAAAGACCGGGAGGGATGGAGAGGGAAAACAAGCTTTGAATACAAATGAGCTGACACACATAATGCATGCTCTCTCTCTCTCTCTCTCTCTCGCTCTCTCTCTCTCACCCACACACAGAGGGACACACTCTGACTCCCTCACCACATGTCCTCGTGCTCTCCCATCGTGCCTCCTTATTGGAGCGAACGCCGCACACGAGGTGATTTCAGCCACTCAATTTGTGAGCCGTCGCTGGAACAAGCTAATTAAAAGAGGGGGGGGGGTGTGTGTGTGTGAGCGTGTGGAAGATTTGGAGGTTGCCGCCGCCGTCATCTCACGCTCCACTGTGGACCAGGAGGGGAGAGTAGAGGGAAGAGGAGGAAGCAAGAGTAGAGACAGACGCTTGGAAGGAGATTTCTTTTTTACGCCACTTTGCCATCATTTGATCTGACATGGCCACCGCATAGGAATCTGGTGCCGCGGCGACCGTCAGCTCGGCGACGAGGTATCAGGGGTGAGGGAGGGAGGGATGACAGGTTTACGCTCCTCTCCTGCACGCCGGGGTGATTTGAACTGCCTGGGGCGCCACAACAGAACGGCCGTGTTGTGGAAGTCACATGTTTTTGCATTTTCTGCTGGTCAGTGGATCTGTTGTGTGCTTCCTCCCGGGTCTTTAAGTGTGAAGGTGTGTGTTTGTGTGTGTGGGGGTGTGTGTGTGTGTGTGGGGGGGGGGTCTGTTTTGTGGTGGTATTCCCCCCTAATTATCCAGCACTGGGTAAATCCTATTATGGATTTCCTCTCCTTCTTGACTTCCTATTATTAGAGGGCAGGGAATGCCGTGTAGTAAGAGGAGTGGGATATTTGCTGTTTGATTCGTGACTCAACTCCTAGTCAGGAGAAGGTGTATTGTTTGTGGTTTAATGTGTATATGTGTGTGTGTATACGTCCGCTTCCTGCACTGTGTGTTAGAATATCTGCGTGCATTAGGATTAAAGCACGGGATCCCAGTTGAAGGAAATGGGTATGACAATGTCGGGGCAAACAATGGCCACGCTGAACACACACGGACACACAAAACCCCAAAAAATTCCAAGCAACATGAGAGCCGTGAGGCTTTTACTCAGATCGACAGTGACAGCGCTGAGCTGCAGGTAGATGAAAAAAAAACTATTTCCATCACTGCCCCACATTCACAAACGTTGTGCAGTCAAAGTCTTGGATATTCAGGTTAGGGAAGAAGAAGAACGGCTGACTGACAGTTGGTATTTTAACGCTGCATTGCTGCTGCACAAATATGGACGTGTGCATGAAAAGGGTTTGCGAAGAGGGTCGTTTGACAAGGCAGAAAATAACTGCACGATCCAGATTGCTGTGCCTTTGTGTCCGTGTGTGTGTGTGTGGGTGTGTGTGTGTGTGTGTGTGTCCTGAGGCAGGGTTGTTGCACTGCAGAGGACATATGGCCGCCTGAGTCTCCAGACTCTACCCTGACTGGAGTCCTCAGAGCAAATGTCCTGCTCTCCAAGATGTGTCTGCATGCATCAATGTGTGTGTGTGTGTGTGTGTGTGTGTGACGGAGCTAATTCAACTTTCTCCTCTGCAGCTCCTCTCATCTCCACCATTTTGGTTTCACTTCCCTCATGTTTTCATTCTGATTTGTGTGTTTTGTATAATTGTCTCCTCGGCTCTCGTCTTTTTTTGTCGTTTCCTACCTCAAACTACGCACGTCTGTCCGTCCACCCATTCCTGTCTGTATTGACGGGTTTGTTTGATTTTCTCTGATTGATGGATGGGCTATCTGATTAGACCCCCCTGACACTTGGACCCCGCTAATCAGATCAAAACCACGCAGCTGCCTCGACACAGTTACTCAAATGCACACAGATGAGTGTGTTTGAACCAGTGTTTGCCAGCAACATATTACCTAGCAATGTTGCAGTAATGTGATTGCGTTTAAGGAGGAGGAGGAGCCAGTTACTCTTAAATTGTCTCCTTTAGCTTCAGCCGGGATCACAGGGCTTCTGAAGCACTGCATGGAGCCACCGCGGCTAACATTAAGCTAGCTGTTGATGGTCAGCAATTACCTTTAAACCCTAATGCTGCGTTCACACCGGTCGCGTTGATTTTTTGACGCACTGCAAAAAAGCGTCCAACGCACTGCAAAAAAGCGTCCAACGCGCCGCCGGTCGTGTTCACACCGGTCGCCGCAAAATCTCGTAGCGCCGGAGAGGGGGCGTGGTTTATCGTCCTGGAAGCCTCGATCTGGCCGCCATTGTTTTCCGCCGTCAACCATGACAGGAATAAGGACAATTGCTGCTTTGTACGTGTTGTGGAAGTCCCTCAAACATCGGAATGCCAAACGCCGTCATGTCTGGTTCATAATATTGTTCAGAGGAGCTCCGTGGATTGTATCGAGCTGTATTCACTGTGTCTAGCAAGCCACCGGTCGCTGTTTACTACAGCTGTAGGAACACAAAATAAACTGATTTGGCTGTGATTCAACGGCAATAAACCGACAAAAAGGGACTCCGAAATAACTACGTAATGATGCCGATTTGTACTTGTCTTCTCCGACAAAAAGGGACTCCGAAATAACTACGTAATGATACCGATTTGTAGGTTACTGGTCTTCTCAATGGAGCTCTGATGGATCGGTGCTAGGCTATGCTAACATCGTAGCAGCTCCACCAGCACTCAATAACGTCACGTAGACGTAAATACGGCAGCGTCTATTTATTGTTTGTACCGTATGGTTTACACACACACATGCATACACATAGTTTGGTCCGGTCTCTGTTGATATGAGGTATCGTAGCGCTCTGGGTGAACACAGACGGCGACAGGATTTATTTCCTGATTCAACAACGGCAGGAAGCCAGTGACGACAGGGGGAGCAACTCAACGCTGATAGGCTATCGCGCCACAGCGTCACGCGATTATGTCGCTGAAGTTGAAAAATTTCAACTCGCGCGTTGGCGATTTTGCGGCGTCCAACGCGTCCACCGCGTCCACCGCACTGCAATAACGCGTCCAACGCGCCGCGGGATCGCAAAATCGAGGCGCGCCAGTCTCATCGCGTCTGTGCATAGACTTTGTATGTAATCTCGACGCGCGTCAAAAAATCAACGCGACCGGTGTGAACGCAGCATAAGCCTGCATGTTAAATCCAGGCGGCAACTTCCGGATCTGCCAAATGAAGCCAATGCAGAAGTGTCTTAAAACTTGCATTATCTCTGCTGACCAGCAGGGGGCGACTCCTCTGATTGCAAGAAGTAGTCAGATTGTATAGAAGTCTATGAGAAAACGACTCTATTTCTCTCTTGATTTATTACCTCAGTAAACATCAGTTTGTGGTCTAAATCTCTAGTTTCAAGTCTTATTCAATACAGCATGATGTTCATTTAGTAACTTATGGTCCATTTAGAGTCAAACAGACCAGATTTTAAGTTGTGGGCCGGACAGCACAATGGGCTCAAACTCACTATAGAGCTCTTGTAAAGCCGAGGAGAGCTACAGATAATTCTCCGTCACATTGTTTTCACATTGTCATTTGATACATTGTTATTATAAAAAGTATCGATCACAGCAGCTTCAAATACTGAAGATGATACGTTCTAAAGAGTGAGTGCTGTGCAAGTAATAAGTGACTCATTACATTTGTCAAGTAGCTTGCCCCGCACTGCTTTTAATGCTCCCGACTTCATTCGAGGACAGTCACGTTAAGATCTGTGTGAGCCTCCAGCTCAGTTTCTAATGTTCTGCATACCGAGCAGTAGCCAGATTTTCTCACACTAATTAAGCGGCAAACTTGTCACCCGAATCAGCACTCGCTTCTGAGGAACATTCACTTGCGCCACAAGTGTGTGGGACAGCTCGGGAGGCTCCAAAACACACCCCCTTTGGAGGAAACGAGCCTTGCGGTCCCCATTCTTCAGGGGGCGAAATCGTCCCCGGCTGGGTGTCCCACTTCCCACTTAACAATCAGTTATTCATCACCAAAAAAAGCCTCCCCGCCTCGTCTCTGGTTTCTCCCAAAACGCGGTTTCATCTCCGGGTAGATCTGCCACCACCGACTCTATCAGCCAGCAGTGGTGTATAGTAACGAAGTAGAAATACTTCGTTACTGTACTTAAGTAGTTGTTTTGGGTATCTGTACTTTACTTTACTACTTATATTTCTGTTGACTTTTACTTTTACTTCACTACATTTTGCAAAGAAAACCGATACTTTTACTCCGATACATTTCCCCTGAAACCTTCGTTACTCGCTACAAAATCAAATCTATCTTTAGAAAAAAATGAATCATGAGAGCAGCGTCGGGGACTGTGGTGGAACACAGACTGCAAGCAAGCAGGTTTGCTGAATCAGTGGTCCTAGCAGCAAGTTAAATCATTGGTTCATCACGTTAATGCGCAATTGCAAACAAGTGCTCTCAAAGCCGCGGCGTTTTGATTCCCAGGATGCTACATGCTATAAGCTAGCGGGCGACTACCTGAGTATAATTCCACTCTACGATGACTGATTTCATGATGGAAGCAGAAATGGAAGCACCTGCTACTCCCGCAACAAACGACGGTGGTGACGAAGACCAACACTTGTGGATCGCTAGCGAGTTAGTGAGCTGAGGAAGTGTTGACAGTTGTGACACCATAGGATTGACGGGAGCCGAGAGAGCGCAGCATTAGCATTAGCGTTAGCGTTAGCATTAGCGGTAGCGTTAGCGTTAGCGTTAGCATTAGTGAAATCCTTCGCAGCTGTGTGCAAGCTGTCTATAACGCTGAACACACCTCTACCTGCCTCAGCGGCCTGTGAAAGACTCGTTAGCATCGCAGGACGAGTCTTCAGCCCAAGAAGAGCGAGACTGAATTCTCGCAATTTTGAAAACCAACTTCTTTTGAAGATGAACAGGACATTTTTCAGTTTCAAGTTATGACTGGGTTACTTTCGGTGTTGCTTTAGCATTGATCATGTTTTGATATTTGAGTCATGTTGTGGATGATCAGATGGAGTTCTGATGGTAGCAGTCGCCCAATTGCAGATTCAGCTTGAGCAAAACCTTTGTCTGTTGTGTTCAAATCAGGCCCACAGGAGTTTACAAGGCAGGCGTCCTTTCTCACAACACTGACCTGATGCATCAAGTGGATATTTGTTGCTGAACATAATATTATCCATTGGCCCTCTACATCCTCTCGTCGGAATGAGCATACTTATAAACGCAACTCCTTCATAGTGTCATATTGCTTTTTGGAGAATTATGATGATACGTTCATAGTAGATGCAAAAGTATACTTATGTACAATATATTATGTTGAACATTGTTGCTCCTGGATGGATCACAGCCAACCCAATTATTGTCAACACAGCTCCTTGTCCTTGGTCATGGTGCCACAGCACTTAAAAGAATAAACTTCATCATTCTCAAAATTCTGACCCTTTGCTTTTTTATTAACAGCATTTACTTGTACTTTTACTTCCAATGAACAGGTTATGATGTTCATTTAATGTTCAGGTTATGATGTACATTTAATATCAGAAAATTACTTTTGTACTTAAGTACAATAAATATCAGATACTTTAAGACTTTTACTCAAGTAGTATTCTAATAGGTGACTTTTTACTTTTACTGGAGTAGTTTTCCAGTAAGGTATCTTTACTTTTACTCAAGTATGGCCTTTGGGTACTTTATACACCACTGTCAGCCAGTCAGGCTATCCCAGCCTGACTGGCCCCAAAACGGTGAGAGACAGCCTCCTTTGTGCCACCTCGCCTCTGAGGGAATGACACACTAAGTAACTCCTCCCATCAGCTTCTAGTGGAGAAGAAACGGGAAGGACACCCCCCGTCTCTCCGTTTCTCTTTCCCCCACCGTTGATTTCCATTACCCGGGGCTTCTGCTTGGTCACCCTGACAGCTACTTTTTTCTCACACACACACACACACTACACATGCACACAACATGCACACAACAGTCCAACCAACCCTCTCTAAAAAGCAGTCCCGGTGGGCACATTACGTTGTTCTGATGACTGCTAAGAGCTTTGCTTCATGCCTTATTCATCCCTCAGGCCTATTCTTTCCAGCAGTGTAGAAGGAATTAGGAGGAAGAAAGCTCTCTAGCACACAACTCACTACTCACCAGCAGAGTAGACGTCAACCTGACAACTTCTCAGAAACAAAAAAGACATTTTTTTTCTACCCCTCCTGTCTTCTCATTATATTGTGTGTGTTTAAAACCTGTCTGACTAGACAGCAGATGATTCAGGCTCCTCTGAAAAGAGAGTTTCTGCTCTACATTCTGCAATGTGATGGATAAAAACCTGAAGGCCAACACTGACATGACACTGATGACACTGTACACACCGCTGGCACTTCATACTGTGAGGAATCTTTCCCTTTTGTTCTCTGTAGTACAATGTCCAAGTCCTTAAAGTGGAAATACAATGAGTCACACTCGTCTTTCCATATGGCAGCTTAAAGGAATCATTTTGGGGACATATGCTTATTCGCTTTCTGGTTGAGAGTTAGATGTGAAGATTGACAGCACTCTCATGTCTGTCTGTTAAAATATGAAACCACAGCCAGCAGACGGTTAGCTTAGCTTAGCATAAAGACTGGAAACAAGGGGGAAATGGCTAGCCTGGGTCTGTCCAGTGGTGGCAGAAGCCACCTCGGAACCTTTTAAAGCTCACTGAGTAACATGTTACATGTTGTTTGTTTAAATCCAACAAAAGCTTTAATATAAGAACTACAATCAAGGCTGCTTCCACACATAACCCCTTTAGGTTTGGGTCCGCTTTCCCGGTTAGTACGGTACATTTGGGCTGGTGTGAGAACCTTGGTGCGGCCCAACCAACCGAAATGTGACAGCCTGAAAAGGCGGATCTCAGTCCGCTTCCAAGCGAACTCCAGTGCGGTTCGTTTGTGGTGTGAAAGCAAGCAAACAAACAAACACCGAATTTTATGATCTCAGATATTTAATTTTAGCGTGATTTCAAAAGCTAAACTACGAATAAATCCGTCTGCTGATAGTACAGTCTGTTGCGATCTTACTGATCTATAACGTTCATTTAAGACCATTCATAACAAGTTATGAATCAAAGAACATAAATATAAACTCATGCATGAACTCCTGTCAGTCGTCGGTCATTCCTGCAGCGCTCTGTTGTGGCTGGCTAGCTGTAGAATGTTCCCAGTGAGCATTTTTTGGTTTAAAAGACGTTAGATCCTGGGGTACTTCTGGCCCGATACGGGGCTGCTTACTGACTCAGCTCTCTATTAAAAGATTGTCGAGCTGGTGTTCTTGCGAGGGAACTCGCCTGGCTCTGCTAACTGCCGTTACTCCCGACGTCTACCCTGCTTCCTCTGGTCTGAGTGCACTCGGCCGAGAGGCCAGCCTGGCCCTGGGCTCTCCTACCAGTCGCGTCGGTTATGGCAGCTTCCCTCTTCTGGATCCGTGCTCTTGGTAAATGCCAGGTTTAGGTTTTAACGGCTAGGATTACTTCTAAAACCGTAAGGGATTGTTAAGTGGATTCGGTCTCTAGGATAACCTTACAGAACTCAGTTGTTAGACATACAATGGATTTAACTTTTTACTGCCACGAGGAACTTTTACTACTTAAGCAAATAAATGCACTTCAGAAATTTACTTTAAATGCAGATTAGATATTTATTGCAGGTTATATTTAGTTAGTTAGCAAGGGTTAAGCTACAGCTCACATAAAATGTTACTACACTTGATTCGTTATCTTAATTTTGTTCTTTTAGATTATACTCATTTGTTTATTGATGCCGAGACTGCCGAGATTTCAATGGTGCGATGAAAAGGTTCTTTTGGAGTTGTTAGGAGCGAAGGTCTGGCCAGACCCTCGGTCCTCCTGCTCCCGCAGCAGAGTCCGTTCAACAGTCCTCAAGGCTCAGTACAAAGGCTTTCTAGGACTGCCGCGTTCCTCCGTTGTTCAGTTGTTAAAGTCGAGCAGTGGGGAGAGGAAAATCTCCGTCTTTCAATCTTTGTCCACGAACAGCGGTCTTCTTTCCGTGAACAGAGACGAAGTCCTCGAATACTTCAGTTACAATCGTCCGTATCTTCTTCTCAGAGCGTCTGGACGGCTCGTGTAGAAATCCCAGCCTGCGTATCGCAAGCGCCTCCTTTTGTCCTTGATTTGGGCTGTCTGTTCCCCCCCTCCTATTCTGAACACATGATCTTTATCCCACCCTTATGTGTGTGTGCTTATGTATGGAAAGTACCGGAGTTCTCCTCTTGCTTCTATGAGTCATCTCTTGCAACAGACTTTGCTGCCGCGTGTCTGTTTTTCCGACCTACGCCCAAAACATCTGTTCCTGACTCACTGTTTCTGGAAGGTACCATATTCCCCCAAAACTTCTTTCATACACACACTTTTCACGTCTCAACTCTGTTGCACAGATCATTATTATAATCAGTTTTTACATTTGTTAAATCACTCTGTTTACACATTCGTTATATAATGATCATAAACCTTATCTTTTGATTCAACCTCACCGTGTTTTAACCGTGTATTCAACACCGAAATGCTTACAGTCCTTCTGGGTATATGACACATCAACAGTTTCCACTTACAGGACAAAAGACCAAGTGACACAGCAACAGTTCATTTGTATTTATTAAAGCACAATATAAATATAACAATGTTCTTTATATAAGAACATAATCTCCTTTTCCTTCTTTAAATGTCATTTTCAAAGCCACACAGGAGCAAAACAAGTATTAAAAAACATATTGACTCAGACCAGTTTTGAACGTCGAGACCATAGACGTGTCTTCAACGGAACGATGCTGACCTGGATATTACACAATCTTGTTTATATTGTTTGTATATTGCCATAACCCAAACAACAATGTTTTGACCATGATCGTATTAGTAGAGCACATTAACTAACACACATGTCTACTGTTTACTGTTCGTAACATGCTGACGCTACATGCTAACAAGCTAGCAGCCTCGCCCGCATGATGAGCATAACATGATAGTAATGGGATGGTAATGATATTTCGGTTTGCAATACTGGAATGAAGTAGTTCAAGTACTTACAGAGTGTGTCGTTAGCGTGAAGCCTCGTTTATTGCGTCAGCTCGTTCACTTCGCTCATGAACTCAGCAAGCTCTAGCTAGCTAGCTCAAATAGTGCCGTGTTTGTTTCCCCATATCAACGCTTTTTCAACCAGAAATCAACGTTGAAATCCGGGTTAGTGCTCACTGGGTTCCGACTTGCTAGCATATCACCAGTTAGCTTGCAGTTAGCTGCAAATTGAGACCCCTTGCTTTGCGAGGACTATGAATCATTGCGCTATAGTGTGACCGTTCACATTCACTGTATTATGTCATTTACAGGATTTATTTCAGCTTGTGGTTGCTGAACGATTTTGCCTGGATGTCGTGTCGAGACTGAGCGCTGTGTTATCGTTGAATGAAAACGCCGAGCACAGAGAGGTAGATCGGGTTTGCGGAATTCATTGGAAGTATTTTGTTCTCACTCCTTTGATGCATGACGCATCGAAATCCAAAATAAGCAAAGCAATTCCAAGGACTGCAACGGTAAACTGTAGAATGCACACAGCCCACGGCGCTAAGCGATGAGTTCACTCTTTGTGCACGTATAAAATATTCATGGTTGTAGCATATGTAGTAGATGAACAATACAAATGTATCACAGTGCTGAATGAAAACAAAACAGCTCATTTGTCCTGATTGGATTTCCCTCTGATTGGCCAGTGGACTAACTTGCCCGAACCCTCTTTCCTTCAGGATAAGGGAGACAGAGAGCTGGACAGAGGGATGTTCAGAGAAACCGAGAGAGGGATGGCAGTGGAGGAGAAGCCGGGTGTGAAGAGCAGCAGCTCCATCGTCCCCTGCTTCCTGTTCGTGGAGGTAAGAAACACCAGCGATGACTGTTGTTTTTTTCCCCTGTCTGTGAACAAAACAACTACAAAACAAGAGAGTCGCTTGAAAACACTTGAAAGACGAGGTCATTTCTCAAATATAAGGTTGACGAGACCTCTGCAAAATTGAGCTCAACAACTTCTCACCGTGTATTCCTTGATCGTATCTTTGTTGGCTATTTCCTGTTCCTCTGGAATCTGACTCGTGGTTCACCTCTTGCGGCGTCAGCGAGAAAGAGCACCTCAGTGCCGCGGCGGTGAATATTTCAGGCTGAGCGGTAGCGTTCGGGGACAGCTTCGGCGAACGTGCTCTTGCGCTGGGGGGCCGAGGCGTTGTAAAGTGGCCACAGTTGGGGTTGAGCATTCCCCAGCACATTTTTTGCGAACTGCATAATTCATCGAGGTGATTGCGGATGTCACAGCACAGACATAGTGCATTTTTCAGCAGCTGCACACGGTGGGCTGCGTTGTACAGATCATGCCAGAGGTCGTTGTCTGCGCACACTAATGCACCGCAGACACACACACACACACACACACGCACCACTTCATCCCTTGTGGAAAGCATGCTCTACATTGTCAGTCAGGCGGATGACTCGGAGGGCCTTCGCCAAATCGCAACCGAGGTGGAGAAAAGCGTGAACTGGTGAAGTAATCAGATGGTCCGTAATCCAATTAGACAGACCAAGCAGTCTTCAGCTGGAGTTCCCCCATGCATCCAGAGCACTGTTCTGTAAGAGATTCAGACGGGAGAAGCTGTTTGCAGGTGCGTCGTGATGCCATGCAGATGTTACATCCCATTGGATTTACATGTCTGGATTCACTTCCCTTCCAACAATATGTGTGCAAGGCAAACTGTATTTTACTGCTCTGTAATAGAAATATTTGTGCAATGATCTCATTGTAATTAATGAATCCAAGTTGTCAAATGTCTGATTCTAATGTGATTATATCTTAAAACTGTGTTAAATGTCATCTAAAACAGAAGCAAAGATGAAAGGGACCAGTGCATGAAAAACAGGACATTAGTGTCGTTGTAGTGGCGGTTGCAGCAGCAGCTTTGCCACACGGAGGCACACAGGCTCCTTAACTCAGCCAGATAAGAACGCGCATACATGATACGCGTACGCTTCCCCAGGATATCGTTATCTCAGATGTCATGAGTCAGCTTAGAAATAATAGAGAAAAAAGACATTTCTAGTTTTAAGTTTACTTTCGAATCAAAGTGACCCAGTTATAGTTGTCTGTACATTCATGGGCACATCGCAAATCAGAGCTGCTAATAGCTAATTCGGCAGACTTTGTAGAGCGCCAGTTTGCTACATTTGAAGAAGTAAATGTTGAACACGACATCTGACACTGAGAGGGATGCTGGTGTGTTTTAGTCGCCCTTTACCTGAACACCTCAGCATGTCCTCGCTGTCCACGTCTACCGTGCACGTCAGGCCCCAAAAGGACGGACCATGATGCAATAGTTCCACTTACCCGTCCATGTGAGCCTGTCTGTGAAACGCTGCTCCCTTTGGTTATGATACGCTGTAACAGCTCTCCATTAGGGCCTCTCCGTCATATGCCTCCCACACATCAGCCCTCGGGTCTCAGTCAATTCCCTCGCTTACTCTACATCAGGAGTGTCAGTTTTCACTCTGGGCCACATCAGCGTCACGGTCGCCCTCAAAGGGCCGGTTGTAACTGTAAGACTGTATAACTAACTTCTCCCTAACATATTGTTAAATAACTCTCTCTGCATTTCATTATTGTTTATTCAAGTGTAAAAATATTGTACATGCAGCTATATAAATGTAAAATGACATTTAAACATTTCTGTTATAACATAAATTATTTTAATTGAGGGTTAAGAAACCCACATTACTCTATCAAAGATCAAACTATTAAAGAAAATAAAGACAAATATCAAACACAAGTTATTACATTAACTTTGTTCAAAGCTATTTGTGTCACCTCTTTGCATCACTAATGTTCCTCCCCGTCGTCATCCCGTGCATGGCAGCTACATCCAAGAGCTCCTCACTGAGTCAGGTCTTATAAACATGGATAGATGCTCTGTATCCGTGTTGTCTGTGCTTTCATCAACCGTTCATTAGAAACACAAGTACCTGCTCGTCTCTTCGGCTCGCTGTGTTGTTAGATTGCTGCTAGTTCATGAACTCGGTCTGCGATGGTGTTTCTTCACAAACTTTGTAAAAGTCTGTATCTGGTCGGAGCTCTGCTCACATACCTTCAGCATGCACTGGGCTGTAGCTGTGTAAATATATTCTGCTGTGATTGCAGTCTGCCTTTTAATTCTTGGACAATTTGATGTTTTTCTTGGAGGCTAAATTTAGCTCCGTGTTTGGTGTCAAAATGCCGACGTGAATTGTATTCCTTCATCACCGACACGCCTCATAATACAGAAGACAGACCCGTTGTTCTCCTTGAAGCACAAACATGTATTCGCTTTCCCATCTTTCATTACATTTTCTTCCCTCTGCATCAATTTTTCTCTTCGTGGACATTTTGGGATTATTTGTCGATCTTTTTCAATTGTTGGAAAACAGCTTTTCGGGTTGTTGCCTCTCCTGTCCACCTGTTGTGATAGTTTTAATGTCGGTAGACAGACAACACGCGATCTCATAATTTCAACTTTCTATCTCATAATTTCGACCATGGGGATACTTTTATTTTCAAGTCTAACTATTAATTATTTTTCCAAAAAAAAAAAAAAAAAAGTATTTTTAATTTTTATTTATTTTTTGCTGGGGGATTCGCGGGCCACATAAAATGACGTGGCGGGACGGATTCGGCCCGCGGGCCTTGAGTTTGACACATATGCTCTACATCTGTGTGTGTGTGTGTGTGTGTGTGTGTGTGTGTGTGTGTGTGTGTGTGTGTGTGTGTGTGTGTGTGTGTGTGTGTGTGTGTGTGTGTGTGTGTGTGTGTGTGTGAGAGAGAGAGAGCCAGAGAGTGTTTCTATATCTGTACTGGGATGGAGAACCCAGAGCAAGCATTAAGGGCCAGGGAACAGAGGCCAGCAGCTGTTAGCTGTACTGGAGGGACAAGGTTGTTTTTTGTTGCTGCTTGTCGAGACAACAGCATGAAATGGAAGCCGGACAAAGAGCAGGTTTATTGCCCCTGCATGGCATCGACAGTGACGAACGATACACTTATAGAGAGATTTGATGAACGACGGAAACACTGACGGCCGAAACCAAATCCATCCGACTGCGAAGGTGTATTTGTTCCACCCAGAAAAGGTGGATAAGTAAAATGGTTTTCAACATATTTTCTATCAGCAATAAAGTGCTGGGAAAAACCAATAAACGTCTCGCTCCGTGCAACGTACAGCAGTAACAGGTCATCAATGTGCATTGTGGGGCTCGGACACAGCTGGACTGTGCAGCGCATGCTCGTTAACAACACACAACGTTATGGTTCATTAGTGTGTGCTCAAACCGTTGTATTTATGATTATAGACATCTTTCTCAGTGATCAAACCCTTAAACTGTTTGAGCTTTTTAACATTACAAACCACAAAGTGTCACAGCTGCCGTCCAGGTGCTGATCCTGCGACGGCCATGATTGTGTAGGCCTGATTGCATCAACTGGGCCAAAAGTCTCTGACATATGTAACAAAGAAAACTATGGACCAGCAGAGATTTTTGTACATTTTGGACCGGCAATGATCAGTGGCCAGTTAATAGGTTTGTTATAATGTAACCTGTAACCCTGCAAACTCATACAGTTAGTTAATTACGTGCTCCTTGGCCTTGGAGTGTCCAGCTCAGTGGTTCTTAACCTTATTGGAGGTACTGAACCCTGCGAGCTTCATCAGTGCATTCACCGAACCCTTCGTAATTGGAAAAATAAAATATGATTTCTTCAAAACATAGGTATATATTTTATATATTTTATTAGTGCACAAAATGAACCATGCATCAGTTGCACAAAAAATTACTGTGTGCAAAGAACAAAACATGAATTTCACACAAAAACTGTTATGATGTGGGGTGTTTCACGGACCCAAATGCAGACTCAGACAGCAGAGTTCTATTTCAAAACCAAGGTAGTTTATTTCTCTCAGTCAAGGGAAAAGACAGGTAACGGCCAAAGTCAATAGGAGGCGTCTCCACGCCTCCGTACGGTTCCAAGCCGGAAAGTGGCTAATCCTACACAGCGGCAGACGAAGCCGACAGGAAAACTGTCAAACGTCAAATACGGAGGCGCGTCCTCGCGCTCCGCACGGATCCTAGCCGGGAGGTGGCAGGTCCGCGTCCGCGGCTGACAGGCAGGCTGGATCGTCTGTGTGACACCCGAGGCTCGACACAGGACGGCAGGCCAGTTGAAAAAACAAAGCGGATCGTTAGTAACGGATCTTCAGAGAGTGAACAAACGGGCTACTCACGGGTCGGAATACCAGGTCGGTAAACGGACGGACTGACAACTGGGATGAGAGTGACAGGAGTATTTATGTCAGCTGGAGGTGATCACAGGAGATGAGGCACAGCTGTTCCTATGGAGAGAGGCGCGGCAGTGGGCGGGACTCGTAGGAGGACACTACTGAGGGAAATACAGCAGAGCTAGACATAAATCCTCACAAAAACATAACTCAATGAATGATTTGCGATCAGGTACGCACTTTGTATGATGCTGTGAGGATCGGTTTGTCGACAAACAAAACATGAATTTCACACAAAAACATAACTCAGTGAATATTTACTGCAAATCAATGTGACTTTTGCTGTTGCCTTTCAGATACAAGTTCAGAAATGCTCGGCTTCACCTTGGCAAGTGCCACTCTCATCATTTTCGCAGCAAAGTCTGTTCCTTTTCTTAGTTTTCATGTCCACCATCCTCAAAGGATTGCTCACAAAGATACGTTGTAACAAACGGTGTGAGTATCTCAAGGGCTTTCTTGGCAATACGAGGGTATGGTACGATTTGGTGACACCAAAACGTTGAGAGCGTTGTTGTTCCGAAGAGTTGCTGTTGAAGCTGGCTCTGCTGAAGTTCAATGATTTCGTCGAGGCATTCATCGTTGACGTCTGCTGTCGCAACACTAAACGTGAACGGCTGTCTCACCCATGCTGGATATGACTGTGTGGTGGGGAAGTATCCGTCGAGGGACTTTGCGAGCACATCTAAGTGCATGGCAATCGCTTGCTTCAGCTCCCCAGGTACAGAAATGTCTCACTGCGGTCAAGTGAGCTGCCGCTTGAAAATGTATTGAAAATTCGTGTCATCCGCAACCATTCGCGTAACTGCATTGACTTTACATGTAAATTACCTCGCAGTGTTCACACCGAACGGGGCGCTCGGTGTGAACGCACCTTAAGGAATAGACGGTCATTCATTTTTAATGAGGCGGCTCACTTGACCGCAGTGTGTGTCTGCCGAACCCCTGAGAGTGACTCATCGAACCCAGGTTAAGAACCACTGGTCCAGCTCATTAGCTTGCTAGCTACCTTACTAGCCTTGAGCTAGTTAGCTGGACATGCTAACGATCACAGTTTACGTTATGGCAGATTAACTCATTCTTTACACTTTTCGTTTATGTTTTTTGGTTTTAAGAAAGGCTGAAAACAAGTTTCAACGCTGTGATTGGACGCTCACTGTTTGGGGGAGGGCTTTAGCAAACAGGTTAATGATTTCTCCTGAATGGCGGATTTACATTTTTGATTGATGGCAACTTTATTTTTAACTAACATCCCTGTCAAATGTTTCTCCCGCACACTTTCCTGTAACATCTATCATAGATGATTAAAAGTCAGGCTACATGTAGAAATGAGGATCTAACATTACTTATCACTACTGACGATGGTTATTTATTTATGTTAATTGCCTTTTTCAATATTAAAAGAAGGGCTTGTGCAATATGCAGACATTTCCACTCTGCAGGGAGGGCAATCTAATTGGCAAAGGTTTTAACACTCCTAAAATATGATTCTGCATTCTTTATATATAATCCGGCAACTAGACTCAATGTCGATGCAAGATTGAAATCAGGCCACTGAGTCACGGCATGAACTGGGAGGAGTTGATGTCATTACTGATGCTGTTGCGAAGTTTTCTCCCTTAGAGTCTTATTTCCATTCAGACATCAAGGTTTTTGCGGAACAATCGTTTTTCTGAACTGTGATATTCGAAGATATGACCCCTCTTTTACTCAGTATAATTTCCATTAATTGCCTCGCCTGAAGTTGCAGTCTTTGAAGTTGCCTTATGTTCAGTAAAGACCTTAAGTACCACGACGAGGATGGCAGAATGTGTCTTTTCATTTGTGCACAAATGAGACAGGAGGGTTTTCTGAAGCAGTGATGCAACTGGGAGAGGAAATCTACACAAACCGAAGGGGTGAAAATGGCAGATTTTGGCCGAGAAGACAGTGTGAAGTACTAAACAGCAGACATGATTTATTTTGCTCTACTACTCTCCATTAAGCGACTCCTCAGTATTTCTGTGGACTCTGTTCCTTTGAATTCTCTTCACTGGCTCTGCAACCAGAAATAAATGTGTTACTGAGCATTCACACTATTTCACACCAACACCCTGTTTCGCACGCGCACACACACACACACACACACACACACACACACACACACACACACACAGTCATCCACAAGGAAACACCTTGGATTGGTTGCCACTCTGTTGCCCAGAAACACATCCGCAATCACAACCCCGATGGCAAGTCATAGTTTGCGCCTTTGAGGGGGCAATGGCACAAAAAAACAGAGAACTTTCCTTTTCCTATTAATGCTTATTTTGTTCTGTACAACGATTGTGAAGTTCACAAAGAAACTGGAAATGAACGAAAGCATAAATGCTCTCTAGTACGACAGGGACTTCAGCCACCGGCAGAGCTACGAGTGAGAAAACCTGTCTGTTGGAGTATGTAGAGGAAGATTCTGGAGGAAGATCTTAAGCTTAAGATCAAGCCCAACCTTTTATTATTGAAGAGTACTATAATACTCTGTCGTATTTTCTGTAGTTAAGCAGCCAAGCTCTCTTCCACAAGCTGCTCTCTTAACAGCTGAGTACATAGTATAATAATATGTTCAGTTCATAATGATAATTGAGGGGGAGTGGCTTGAGAGGGAGGCCGAGAGGGACGGGCTATCAGTGTTGTCGACTTGGCGACTTTCTTACTAGATTTAGCAACTTTTGGAGCTAGTGCTGCTAGCTACCATCATTAGAAAAAAGTTGGTAACACTGTGCTGGGTTGTCAGGTAGGATCATTTTCAAAATCTAGCAAACTCTTGCTAGTTTCTCAACATTACTAGCTTTAATGTCAGTTACTTCCGCCTTAACTTCATTAAAGTTAAATTAAGTTAAGTTTGAAAGACTATTCAGTTGTTTGCGGGAATAACGTACGACATAATTCTGAGATATACAGCTTTTATTAAGTGTGATTTAAATAGTTTGATCTCAAAGATATACATCAAAGCAGTTTCTGTGTGAGCGTATGATCACAATGATTGGTGGTGGAATCGGCTGCATTGCAAGGGGCACCAGGTAAAATATTGCCCCGGGCACCTAATTGGTCAGGGCCGGCTCTGCAAGGTTACATTTATTATTGATTGCAAGGTGCTTTCAGGGTTAGTGCTGTCAAAAGTATAGCGAGAAGGCCTCAGGTGTGATTCCTGTGCCTCTCTGCGTATTCTGAGATTGCCAGATTATGCAGCCCAGTGTCTGGACATTGCAACCCGCCCATAGTGAGTGAGAGAGATGCTCAGTCTGTCTGATGGGTACGTGAGGCCCTGGTCCTGGACTTTTAATCTTGCTAGCGTATCATTAGCTTTCTGGCTTGTAGCTTTCTGGGTTATATGAGCTGAGCGGATTAAAAACACTTTCTGTCGCCAAGTCGTATCTAAGGTTTGTCCTATTTACTAGAGCGATGAATAATGTTTCCATTGCATAAGAACATTATGGGATGGTAGTGATTGTTCCGGGTATTAGCGAACCCTCGGCGTTAAGAGGATAACTTGATTGATTTTGGTTGCAAAGTGCATGAAAATATAAATCAATGGTTTTCCTTTATTTTCTTTGGCAAATGATGACAGTTATGAGCAGGTTACTGCCCTTGGAGGTGTCCATTATCGGGGATTAATGGACTTCACAGATGGAACCGTACTCGGTCCTGGCCGCCACGTCGCCCATTAACTCCTGATGATGGACACCTCGTTGTACATTATCTCTTACGTAACAGTTGTGATATGAGATATGAGAGTGTTATAGATATTCTTCCTCCAACTCTCGGCAAGAAAGCAAACCCATCTCCTAAAATGTCAAACTATTCCTTTTGATTCTGGTAAATATTAAAGAGAGGAGCGGGATCACCATGTCCCTCTACAGCTTCAGCATTGAATGTGTGTGTGTGTGTGTGTGTGTGTGTGTGTGTGTGTGTGTGTGTGTGTGTGTGTGTGTGTGTGTGTGTGTGTGAAATGTGACAGTGATCCATACCAAGCCAGAAGGACCTGCTCTTTTATTTAGCCCCACACCTCATCAGCAGTTACCATGGAAACCAATCAGCCCGACTCATCTCCGCTCCCTCTTTCTTCTGACTCCTTTCATCCTGCCTGCCCTAATCACAAGTCACAACCTCTTCTATCAGTGCTACATACTCAGCCATCTTGTTCTGCGTGTCTCTGCCGTCCCCTCCATTTTGCGCCATCATTTTTCAATTTTACTTTCGGTGGGATTCCCCCGCCAGCATTCATCTTTTGTCTCTTGATTTTCTCCCAGGCCAATCGTATTAGCACACAGACATCTACATCACCTGTCTGATTATTCCTGTTTTAATGTTTATACAATCTGTGTCATCATCTCTCCTCCGCATCTAATTATATCCTGTGTAGGCTGACATCACAATAAGATGAATGATTTAACCTTTTCACCCGGGGAACCAAAATAAAAGCACAATTTAGTTACAAATTAGAGATATTTTTCCATTTTACTGTGTGGACGGATAAAACTCTCTCTACCTTCTCCCTTCAAATAAAAAAAAAACATTATTATCATCTGCCATCTGGGGGACACGCTAGCAAATTTGCAGTTAAAAAGTAATTTCAGTTTAAAGCCAATCTGCCCGGTGCTCCGGTGAAGAGGTGTGATGGAGAATGCAGCTCTGGATGGCGAGGAGGCTGTGATTATGAGGCACTTATCCAGACCAGTGGAGGGGCGAACATAAAGCCCCATTCCACCGCTGTAGATACTTCTCACAGCTCTTCTTCCCTCAGCCTCCGCCTGTTGGCCATGCTGCCGCCGTCATGTGATCTTGTGACCTGCGCTCGATATCAGCTGTGATTGGGATTTTTAGCACCATAGCTTTGCAATTTGGGCCTTTATGATATCATCATAAAAGGGACTGTGCAAAAATTAGGAGGGGAAGGAGGTGCTTAAAGCTCTACTATGAGGTGGCTGCTCAGATTAAATTACCTTCCGTCTCACATGCCACACATCAGCTATCATGTACTCTCACTTGGTTTCAGTGCGGGTATGATCATTTCCTCTGCCATCATCTGAACTAAACCTCATCTGAGCGGCCAATGTCTTCATCCTCTGCCATTTTCCCTGAGGTTCCCCCGCTCTTAAGAAGCGTGTGGATTGATGCGTGAGGATTGATGCATTAAAGCTGGGCTCGGCGGGAGTGAATTTGATTTCTGGAAGTATTGAACTCAGAAAAATCGCAGCTCCTCCCTTTTAGGCCTCCCTCCCGAAGCCACTCCCCCCAAAATGCATCAAACGCGCACTGCCTGATGGCGCCTGGGAGGAGCGTGGCGCATCGTTTCCACCGCTAACCGTAACAAGCACGCCCAGTGAGTGCACAGGCAGGTAGACATGCAGGTAAAAGGATTTGTTGGTCTTTTTGCCGATACCGTAATTTTTTTTTTTCTCTCTCTCTTTTTTTTGAGCATTTTGATTGCTCTCAGGATGTAATAAAAATGTCAGCACTAGCAAAAGTTTTCTAAAATAAACTGCCTACCCTAGATGTAATCTTATGAACAGGAACAAAGGATTCTGCATACAGTATTCTGTTTTTAGTGCTCTTTACAGCGAAACTGTCAACTTAATGGTGTAAATCTTTCCCTGGTGTTTTATTTTCCTTCCTTTTCCAAAGTGCCCCCAGTGCCATTTTCATAGAAGTAAACATGGATTTGCACAGCAATTTTCTTCCCATTACTGTGATATATAAGTTAGGAAGCAGAGCCTCCACCAGAGGGCGCTGCTGTAACACCGCTGAAGCTCCCTCACAACACTCAGTTCTACTCTTTGCAACTTGTTGTGAGCTGGTGGAGCACATCACACAGTTTTGAACCTGATCTATGTAATGATAAAAAAATGTTTTAACATGTCCTCATCATATTTTCTGTGTGATATGTTGCTGTTAGAGGAATTCACTCGAGACTGGTGTAAAAAAAATCATTCATCATTGGACATTTGTTCTTTGCAAAGAAGGAGACAGGGTAACACACACACAGTTTGTGTTTCACACAGGCGTCGAGGTATCTGGACACTTTAACTATTCGTTCTGGTACAAAGGTCACTTTCTGTCGCAAATCAGCCCTGCGTAAGTATTGACGCTTTCTACACGTTTGTTATCATTCTTATTCAGGACAAATGACCGACGTGTTCTTTCTGCAATCAACTGCTTCTTAATAGACGAAACATTTGCTGAAGACCTAGTGTCAGTGAAAGTTCGCACAAGGACACAGGCCGCCGCCTTTTGTCTCAGTCTCCTGTTCTGTCTCCTCTCAGTTTGGAATGTATAAATATCATGTTTTGAAACTGTGTCTCGAGAGCATATTCACAGTTCACTGCAATACGTGACTGTGGTTGTGTTCTCTGTTTGCAAACATTACATTTACTCTTTGAAACTTTGATCATTCATCAAGACTGTTTATTTTAAACACATTGAACAAAACCAACTTCACTCCTGAACGTCTACATAGAAATATTCCACAACATCTATCATCAGGTGTTTTGATACAAACATCGCTATTTTTTGCATCTCTCTCTTAATTCACTTTGACACTTGGGGGAGGGGGGGATAATTTCTCTCACAAAGTGTCTGTGTCACACACACACACACACACACACACACACACACACACACACACACACACACACACACACAGAGCCTCATTAACACCTGAGCGACACACAGAGATTAGACAGTACAGATCAACACACTCCGGTAGCTTCACACCTCACAGGAAGTCTCCCCCGAGTCTTTGCCAACAAAAGACTCCTCCCCACGCAAACACTCGCGAGAGGCTGAACCACACACACACACACACACACACACACACATATACAGTGTCTCTGAGGTGTGATCAAGCAAATTAAATTAGATGTAACGCGCAGATTTCTCTTTGCTTTCCAGCTGGTGAACTTCATGAGCAAGGCCTGATGTTTTGATGCCGTGTGGCAGATTTAAATTGACGCTGTGATGCATACGAAAGCCCAACTTTCCAACCTGCTCACTGATGAATAATAAGCAGTGTCCTTTTCTTTTCTGGATATAATCTCCCGCGTCACCAAAGCTTTTTGTCCGTCACTTAATTTCAAATTATTTCTTCTTCTCTTAACTTGATGTCGATGTAACTTAATGACGCTGTCGGCTCATCAACAAGTTTGTCTCGAGAGTTTGGTGGTTTTACTTCAATTGACCCTTCGCTAATCTGAGAAAAAACTTGGTTTGAGAAAACGAGAATGATTCAAGATATGTATTCTGAAAAAAAGGTGAAAAAAACAACGAGTAGGCATCAACATAAAACTTCCCCGATTTATAATTTAGTATTACGAGTATTCTGAAACTTTATGTATAAATATACAAATGAGGCATTATCTAAAGATAACTTTTGGTGAATTCAGGAGAAATCTACAGACAAATATGAATGAAGAACTTAACTTTATTCATATCGCACCTCTCATTCACAGAATGCAGCAGAAGGTGCTTCGCAATTCAGCAAAACAAAAACACCAAATACACAAGTTTAAAAACCACACGCATACACAAGGATGACAGGAGAAAATAAGTGTTTCTATTATGGCGGCTGGCAGGAAATGAAATGAGAGCAACAGGAATTTTTAAAATGCGGGGAAAGAGAGCTGGGCTGGAAGATGATGAAAGCATCTCCTTTTCCCCTCAGCCCTGTTTCACACAAAGTACAAAAGCTCCCACTCTCTCTTTTTCCTCTCCACGTCTGCTCTCGCCTCACCTGCCCAGAAAACACACAGTCAGCGAGAGAAACTCTGCTAAAAAAGCATGCAGGCCAAAACTCTCCATGTAATCCTTCTCCAATGCCAGCTCCCGTCCTCTCTTTCCTTTTTCATCCAGTCACCCCATCTCACCCCGCTCCCATCATCCTCTGTCCTCCTTTCTTTACTTCCCCTCGCTGCTGGTACTACAACAGCTCTCTGAATGCACCATTGGTTCTGCTGCTTTCTTACTTCAACTCCATTTCCTCAGCATTTTTGTCACTAAACTTGTATAGACTATAAAATACTCCCCTCACTCTTTTTCTCTCACTCTCATTCAATAGCCAACACCGGATAAACCTCTCAGGGTCGTTTTCATGTGGAAACCATTTATTCGGCCCACGAAGCCTATTTATCGCGTTCTCCTTTGTCAAAATAAGAGCATAGAGTGGCTGCACAAGCCAGCTCCGAACATCATTGTGTTAATGTAGCTGTTTGTCATCGTTTGAGCGAGGAATCGATGTGAGAGTGATGATGCGTGTTTGAAAAAAGAGGGTAGTGGAGAAGGAATGTAAAGAGAGAGAGCGACAACAGATGCAGTTTGTGAGTTTGCCCAGATCTTACACTGCGACATACCCGAACAATCTTGGTTTTTGGTTGTTGCCATCAACGCCATCTTGGTTTTTGTCCATCCCCAACTTGGTTTTTGTCCATCGCCATCTTGGTTTTTGTCCATCCCCATCTTGGTTTTTGTCCATCGCCATCTTGGTTTTTGTCCATCGCCATCTTGGTTTTTGTCCATCCCCATCTTGGTTTTTGTCCATCGCCATCTTGGTTTTTGTCCATCCCCATCTTGGTTTTTGTCCATCCCCATCTTGGTTTTTGTCCATCGCCATCTTGGTTTTTGTCCATCCCCATCTTGGTTTTTGTCCATCGCCATCTTGGTTTTTGTCCATCGCCATCTTGGTTTTTGTCCATCCCCATCTTGGTTTTTGTCCATCCCCATCTTGGTTTTTGTCCATCGCCATCTTGGTTTTTGTCCATCCCCATCTTGGTTTTTGTCCATCGCCATCTTGGTTTTTGTCCATCGCCATCTTGGTTTTTGTCCATCCCCATCTTGGTTTTTGTCCATCGCCATCTTGGTTTTTGTCCATCCCCATCTTGGTTTTTGTCCATCCCCATTTTGGTTTTTGTCCATCTCCATCTTGGTTTTTGTCCATCCCCATCTTGGTTTTTGTCCATCGCCATCTGGGTTTTAGTCCATCGCCATCTTGTTTTTGTCCATCGCCATCTGGGTTTTTGGCAGTCGCCATCTTGGGTTTTAGTTGTCGCCATCTTGGTTTTTGGGTGTCACCATCTTCGTTTCTGGAAGTCGCCATCTTGATACTTTTTCAAGCAGAATTGTCTTAAAAAGACATTACTAGGGACCATCAATGTTACAATTTATTTAGCCAAAAACCAATTAGAATATATTAGTATTTTTAGTGAAATATAACATGCTTAGTGGTGCTGAGGAGAACTGCAGATTCAGGTGATTTTTTTCCTTTGAGGGTTCCTCGTTTCAAGCGACCCTTTCCCTCATTAAACAGAGTCATTTCATTCCGTGTTAAAAGAAAAGATTGCTTCAACAAACATTTCAGGTATCCTGCCAGCTACCAATTAGAACAAACAGGGCTACAAAGCCAGCCGGCACTTGGTGGCCACAGGAGGTAGCTTTAACCCTGACAAGAACAAGAGTAGCATCCAGCCACGTTTGTCCAAACAATCCCCCTCCTCACTAGGTGACAGCTAACACACAATGTTATTGTTTGCTCACGGAAAGAGGAAGAAGGAATATTCATATTCTTTATCTTTCATTTTTTGGTGCAAACTAACTTTTAGAAAATGAAATGAAAACGCTACTATAGCTGGAAGCAATTTGAGCATTGCTGACTGATTTTGGGGATGATTCACACAGAGATGGTTCCCCGCGGCTTCTTCAACAATGGGGTTTTTTAAAGAGTTTTTTTGGTCTCCCAGTCCCTTCATTCCCAGTCTCAGCATGGAGCCTCTCTTGTATTTAGAATGACAGATTAGAGATCAGCATGGACCACTGAGCGACTCCAACTCCCGCTGCGAAGCTGTAATTAGCACTGACCGCCTGTCTGCTTCCAGGTCTAAACGAAGTAACCCGCATCAGAATGACAGAAGACTTCCTGTTCCCTCTCTTGTAGTGAAAAAGGGTAGAGAAGAGATCCAGAGGAACTGGGAGTGGGAGTGCGGTGTGTGGGCGGGTTGCTGGTTGTGCTGGCAAAAGTGTTGGTGGGCCGGTGTGGCGCCCAAGCTAACAGAGCAATATGGAGAGATGGGAGGAAATGTGTTTTTAGATTTAAATGGGAAGAACGTCTTCATTGCTCAAAAAACAAATGTGGCCACGGTCCGGATCGCTCTAGACTCTGAGACCTCCTCCTTTTTAACGGTCCAATAAAATGCGGAAGATTTGATTTAAAGCCTTCTTGTAACTTTACAACGCTCAAATAATCAGTTTCACTGTGAAATACGTCACAGTGCTGAAGCTAAAGACGCTGTGATTTCCGTTTCACTGGGACTTTAAAGGACTTCACTCCTTGTATAACAACCCCTGCGCACTATGACCATTACAATAACGGATTCATATGGCTGTTTTTTTTAACTGCCACCACATAATGTTTCAAGGAAAAGTTTGACATGTTGAGAAATATGTAAGTTAAGTAAAGCCAGCAGCCGGTTAGCCTAGCTTAGCATTAAGGGTGGGCTCTGTCCAACTTCAACAAAGCTGACCTACCAGCTTCTCCTCTGAAGCTCACTGAGTTCAACCACAACGTGTCGCTTCCTCACTTTTTTTAGTTTTCGGTTCAGTTGAAGTGCCTCAACTTGCACAAACAGGCAAAAACGTGTGGAATCAAATCACATCAACTTTCTGTAACTCCTCTACAATCAGTCATAGAGGAGCGGCCGAAGACACCTGGCCACCACACACACACACACACACACACACACACACACACACACACACACACACACACACACACACACACACACACGTTGCCAGACAGCCGTGGAGTGAAGCCCACACAGACACAAACAACACCAGGCTAGTTTTCGCGGGGTACGAGCCACCTACGCTAACCGAGCGAACATTTTCATATTGAAGATCTCTACAGGGTGAATCACAACAGTGTGGAGCAGTGAGATGGAGACAAGCAGCAGCCCGAGTAGAAAAAAAAGGCAAGAAAAGAGGACACGAGGAAAACTGGAGAGAGGAGGAGGTGGTAAAGTTTTTTTGTCTTCAGGGCCACCACCTCGAGCTTTGAGCCTGTCCTCCTCTCACCCTTCCTCTCGCTTCTTCTACCTAAACCACACAATTACATTTCTGTCTTCTCCTCCCTCCCCTCTCTTTCTATCGCCTCATCACTCTCTCCGTCCTCTGTCTCTGATTTTCTCTCTGTCATCTCGTCTTTCCTCTCTCTCCCCTCATTCCCTTCTCTACCACCCCCACCCTTACGTCTTTCATTCTTTTCCTGACCCCCCTCCTCCTCCCTCCCTTCCCTCCTCCTCCTCCTCCTCCTCCTCCTCCCTCCCTTCCTCCTCCTCCTCCTCCTCCTCCCCCAGGACTCCTGTCATGCTGGCCAGGTGCAGTGTACCATGTGTCGGCGTCAGGCCTCCTAATGGACGGCCTGTGTTTGACGGTGGACCCCTGTGCCTTCGCCGTTCTTCTGCTCTAAATCCTCCCGTCCGTGAAACACAAAACTGCTCTTTCAGGCAACACGGCTCCGACGGCGTCCAGGGACGAGACCGGAGCTCCAGAGGGACAGACAGGGCCTCAGATTGACCCTCGTTACAGCTTTATAACATATTCTGTGGAGATCCATCTGGTAATCGTGCTAACTGTAGCATGTTAGCATTGATAATGTCTTATTCTCTGTCTAAACTTAAAGGCACTTTTTTAAAGAGGTGCAACCAAATGAGAAAGCTGGCGGCTACAGAGACGCATGTTGTGCCATGAAACTTTGTGGTAGTGGGAAAAATGTCCAGCACCAAACAGGAAGAGGGCCGTGTAGCTCCTGCACTCACCGAGCGGAACAGCGTTCAGCGTAATGACGTTCAGCCGTCTAATGTAGCCACTCGTTAGCAACCGTCTTTTTAAAGAAAACTTAAAAGTATTAAGGAGAGGGGTATTTACTCGTTTATTTTATATCATAGAACAAAACGTTGAAATCTCTTTAGCTTGTGTTAACCACAGACCTTATTTCAGACATCTGACAAAATGCGCAACGGCCGCCCAGGTTTATTTGGCGTCTCATTATAGCATTTTTACTATTTTTGCCACACAAACAAGGTTCAGTTCAAAGCCCGCAGTGGTGATAAGACACCACGAGTTGGTTTCCCTCCTGAAAGTCACGGTGCTAAAATTGAAAGCTGAATACCAACCCAACAAACAAACAAATATTACGGGTCCAGCCCTAAAAATAACCTCACACAACGTTCACCTTGCATTTTATAGATGACCCACATCGCCTAACTTTGTAGGACTTTACAAAAATGTTGTTAATACACCGATAAGCGGCGAGAGAAACACGCTGCCTCTGTTTAACCAGTAGAAACGTACACCTCTGCTGCTCAGCCATGAAGACAGGAGCACTGTGCTCCTGTCTTCATGGCTGAGCTGACGGTTTAATGAGTCACACACATGAAAACACCCCCTCTCACCCGGAGCAAAGCCACCAAAGAGCTTCCGACAGGTGTGTGTGTGTGTGTGTGTTTGCAGCCGCTCACTTCCAGCATGCACAAAAAAAAAAATGCACGCACAGAATCAGAAAGTGTAATATTAACACCACCCTTACAAAGAGACCGGGCTTTACGGGCACATTTTTTATGCGAAAACGCTAAAAATACAGAATTTTATAACCACTGTTTCTGAGAACTGCTTCACATCTGTGTTGCATGGAGACAACTTCTGCCACCTGTGAACAGGTATTCCAGCCCACGACGATTGGACTACATTCCACAATTCACAGGTGGCAGAAGTTGGTTGACTCCATGCAACAGTGGTTATACAACTAAATATTTCTTCAGTGATTTGCAGGAAAGCTAGATCTTCAAGCATTTTTCAGTTTCTACAGTAAATGTTTGAGTTTGTAAAGACAAATGCAGACACTGCTATCTTTTTGAACAGCGTAATATTCCTTTTTCTTCACTTTCTTCTGAGTAATACATTTCAGACATTTTTCTTCATGTTTTGATTTGGAATAGAATGTGCAGTGTTCCCATGGGAATAAAATCTATTCTACAGATTTTGGGCTTTATTGTGTGTGGGCATTGCAAAAACTTCAACAATAACTTTAATTCAATTTTAAAGAATTGTAAACAAGACCTAGCAGCAAAAACAGACTCCTTTCAGAACTTTGCTGAACAGACATGGTAAAATGTTAGTGTACTGGAATGCGTACATTTTATAAATGTTGACCAACCTAACAATCTAAATGTCACGGGGGTTCACAGGTAGGACCCAAACGCAAGACCACAGGAGACAGAAGTTAATATTAACAGGTTTTATTTAGACTGTGTGACGGTGTGGAGCCCGTGGTCCGACACCCGAGTGGCAGATCGACGGCGTGAGGCCCGTGGCTCGACACCGGAGGGCTGGCAGCTTGACGGCGAGTGTAGTCCGTTTAACACAAGGCGGGCAGAGCGGCGGAGTGTAATCCGTAGACCACAAGGAGGGCAGAGGATGCCACGGGGTTTCAGCGGGTGAAAGACGGTACGACCTGACCACCCCAGACTGCAGTGCTATGCTGAGACGGACAGGCGGCGTGTGCTCGGAGGCAAGGCAGGAGAGCACACGGCCAAGCCCAGTCAGAGTGTATGACAATAAAGAACATTTGAAACCGTCATTCAACCGTGTGCTGGCGTCATTGTGCTCCCCAGACCCACCGGGCAGCAGAGAAATATAACGTTACAGTTATGGGATGTTGCTTACCCTTACGTTACATGTTATACGTAAACTAAAAACCTCAACCTGACCGAAAGTCAGACAAGCTGTACAGCAGGACACGTTATCACTCGAATATAAGTCTACAAGTTAGCTCCGTTACCAATTTCGGCGACACAAAGCATTTCTATGTCTCCATTTCAGAGTAACTGTGGGCTGTATAATTGGTATTAACCTAACAGTTAGGCGTTAACATTTAACGTTAAGTGTCCGTTTTAATAAAGTGCCGTTTAACGTTATAGCCCCGTTTGCGCAAAAGTCCGTCGCCTAATTTTAAAGACTGACTCGTTTTAATTCGTAATACGTCGGATGTTGGCTAATGTAAAACGTTAGTTGATATACGTAACGTTATTACAACACGTGCAAGTAAGCTAGCTAGCTCACGGGACTAAAATGTTTGCAATGTTAGAATTAACGGATTTGATACTCAATGTATCAATAATGGTGTGACACAATATCAACTGCACTCATAAAACATGTACATACACTAACGGGAAGATTATATCAGATGAGAGCAGATGTAATTTACCGGTTACAATCCAGGCTGCAGGTTGCGCTGAGGTAAGATGGCCGACTGAAGTCCTGAGTCACTTCCGCTTCTGAACCAATCTTGAATGTTTCCCGGCAAAGCATATTCATACCATATACATACGTTTTAACTGTTTCAATTTAATTGTATTCACAATTAACTGATTTATGCTGATTTTAAGGAATTTGAATAGTTATATTTAAAAAATATAAGTATTTAAATAAAATGAAATGGTTTCAAATACTTAATGATAAACTATGCCATGATTCATTTTTCTGAGTGTACGGGACTGAAACATTAAAAGCTGATGAAGTTGTTTTATATCAACAATGGATGTAACAACCACGTTTGATTTCTGGTGATGAACTGTCGTAGGATTCTATCTGTATCGCATTTTGGCATCTTTCAGCTCATTGTTTGTTTTTTTTACCACCAACGACTTTACTGTTTAGGATAGAACGTGTGCCTGTTCAAAAGGGGCCGATCGCTTGGCTCCCGGTCAGGCAGCAACCTCCGGGTTTCAAAGGTGAAGCCAATGTGAAAGTGTCTTAAACTGGCCAGCAGGGGGCGATTCCTCTGGTTGCACAAAGAAGTCAGATTGTATGAGAAAATGACTCTAGTTCTCATGTGATTTGTTACCTCAGTAAACATGAGTTTATGGTCTCAATCTCTAGTT
The DNA here is from genome assembly GCF_949748355.1 of Melanostigma gelatinosum. NCBI lineage: Eukaryota > Metazoa > Chordata > Actinopteri > Perciformes > Zoarcidae > Melanostigma > Melanostigma gelatinosum. Next base: position 8,672,221 of record NC_136646.1, read on the forward strand.
TCAAGTCTTCTTCAACACAGCATGATGTTCATTTATTAAATTAAGGTCCATTTAGAGTCAAATAGACCATGAAGCAGAGTATGCTTTAGGGCGGGGCTACTGTGATTGACAGGTTGCTACCACAGCGTTGTCCGTTTAGGGAGTTCGACGCAATTTTTATCTTAGAAATTAAACCTTTTCACAGTGTTTTCAGTTTGTGAGAGTCAATTGTAACAGTTGCCTAAAAATGTCTTGTTCAGTGTTATCACTTCCAAACAAAACAAGATGGCGACACCCTAATACCAAGATGGTGTGCGGCCAAAGTGCCAACCTCGAGGATTCAGAACAGGAGTCCACCAACCAACGTGATGTCACGTGACTACGTTCACTTCTCACGGCGGCATTGCCGAGAAAATTGCTCGTTGACTCCGGAGAAGTGAAGGAGAGTTTGGTTGCGATGTCATGCAATGTGTATCCAGCATCCAGTCGAAACAGTGAACTGAAGCCCTGAGCCCTGACTCACAGAGTGCTGCCGCTTGTTTATTAAAAGTGTATTGGCGGGTCCCCAGAAATACACCCACCGAGTGTCGCGGAGCAACGTTAGCGCTCATTTGGAGCGGTGTGTCCATTTGGTGACCGTATTCTTGAGTCTCCAGCAGCTCCTGAGGGGAACACGTGTCTCCACTTTCGTTGCTATTTGCTCCGCTGTGTTCACCAGGCTTACGATGTTGAACGCCATCGCCACCTTCTCAAAAGATATGAAGCCGGTTAGTATTTCAGGAATTCAACTTTTTAGAGGCGTCAGCTGATGGTTGAGAACCAAATGTCAAAAACGCACTTCTGTCCCCTGCACACGTGTTCTTACAACACACACACACACACACACACACACACACAGTATCTACAAATACACCCACAGCTCAACTGTAGTAGATTTCATGAGTGCTGGCAGCATAAAGGCTGCTCCCCTTTTCTCTCCCACCCACCTCCTTTCCTCTCTCTCCCGCTCTCTCTCTCTCGCTATGCAATTCTTTGTTTTTGCCGCTCGTGCTGCCGCGGAACCCTCTTTTATTCAGTTTTTTTGTTGAAGAGAGAAGCCTCCTGCAGATTTCATTGTCTCTCTCTTGTCTTGTTCTCTCTTTCTCTCTCTCTCTCTCTCTCTCGGATCCAAACACCGAGCCCCCTCTCACTCTGTCTCTCCCTCGGTCCGTGTTTCCTATGCATCTCCCCGTGGCCGAGGGGAACAGGGACCTGACTCGCCCCTCTTCCTCTCCTCCTCCTCCTCCTCCTCATCCTCTTCCACCTCCTCCGCCTCTCCCTCCTCTCTGCTCTTCCTCTCACCTCGTAACGGCGGGATAATGTTCTACTTCCAGCTGGTGATCATGGCCGGGACGGTGCTGCTGGCTTACTACTTCGAGTACACGGACACCTTCCCCGTGCACGTCCAGGGCTTCTTCTGCTACGACAAGACCTTCTCCAAGCCCTACCCGGGTCCGGACGACGCCAGCAAGATCCCCCCCGTGCTCATCTACTCGCTCGTCACGGCCATCCCCACCCTCACGGTAGGAGTGTATTTTTAAGTGTGTTAAGGAAAGGAAGAAGTTGTCAAAGTTGAGGTGGTGCGTTTGAGTTGTTTTCGAGTGTTGTTCCCTTTTATTCTTCGTACGGTTCGGGAGTTTTGTGATGAATCATCTCTGGTGTGCGTGTCGCACCGCCGATCTAGTGAGCAGATCGGCAAGCCGCATGGAGGTAACAACCTCCAGCCTTGACAGGCAGGTGTGTGTGTGTGTGTGTGTGTGTGTGTGTGTGTGTGTGTGTTTGTGTGTGTGTGTGCATGTGTGTGTGTGTGGATAGTAAAAAGACACAGAGACATAACGGTCATTAGAGAGAGAAGGAGACGGAAGCAGAGAAAGAGAGGCAGACAGAAGAAGTGACAAAACAATAGAGGAAGCAACAGAAAGAAACGGAGCAAAAGTTGGGAATCGAGGCAGAGCGATGCTGGCGGGCAGCAGATGCTGCCTTACAAAGAATAAATAAGAAAAAACTTCTCAAGACGATAGGTGAGAGATAAGAGACAATGAGCACAAAGGAAGGCAATTTGGAGGGGGGGGGGGCTTGTCACGTGTGAGGTTAGCTGTCGAACCCCGAGTGAGACGCGAGGCAGCGAGCGTGAAATGCAGAACACCTGGCGTCAACCCTCATCCCCCGGCAGACCCCAGACCCCCCCCCCCCTACACACACACACACACACACACACTCACACTCACACTCACAAAAGCACCACAGACAGAACCAGCCTCCAGCCGACAACCTGACCGGATGACAAAACCACAGCCCGGTACCTTCTGTGTACAGCAGCTGATGGCTGTGGGTTATTACAGCCGGCAGATTTTCAAAATAAAGTCGTATTCACAGCAGACCAGAGCAAACGTGCGCAGTTAGTAATCTTATAGGTTCACGCTGCTTATGAAGTCAAGTACAAGTATGGATTTAGGGACTGTATGATCACAGAATCACATGATTTACTTGTCTTTTCACAAATATATTGTCTCAAGATATTGGGAGAGGGTAATGCATTTGTTTTAGTGCCCCTCCCCAAATTCTTGGGGTAGAAGGGAGGGGTACAAAGGTCAATGCTTAGTTTCTGATAAGTTAAATAAAAACACCGTCATCGTCGTTTAACATTCAAACAGCAGGTGCACTCTTCAGCACCATACGCGAATCCTAAAACCAAGCAGACCTTTAAAACCACCCTAGCGGAGAGAAAATTACTTTTGGATGTTGATCTGGGTCAGAGCACATTACTTCCACCAGCTAATCTGCCTTAACAGGTGCTGACAGAGGCTCTGGTGTGTGTGTGTGTGTGTGTGTGTGTGTGTGTGTGTGTGTGTGTGTGTGTGTGTGTGTGTAGCAGCAAGGTAAATCGCAGCAGTAACTCCCCGCGATAGCACCAGTCTGTTTCAAAATGTGCTCTGCCACGTGCCTCCTGGTTCCCTCGAGGAACCGGATCTCTTTTTCTATCCATCTCACGGCACAAAGGCCACATCGCCTCTAATACAAACAGGAGTTGTGGCGTTTTAGGGAGGACCCCGCCTGTCCGAGTCGCTGTAGGTAACCGGTCCACCAGACTCATATTTGGGTCAGTGCCACAGTCCTGCACTCCATGGCTCCCTGACAGCTCCCAGTAGGGCCCCCCGACATCTAATTAAAATCATCAGTCACCTTCTGAAGTTCGAGCACGAGGAGCCGATCCACCGCTCCGGGAGCGAAACAGAAGAGGAGGGACCTGACATCTTCCCACCTCCGTCTGTTAGTCACATCATGTGTTGGTTGCCAAGCCTGTCGAGCGTCCTGTTTGAAACAACGGGTGTTCGATTATCAACACAAGCAGCGTCTCATTCGATTCATTGATTTTGCCGGCTGAAGTGATGACCTCTGATTTTATCAGCTGTAGCTCGCCAGCGAGCTAATTAAGCTAACATTACCTCCAAAGGTCGGTCGGACTTTGTAAGTGAATCTTTTGTAAGGTGGGGTTGAGCAGCAGATGGAAAGAAACAAAAAGTGACGGTAAATGTTTTCTCCTTTCGGTGGTTATTGTGTAAGCGGTTATAATTTGCAGGCATCCTTTTTGGATTTGGTTATTTCCTGAAATACAACAAGGAATGGGCAAAATCTCAAGCTTTTGATGGTGACGAATTTACCTGAACCACAAAAACAAGTGAATGAGAAAGAACTGCACTTAATAATCCTATTTTTGGATTCGCAGATTTCACCCTGAGGGAACTGCTGCAGAAAATTCTCCACACAAACACACACTGGTTCGTTTTGAGGACATCTTGAAAGTTTGCCTAATGGAGCTTGTTAAGCCAGTTAAATTCAGGATGAATTAACTTATCTCGCACAGATTCAATCTGACAGTGCCTTCGCAAATGTGTGTTCATGCTCCTCTGTAAATCCCTCCTTTGATCAGTTTTCTTTGTCTTTCTCGCTCTCTTAAACTCGGTTACGTGTCCTCTCTCCACAACCTTCCCCATTCCTCACGCCGTTGCATCTCATCCACACTGACCTTTTTGACTTCATGTTCTATTCATAACCGTTCCTCCTTTCGCCTGTGCAATTGTAGCCTCATCTGTTTCGTCCTTGCTTTCTTTTCTTCGGTTGGAAATCTGCCGTGTTCACCCGACTTCGGTCCGTTAGCGCTTCGTCTTTACTCGGGTTTAGCTCTTCCTTCATCTCTGGTTCAGTCTCCACGCTCATCAATACCTCCTCTGTGTTTTCTGACGCTTTACGGCCTTGCCCTCCCTGACCTCTCCTCACACCCGTTGTTTGTCTCACCCTCCAATTAACACTTGTCTTCTGTGAATCGATCGGAGCGCCTCAGCTTTCCCGCTCCACAATCTGTGGCTGGAGGGATCAATCAAAGTACAACCGGATAGGAAGACACTCTCACTTCCTGCTCTTTTCCTCGGGCAACAAAGATAAATCATACTGAGATAAAAGGCATACGCAGTGAGAAATGCATTCCTATCTTATTAACGAAATAAAAATGTCAGCGCATCCAGTTCAATTCTAGGTGAAGCCCACACTACATCCTTGTGTAAACGTGGCACTACCGAGCCAAGCTAGCCTTTTCCAGTCGTTATGCTAAGCTAAGCTAACCAGGTTGTTCATTTTGACATGGAGAGGGGTATCAATCTTCTCACCTAACGCTCAGCAACAAAAGGGAATATGCATATTTCAGCCTGGCACATGTGAGAATAATATAGAGAGGGTTACAGCAGCATTACTACAGTGACCTAGCAGTAGATCTTGAGTTACTTCTAGCACTCTTAGAACAAAATTATGCTTTTCTTCATCACAGTTTAATCTCAGCAAAAATATGCTACAGTATGTAAATATGTCTTGCATCTCCACTCTTATTTATCCTGAAAAAAACAATTGTTTGCAGACGACAGAAGTAATTGCATTCGCAAAAAATTGTGAACTTCTCGTCTGCGTTAGCGACCAAGCTAACAGGCGTGCTAACTGGCAAGTTGATGTCTATGTTGGCATCAACGACAGCCCTATAAGAGGTTGTCCTTTGTGAATTTAAAGGCATAGTTCTCCCCCCAAATCAAAAATACACATTTTTCCTCTCGCCTGTATTGCTATTTATCAATCTCGATTGTTTTGATGTCAGAGTTGTCTGTCTTCTCTCCAATATAATATGACTATATGCTTCAGTTTCAGTTCCGACATGAAATTCAACTTAATGTATTCTTCATGCGCTTTGAGCCGAGTGCCATTTAGTTGTATTACAATGGAGAGAAGGCAGACATCTCTACGGCTGATATCTCCAAAACCAGCCGCCTCACACCAAAACAATCTAGATTAATAAGTAGCGCTGCAAATAAGAGGCAAAATATGTATTCAGTTAAACAGCAATTCTCTCTCTGAAACTCATGCCACCAAGTTTGAACACTGTTTACCACCTTGAATGATGACATTGTGACATTGTGTATAGTTTTATATTTACAGGAATACAGTAATTAGAACATGTTCTGTAGTATTAGAACAGCCATGTCTTGAGTAACCCAGTATTCAACCATGACCAACACTCAGTAAGTCTGGAACGTGTTGTTTTGTTGTATTTGTCCTTTCTTTAACCGCAGAGCTTCCTGTACACATTTAACTGGCTGTCACAGAGGTGTCCTGTCACATCCTCACATCCTCAGCCCTAATGTCAGTGGACTAACGTTAAACTGTGCTGTGCCTCACCCACAGCCACCACGACCTCACACCGGCCTCAGCAGAAAACTCTCACATTCACGCACAACCGCACAGACACGGATCAATACCTTTCTGTTTGTCTGTCCGTCTCTCACTCCCTCTTAAGCCTTCCAATCCTCTTTGCTGTTGATTTGACTTCACTGCATGCCATATCTCCCTTTTCCAAAACATCACATCTAGGCCAGCGTGCCGCTGACCCAGGTTAATGAGACAGATGGCGGGGTGGGCTCCTTGCTGCGACGGTGCCGTGGGTGACGACTTTCTGCCCCTTGACGTTTCTGCGGTGGAAAGGGAAATGAGGAAAACTGTTCCACTATTACGTGGTAAAAGTTGCGTTACTGGAGAGAATAAATGTACAAAGCAGGCTCCCAGCCCGTCATGAAATTAACAGGGACGAGATGAAATCACGGCTCAGAGAGAAAACGATCGACTTTCTATTCATGGAGGGAAGAGGTACGTGTTGTTTTCTTCACCGCACGTTAAAGTGGCTTTATCTGCTCTGCCTATCTGTGGTGCTGATGGAGTAATTCACCACAGTCTGCTCAGCTCCCACTCTGCCTGGGACACAATCACAGCTCGGATCTAACTGCTCCCGATAGTAATCACCCCACCCGAGCCAGCGCAGTATTGAATCATCACACCATTTTTGCATTTGCATCATCTCCTTGTTCTCTCACGTTTTCTTTTTTTTCCTGTCACCTTAAAGCTGGTGTGTAGGCAACTTTGGAGGAACCAGAAAAAAAATCAGTGCCCCTCCCGCTAGGCCTCCCTCCAAAGCCACTCCCCCAAAACACAAGAATGCGCTCTGCCTGACTGACGAGTCCACGAGAGCGCGACATCGTCATCGTCGCCAACCGTATACAGCGTCCTCATGCCTCACATGTAAGAAAACACGTAACATTGTCATAATGAACGTAAACAACGAGCATTGTTGTTGCTAGCACTCACAGCTGTCAAGCTACCATGCTAGTTTTTGTAAGATTTTCATAGAAGAATTGAGTTCCATGCAGTAATTTACTCCTGGCTAGCTAGCCAACGAGTGCACGAGCCAGTATGATTGGATGAGCTTATGAGCAGGCCTGCGACAGCCACGAATACCAGATTTTATTTTCTGTCGGGGCATTTTATTTATCAACAGCTGACGGGATGTAAAGAACATTTAAACAAAAATAAAATAAAATGCATCTCAAATAAATCGCCTACCCCAGCTTTAACCAGTTATTTCACTCCCTCTGTAGTTGCGTTCACAGTGGAGCTGCCTGCTCCGTGTACCATATTCCCAGTGGGCCCGAGGCGGGTGTCACATCGCCCTGGCTACACAGTGGAGCGAGAGAGATAGACAGTAGCAGAGAGTGTGGGTTTGTGCCGTCCTCTTGCCTATCTAGCGGCTTTGGTCAGAACTCCATTCCTGTGAAATGCGATAAGACCGAACAGCGGCTGTCATTTCTGCTTCTTAGCTTTGATCCATTTTTTTTCAGTCAGGCAGAGAGGAGGGACACCTCAGGGGTCCTGCTTGGCCGATGGAGTGCCACACTTCACTCAGCACCTAGAAGATCTCTGACGAATGCCAGAGTGCCCAATCAGCATTCACAACGGGGGCTCGCCACCCTCTTTGCAACTGGCCACTGAACCAAATCTGAGGTGTTCTGTGTGTAGCTGTGTTTCACTCACACTCACAAAAGTCCTCTGCAGAATGTTATTAAAGAGTTGGCGCTTGAATACATTTTGTTGTCTTGGTAGTTTGAGGGATGAGACGTTTCGTGGCAACCGTTGAATGCTGCTCCGCACTCTGGTTTGAGGACGGAGGCCTACGTGTCTGATTGAGCCACTTGTTGAACAGCCTCCATCCACTCAAAAACGTACCAAGCACCAAGGCAAAAAAATTCCCATTTTCATGCAGTAGTTTTTTTCCCTACATTTTGTCAAGAAATTTCAGAACATGGTATTCCACCCTGGTCCTCTCTCTGATTCAGGTCCATCCGTCAGACGACCCTGTGGTCAGTGGCACCAGGGTGAACCCACCTCCGGGATCAGGAGGATTACAGAAAAGATGATTAAAGATGGGGAGAGAGAGAGAGAGAGAGAGAGAGAGAGAGAGAGAGAGAGAGAGAGAGAGAGAGAGAGAGAGAGAGAGAGAGAGAGATAACAGCAGATTTTGGGTGTGCGGTGGAGCTGGATAAAAATGGAAGGGGAAAGACAAAGAATGTACAACCTACTTTTTCCTCCCAGTGGGAAGGAACAATAAAATACATAAAGCGAGGGATTAGAGATGCTGCAACACAATGACGAAGAGGTTTCTGCTTCTGTGAGGCAGAATACATCTATACTGCTAAGCAGTGGCGGCTGGTGGAACATTTTCTAGGTAGGGCCATCCTATCAATTTCAGCAAACATCCCAGTAGATTTAATGCAAAAAAAATTAAAGTATCAAACATGCATTACTACTTGGCAGTTAAATATTTAACATGTATTCCAACACGAAAACAATCAGTAAATAACACTTCTATAATATAACATGTTCATTTATTGAGATGCCCCTATGGACCTTGTTATAGAAGGTAAAGATCAGGAGAAGTAAACATGAAGTGTAATTATGAATACTGATGTTAAATTAAGCTATGATGAGTTTTCACTGTTAATTTAACATCTCTATTACATGTTGATGCCTCCATGACCAAGTTAAGCAGATGAGACTGAGGACAACTATGTAGAAGAAAAGATGTTCACTTTGTCTAATATGTAGCTTGACAGAGTTCTCATGTGTGTCCTGGTGTTCTCATGTTTCCTTACCTCCTCATCCCTCACTCCCTACCCTGGTGTTCTCATGTTTCCTTACCTCCTCATCCCTCACTCCCTACCCTGGTGTTCTCATGTTTCCTTACCTCCTCATCCCTCACTCCCGTAACTGTCCGTGCTGGATCCGTCCCCGTTGTTTTAAAAAGCTAAATAAATTATAAGCATGACGTCATCCAGCTAGCCAAACCGAGATCGAGACCGCTGCAGATGACGACGGATAATGGGATACTAGTGACAGAAGCATTAGGTCTCACGGCTGCAGAGTGGTCGGCTCATCCTGTGCGGTGCAAGAGAGGCAGCATGCTTTAGTTTCACTCCACGCCAGAGATAGGGAGCCCGTGACCGCTCGATCATTTACTTATGAGTGATCGTATTTCTTGACATTTAAGGTTTCATCATTCACTACAGCGCAGCGGTTTGGAACAGCTATAAACACTTTAACCTTAAGAGGAGGACGCTAGGGGCGAAGAAACATGCACTGCTCAGTTCAGAGATTTGGGGGAATTATACTTCGATAACATGTCTTCCTTCAGACTAGTGCAGGGGTCGGCAACCTTTACTATCCAAAGAGCCATTTTGCCCTATTTTCCACCAAATAAAATTTGTCTGGTATCACAGCTTATAAAGTTATATATATATAGTTATATTATAGATACAAAAACGATAGTTTGTTGTATTTATGAAATTATAGAACAAGAATAAAGACAATTCTTGACATTTTATTGCTATTTTCAGTGACAGTATCACCTCAAACTCCAAGATAAGAGGTGTTCCCTTTGAAAGACTGTCCACTGTGCAAACAATAAAATGAAAATATTATTCTTTAAAATGTTATTTATTTCCATGTTATTTTTTGTCAAAGCCTCAGGCCATGTCCACTACGTTTCCATTTGAAAACGCATGTTTTGCCATGTTTACACTGAGTGTCCACACTACGCCGGAGTTTTCGAGCACCGAAAACCGAGGATTTTGAAAACGCTCCCGAGGACGGATACGTTTCAAAACTCCGGAGTGGCTTTGTCGTGTGGACGGCCTAAACTCATACATTTGGAAACGATCACGTGTTCACTACTTGAACGGTTCTTAGCAGTCACGACGTGTCCTTCCCTGATTCGTCACACCCCTATCACGTGACCCTTTCCCGGAACATCAACAGCCTTGATTACCGATCGACTACCAGGTTCATTTAACATGGACAACTGAGTACAGGAGTTTCTGACCTTGTTGTCTGTACTAGCAGCTGTTGTTCAGTTAAAGTCTGTATTTCTGCGGAGGAAGCAGCTGTTATTGGAGCGGTTAGTGAGCGGCGTGACCAGCGGTGCTATCAGACCTACGGAGCGGCCGTCTGAAGTCACAGTTAGAGGCTTTGAGGAGGCCGACGGACACAAAACGGAGGACTTGCCTTTTCTCATTATTGTTTATTCTTATTATTTCTTAACTATTGTGAAGTCCACACATAAACTATAAAGGAACAAAACATTGATTGCTCTCCAGTAGGACAGAGACTTCAGACACCAGCAGAGCTACGAGTGAGAACAGACAACAATGAAACCAAGGAAACGAGTGAGAGACGTGTGTTGACCACTGTTATGGATCCATAATCTAGTAAACCTTTACGTGTAAGTGTTAATATTAAAGTCGATTTGATATGTGAGAGAGACATAGAGCAAGACCTGCAGCGCTGTAACTAAGTCTGAAAAATTGAACTTCTAAAACTTTCCACGGAATGTGTCTGTTTGAGTTTATCGAGGATGATTTTAGAGAAGATCTTAAGTATCAAACACGACTTTTCATGATTAAAGACTACTTAATCACTCTGTTGTATTTTTTTTTTTTAACGAAGCAACCAATCTACTTCCTGTTTACACCGGCACTTACCTGCATGCCCGGTGTACGTGAATAGTCACGTTTTCAGGCGTTTTAGTCTGAACGGAGATCATCTCGAAAACGATGCTGAAACGCCGTGTGGACGCAGATCGTTTTGGTTTTAAAACGTATTAGTGTGGATGTAGACTCAGGGAGCCGCAACAGAAGCTGAAGAGCTGCATGCGGCTCTAGAGCCGACCCCTGCACGAGTGGAAAGAAAACATCCATAATACACGTTCAAGTGTTTGTTTTAATACTTTGTCTGTTTGCAGCTGAAGATTTCTCCTAAATTCAGCAAAAGTTAGCATTATTTGCATATTTAAACATTTCAGAAAACTTGTTATATAAAAAATAAGTTTCCATGTACGTAATCAACTGGGGAAGTTCAATGTCAATATTGACTTCTGTTTTTTACGTATTGTATTTTCCCCACTTTATTTGATCCCGAACACGAGCTGAACAGAGTCAGTCGCTATTTGCAGAAGGGGGATGCTGATGGAGGCAATGTTGTGCATGTGCAGTCATCCAGGCTCCTTCGTAGACGCTTGATTTAGTCCTCGCAGCTTTATTGATTCCCGCACGATGGCCATTGAAGCTGGTGTTAAATCGTACGTAGTCACCGCACCCCCCCCCCCATGCTCGTCTTCTAATTGACGCGTGTTGCGTAACAAGGGCCAGTGTGAATGCACTCTCACATTTGATGAATACCCACTGACACAAAGCAAGATCTGATGACTCACACGCACAGAGCAGAGGATGGGTCCTGTGCTCGTCACGTCGTTAATGTTTCATTCCTTCACTCCTTCCTCTTGTTCCGCTTCTAAATCATGCATGTGAGTACGCTTGTAATGCACGTCCACACTCCCCCCGCCAATCTTTAAGCTCATCTTGCTATTTTCTAGTCATCTCGTCGTCCTGCGTCGTCGGACTGTGGACTGGACGCTTAATTTCAAGGGATTATAATCCGCTCGTCCCTGAACCGCAGCGACAAGCGCGTCATATTTAACTACGAATCCTTGGCGGCGGCAGGGAGTCCGTCAGAGAGAGAGAATTTAGGGAATGTTGGTTGAAATAATGCGCTACATGATTCACATGGATGCCATCCACACATGAATAATTCATTCTTGCAGTATTACACACCCCCCCCCCCCACCCCACCAACCTCATCACTGCTCTGACTGTTTCTCTCTTCCTTTTTCTTTCTTTGCTCTTCAACTTTTCGATTGTGTGTTCATGCTCTTACTCTTCCACTTAATCTCTCGCACGCTCATCTTTAAGAGTTTGGTTTCAGATGGGGGGGGGGGGGTAATGTGTTGTTCGGAAAGTATCAGAATTCATTTTTTTGTGATCAAATCCTTTCATTTTTCAAAACTTGGAGGTTAAATTGAGCATACAAACAAAATCATCGGCATTTACATAACTGCAATACTGGATATGGATCACAAGCACACGACGTGGTCATCTTGTCATTCATTATGACGGTCGTTAACCGCTCTTATTGCAGTCGATCAGTCGACTAATCGGCCGTTTTTAGTCTTAGTCGACTACGATTTCTTTAGTCGATTAGTAATTTTCTTGTGTTTTCAAGCTTTTTCATGCCTAATGACTTGTTTCCAATAAGGGTGTGTTGATTTTGAAACCTGATATATAAATAAAATAGTAGAACGGACCTTCCCATTCAAATCAACAAAGCAGGATAGTCAGAGCGATGGCCATTTTTATGTGTATTGTGGCAATTGCGACCATTGTATCGCGCTAACTTCCACATACAGTAAACTAAACCGACTTACGGCAAGAAGGAAAGTCTTTGAGGTGAGGTTTTGCAGTACTGACTAAAACGAGCAGTGGAGTAGTTACGTTACGAAGCGAAGAGCACCAGAGTAAATGAGTAAAAACAACGTAATGCTTCATCCACTCACTCTTGTCACAGCGTAGAGAAGCACATTGCTATCGCCACATGGGCGTCAACCTTGTTTGCCATATTTTCTCCGGTTCTGCCGAGTGAAGCCGATGTGGAAGTGTCTTCAAACTTGCATTATCTCTACTGACCATCAGGGGGCGACTCCTCCGGTTGCAAAAAGTTGTAGGATTGTATAGAAGTCTATGAGAAAAACTTCTTACTGGATTTATTACCTCAGTAAACATTGTAAACATGAGTTTATGGTCTCAATCTCTAGTTTTAAGTATTCTTCAATACAGCATGATGTTCATTTAGTACATTTAGTATAATTTGGCGGCGGCGAAATCACCAAACTTGAGGCTTCAAAACGACAAAAACCAGTGGGTGACATCACAATGATTAAGTCCACTTCTTATACCCAGTCTATGGTCCCTCCGCCTCACTCCCCACTGTTCTGGAGAAGAGCAACCGAGCTAACTAACTCGCCAGCCATCCGTCTGGAGCTGCGTTCGCTCGCTCTCTTCTCGGCCAACACTTAACGGCCCCACTGACATGTTTTTGTCGCCATATCAACAAACATTTTCTTTTGTACTCGTTAAATGACCACGGCAAACAGTTTAAAAGGCGTTCTACTCCTATTCTATTTCTATGGAGGGACCTTATGATTGACCATCTCTAGAGGCCAAACAAACATTCACAGAACGAGCATTCACATTGGACAAAAAGGGCACCGATGCCGAACAGACACCGCGTTATAGCTCGGCCCGAGGCAAAGCGTTCAAGAGCACTCGTCCACTAGCGACGGCACAGTACCATTATCTCACATCGTGTGGTGTACACACGCCTAAACCCTCCACAGTCCCCATGGAAACGGCCACTATGCCGTCTTTGATTGGCCCACAAACGTTTGTCCACAGCGCCGGTGCCCCCTTACACCTCTGATTTGAAGCTGCTGATTAAACGCCCTCCGCTTTGATTTCATGCTCGTACTAGTGTTTCGAGGGTTGCCATGGAGCACCCAGTAGGGTTGTGTTTCGCTAATGAATGAAGGCACTCGGCCGGGCACGCACTTCACAGTCACTGCTACACCGACTGGGCCCCTGCATGCTATTACCTCATTTGACTTGGCTCGGAAAAAAAGCCCAGCAGCACAAGCCTTGGCTGAAAACGTGATCATTTGAATCTCTTTGGCTCCGTCTTTCTCCGATTCTCTTTCTGTCCAGTAGTTCTTTCACTTTCTCCTGCTTTCCTTCCTCAGACACCAGTGCATCGCACACCGCCACCGCGGGATAAATGGGGGATTATGTCAAATGTGGAAAGAGGAAGAACGAGCTTCATGAGTTTTTCTGGGATCGGGTCAGCGTTTAAGTGGATCCCACTACTGCCTCAGCAGAGCACGGAAACTGTTGGGATGATTTAAGATTAAGCGCATTTCTCTGTCGTAGATAGTTATTCATTTACTTTCCAAAGATATAAAACTACTGAATTATGTATTATTAATAATAAATCGCACACCAGCAATTTAGTAAAAAATCTACATTGACACCAAAAGAACATGAATATAGTTCAAGTGTAAACCTTTTCTAAATGCAGCAACAAATGGGCCAAAACTTACAAATGTAGAAACGTGGAATTGAATGGAAAAGATCGGCTCCATTTCAACCAATACCTGATCTGCTTATTTAAGTCGATATCAATGTTGGGCAATGTGTTGGTAATAACCATTGGTAATAACAACAGTGAGAGTCTACAGACGTGCTAGCAGCTCTTTGTACGTACATCGTACATCGATGCTTTAAGCTAAAATGCTAGCGCACAAAACACGCTAACAGGCTTGTAATGACAATCTTAACGCGCTTATGTTTTAAATTAAAAAATGTAACAAATGCTATTCTGTGCATGTAAAAAAATAAAATAAAAACACTCAAGTTTTTCTGTGTTTTCTTTTGTGTGCGCAGATTCTTGTCGGAGAGCTGTGCGCCTTCTTCACCAAGGCAGAGGGAACCCAGGAGAAGACCGTCGTCACTGCAGACTGCTGCTTCTTCAACCCCCTGCTGAGACGCATGATACGCTTTCTAGGTGAACACGCTGTTTTGTATCACTCAGCCCCCTTCTGCTCTTTACAGGCAAGGAAAGGGCACTCTGCCGTCTAGGTGTGAGGTTTTTCACAGAGCGAGCGAGAGGCAAAATCAAACAGATCAAAACAACATGGAAGAAAAAGGTTATCAGAACGTGACCCGCTACACTTGAGAGTTTGTCAACCAGAGCTTGTGCTTGTAGCTGTTAATTGGACGATTGGATGAGGTAAGATATTCAGGATCACGGCAAGAAGACACTTGTGAATATTAAGCAGCCTGCAAATTTCAGCTGAGGTGGAAGCTTCTTCTCGCGATTTCACACCTCAGCTGATAATAATGTGTTGGGGCTATTTCAGGAAGGGAAAAACTTTTATCTCGCAGCACTGTTAACATGTGTTGAAATCGTTCAAACATCTAACTTGCTTTTCTTCATCTCCTTCAACCCTCCATCGGCGCTCGTCTCCTGCCCCAGGTGTCTACGCCTTCGGCCTGTTCACCACCACCATCTTCGTCAACGCCGGCCAGGTGGTGACGGGAAACCAGACGCCCCACTACCTGTCCGCCTGCCGGCCGAACTACACGGCGCTGGGCTGCCAGTCCACCATGCAGTACATCGCGGAGCGGCGCGCCTGCACAGGCAACCCGCTGATCGTCATGTCCGCGCGGAAATCCTTCCCGTCCAAGGACGCGGCGCTGAGCGTCTACTCTGCCGTGTACACAGTGGTAGGTTGGAGCCCGCTGGAGGTGATGCTTTGTGCTTCTGAGGGCTAAACCCGCACCGATGTTTTCACGTTTTCACTTTATTCTATGGGATTGAAGTGCAAAACATTTCTTGCTGAGAAACCAGCAATGTTGAGTGTTAGTGAAGCAGATCGATACAAAATTAGCGTAGCTTAGCATGAAGAATCAATTGCTTAATGCATACAAAAATGGAAATGGCAAAACAACAGTGTCTGTTATGTTGCAGGACTATTTCTTGGCCGGGAGTCTCGTTGTCACTGGGAGATTATCAGACAACCAGCGAAAAGAAAGAGCAGTGCTGGGAGGCGGATTTAGCTCACTTTGGAAAGATCTAAACTAGCTGTTTCACGTTTCCAGTCTTAATGCTAAGCTAAGCTAACCGGCTGCTAAACTGTAGCTTCAGACACGAGAGTGGTATCAATTCTCTCATCTAACTCTCAGCAAGAAATAAAGAAAGTATTGTCCAAAACCTCCAACTTTAACGTTGTCTGTTGGGATATATTCTGAGTGCACAGGAAGTGATGACTCATGAGCAACATGAAACTTTAAAGGTACCAAGACTTTATCTGTAGCCAGCTAGCAGCCTAGTATAAACTCCAGAACCCTCTTCTTTTCTTCTAACCTCAGTAAGTTAATGAATTGAAGTCATAAAGACTCAGTATAAGTATTGACTTTGCGAATGTTGAAACATTTTCAAATCGTGAGGAACACTTCTTTACCTTTATTCGTGCCAGCTAGATCAAAAAGTGTCTCCAGTATCCACCCTCATCTTTGCGTTTACTTCATCAGCAATTTCTCTAAAAATTCCATTTGTGTCCAGTCAAGAACAGTTGAATAGAATTAGAAGAATAAGTTATGTTTTCTTTGCTTCTGAAAAATCCAATGAGGTTATAACGACGCATACGTCCTCCCGTGTGCCTCTCTGCAGATGTACGTGACGCTGGTGTTCAAGACCAAAGGCACGAGGCTGACCAAGCCCACCATCAGCCTCACCCTGCTCTGCCTGGCCATGCTGGTAGGCGTGGTCAGGGTGGCCGAGTACCGCAACCACTGGTCCGACGTCCTGGCCGGATTCTTCACCGGCGGAGCCATCGCTGTGTTTTTGGTGAGCGCCTAGACCGGACAGGAAGTCATTATCCGTGGCAGGTTTACCACTCGCAATTCTTAGCCGTTTTTAAACAGCTGGTCTGGGAAGGATAAGTTAGCCCTCATATTAGAGTACAGTATGAATACAAGTAAATTGTTGTACATCTTTGGTGTTATCGTCCCTTAAAATAACGAGTAAGACGCAGCCCATATTTTGACTATAAATTCAGATATATTATCATCTTGGCCACCATGGGGTGGATGTTCCCGTTCTTAACAAGTATTTTAGCACAACTAGCTGATCATGCTCATGTTTGCAGCTGACGTTGGCGTGTGCTTTTTGCTTTCGGCAAAAATAAACAAGACTAACTCTCGAGACACCAGTTTTTACCCCCTGAAGAGTCCAATAGATTCCACCGAGCTATGATTCCCAGTGGGGGTTTAGCGAAGGGGTCAAATCTCACCACATCTCTCTTTTCTTCTCTCCCCCCCTCTCGCCTGGCCTCTGTCTCCTCCAGGTGACCTGCGTGATCAACAACTTCCAGCAGATGCTGCCCAGCCCTCCCCCGCTGCGCCCCCAGCGCCCCGAGTCCGTGCTGGGCATGCAGATGGTGACGCTGCCCTGTGTGGAGAGTCCACTTGAAAAGTTAAGTGGCCCTCAGGTAAGGGGCGGGGGTGGGTGCGAGGCACGCCTGCGCTCACTAAAGAGGGGCTGAGATGCACACCCCTTGTCTCTTACCTTGAATTCGTTCCCCCCCCCCCCAAGAATAAAACCCTGATCAAATCCCCAAACATGCATGCTCCAAGTCCCACCTGCACCCCCAGTACCAAAGAAAGCACCCAGGTGAATCCTCTAAATCTCCGAGCCTTGTCGTAGGCCGATAACATTTGTTCTAAAGGTGTGAAATGAGCCGCGGGTTCATTTCAGACAGAACAAAGATGTTTTACGTCGTAAAAGAGGCGCTGCCTCGCTGCTAAACTCCACGCTGTTACACATTTCCATCTCATCGGGGATTTAGAGAGTCACTTATCTCTTTGGGGTGACTCAGCAGTTTGGCTGACACACTCAAGGTTTTAATGTCCCATTCGGATGTAAAGCAAATGTAAAAAAACTGTGAATTCAGCTCAAGGGCCCCCCCTCGACATTTCATCGGCGCCGCATCTCCTAAAAAGATTTTATCTGGCGAGTGTTTCGGGAAATGTCTTGCGTCCTCTGTGGTCTGTCTCCGTCACTAACCCTCACCTGACTGCCTCTTCTCCTCTGTCTCCCACGTTGCCTCTCTCCTCCCAATCTGCTCCCTTGTCCCTCACTCTCCCTCCAGCATCCTGCGCTCTCCTCCTGCCCACCTTACAACGCCTACGTCCAACCATTCTAACCAACCTTCAACCCTTCGTTCCGCCCACCATCGCCCCCCCCCCCACTATCTCCGTCATCTGTTGCCTTATTTCTGTTTCCTGCTCGATTTTGCCTGTGTTACCCCTCTCCCCTTCCTCCTCCTCCTCCTCTTCCTCTTCCTCCTCATCAAGCGCATCACTCTTGATTATTCTTTTCTTCACTTTTCTCTCTCTGCCCCCATCCTCTCCCTCTCTCTCTCTCTTTCTCACTCCTCTCTTTCCCCTGCAGACTCCGCGTGGATCGGCGTTCACCGATGTCACATGACCATCAGCCCTATCGGTTCCCCGCCACCCCCGATGTCCTCATACCGTCTCGCTCCATTTCCAGCGAAGTCTAGACCAGCCGGAGCAGCACTCGCCGCGCTGCGCCGCCCATCCGGCCGGGCGGTACGCGACGCTGCAGCGCTCCTATTCCACGCAGGTCTAGACCTCTCACGCGATCCAGCACACACACACACACACACACCATCCTGCTGCCCTCTCAAACCCCCGGGGAACCGATAGGCAAACTCTTCAAAGACTTTTCTCTCTGCTGGACATTCAGCACAGAGTCAGGAACAGCTTCCTTTTTCTTTTCATTTTGTATAAGACTTTTCTCGGTCGTGTGACGCTCGCTTTCGTCTTCAGTGGCGTGCTCTCCTGAAGGAAAAACACTTCAAACTGTGACCACTGAGAATGTCCACTGCTTTTTTAGTTTTCAACATCATGAACGAGGTCTCGCCCGTTCGAAGGAGGCTAAACGTGACGGGGAAGTCCCCGTGTGACTTCGCCGTCTGCTGTCAGGAGGGGACGTGTTGGACCAAAGAAGCCCTCTGAAGGATGCGCGTGCTGCTGAGATTCAAACCCTTCAAAACAAAAATACCCGACATCCTTTTAGCAAGCCATATACACACACACACACACACAAACACACTCGCACACACGCAAACATACTCGCACAGTAGTGTGAGTAGCAGTGCCCTTGTCAGCTCCACATGCGACTTACACAGATCAAAGAATCCATTTCATATCTCTCAGCAGACACCAGATAACAGCAAACAGGAGGAAAGTACAGACAAGATCATCACTTGGCTATTTTCTTCTTTTTTTCTTCTTCTTCTTCTTCTTCTTCTTCTCCTTCTTCTTCTTCTTCTTCTCCTTCTTCTTCTTCTTCTTCTTCTCTCAGATGGTTGCAGCTTTGCCCAAAAAAAGAAAGAAAACTGATGGCAAATGCAAACACATTTGATAAGACAAAGCCGAGCTCCCGACTGCAGGTTGGCATATAAAGTGCATCACATTCGGGAGCAAATGTTTGTTCAGTTTTGTATTCTTCTGAGACCAGGAGCTTTCATACTAAACACTTCCTGTAATGCCGACAGACCTTCTTTTTTCTCATCGCTCACCCTGAACTGGAGTTTTCTTTCTCGCCGAATCCTGGTGAAAGACGATGCGACGAACTGGCCGAGTCGTGTAACTATTGTGATTAACTTCTGAGATTTTATCAACAGATTTATTTATTGACATGTACATACGGTGTGGTTGCAGTGAGCGCTCCATGTGGCGTGACAGTTTTGCTGACTTTGATTTGCACACTCCCTCAAATCCATGTTTTTTTATTTTTGTTTTTGTTTTTCATTCACCCTTCTCCCCACACATCTTTTTTTACAACCTCTGTTTCGCTCCTCTGTGGTATCTTGACTGTAATACCATCACTGTGCTGTGAAATGTTTCCCTCTGCTGGACGACACACACACACACACACACACACACAAACACAAGAGTAAAGTCCAGTTTCACAGAGCACATGCGTATTCAAACACCTTCAAAAGCACACACAAGCACAATCACACACACACACACACACACACACGCACAATCACACACACACCCCTTAATCCCCTTTCTAACACTGAAACCTGTTTGTATGATGTTGTACATAAATCTTTTTTGTATGTATTGCGAAGATAGAGAACCGTGTGCATGAAGGTGCTGAACCGCTCTGGACCAACAGCGGTTTGAAAACACCGGCTGACTCCCTCCTTAGTTAAAAGTCACGGTCTGTAAGACGCTGTGTGTTCGTGAGGTTATGAACTCCAAGCCCTTTCTGTTTGGAATTCTCATGTGAGCATAAACGGTGGATGTGAACCACTTTTCATGTCAAATCTCCGGACGCGTTCGCGGTCTCGTGTTCAGCAGACGGCCCAACGTAAAAGTCGACGAAGCTAGCATACTCATAAGTTAGCATAAGCTAACGGTGATGCGACAAGTCAAAGCAGCACTCAGTGAGTCAAGCTGTGAACGCAGCACGTCCAGCAGACACGGAGCAACGTGAGCGTTCTTTTGGAGTCACGTTTCTATACTACGGTCCCACCAACTTCTGAGAGCAATATCTGGCTCTTTAGCTGCTAAATAAGAGTGTGTTTCGAGCCGCTCTATTTCTGTCCGAACCAGTCTCGGGTCTGAGAGAGTAGTAACCGAAAGCACTGTGTCACTCTGTCACGCAACTGTTGTTACCACGTTGTGACGAAATTATGTGACGAAATTAACAAACTCATAATTTTCATGTATTTTTACACAATATTTTCAGTCAAAGGAACTTTGAGCGTCAATTAGGCCGAACCCGACCTGAGCTCCATTTGTTAATGTTTGTCCGAACACCGTGTCGGGTCTCCGCGCTCCGCACTGCGAAATGCTCCAACTATCAGCTAACTTTATCCGTCTGTCGTTTGGTGCTAATAAACTTATCGATTAACCGCTTTAAGAAATGTAATCTATGAGCTGTGTGGTTTTGTTGGAAGTCTCTGGAGTCCCCACATTTCTTTTATAATCTTGTTAGCGCAAGATAACGTTAGCTAACACGTCCTGACCAAAAATCACTGAATGCTGCTTTAATGTCCATGTTGTACTTTTCTTAGCTGGCCTAATGTTGCCTTTGTTGACTTTTACATTTGGCTGTGTGAGCTGACATGAGATCGGGAACGCGACAAAAAAGAAGGGAAAATTGCATTCACGTCCACAATTATGTTTTTATACGTAAAAAAAAAAGTAAAATTTTCTCTGAGCCGGGAAGTTCCTTGTTGTTGTTCTGACATTTCTACCGAGCCACGACCACAACAAGTGGTTGCATGTGCAGCACAGCCGTCAAGAGTATGTCCGATAAGCTCTGTTATCTCGGAAAAGATTAGACCGAGCGTCTTCAACTTTGACTCGTCATAAAAACAGTGACCTTCTGGCGAGTCAGCGCACAAACACCACGGCACCTGCAAAGTTGTGAATTTGAGTCAGACTCATGACCTTTGTCGCATGACGTCCCTTCGTGTCATATCCGTCCCGTTTGCTCTCCAGCCTTCAGTGTCCCTCAGAAGCAGAAATGCCTTAAAAACTAAACCTAATGGAAATCAAACAGAACATCAAGTTACATTGACAGCTTGTAAATGTGTGTGTTTTCAGTGCAAGCTTCTCATCCAAGCAAAATCTCAGCAACTCTTGGCCAATTGCAGTCGGTCGGTATCTGAATCGGTGTTCACTGTGTGAGCGCTGCTTCGGCACAAGGAATGCTCCAATGAGATGCGAGCACCAAAAAGGGAAACCGCCGCGCAGAAAGAGTCCGATTTCTCTTCAGGTCAGAATAACGTTCTCCTCCAGGTTCAAACCGTCAAACACCGCGGCTCTCCTTCCCTCTGAAGTCTGCCGCGACTCATGTTTTACATCAAAGAACAAACACGCTGCGGTTGACTGACGTGAAATATTTTTTAAAAAGCACCAGACTCCTTTCAGATCTGCAACTCTGAGGGAGAAACACGTTTTCCTTTGATCCTGTTGCAGCAAACCCTCTGTTTTGTCAAGATTTGTGTGACGAGAACAATAAATGGATATTGCAATAAGAAACGCTGTCAGCGTGCACCGTGTGATGTGTTCAAGTATTCATGCAGTCATTTGGTGGGATGTGTTCATCTTGTGTAGTCACACACAGGTGTGTGTGTGTGTGTGTGTGTGTGTGTGTGTGTGTGTGTGTGTGTGTGTGTGTGTGTGTGTGTGTGTGTGTGTGTGTGTGTGTGTGTGTGTGTGTGTGTGTGTGTGTGTGTGTTTCTAGTTAGTTGTTGAACTCCTCAAAAACTCACAACAACCCAGAACTATTTGACAACAATTGGAGCTCCTCGTTTGAATCAGAACATCGCAGCTAAAGTGCTTTTGGACAAAAGGTTTGTTGAATGTTGAAGAGAAACCATGTGATGAATTTAAAGACTCCACACCGTGACCGCATTTTGATCTTTGATGGTACCAGAAGCAGTGGCGGCTGGTGGAACATGTTCTAGGTATGGGCTGTGCCACATCCAATCAATTTCAGCAAACATCCCAGAATGATTGAATGCAAAACAATGAAGGTATCAAACACGTATTACTACTTTGCAGTTAAATAGTTAACCTTTATTCCAACATGAAAAAAGCAGAAAATAACACTTTGATAAATACGTCAGGACATCTTATTTTAGTCACCCTCACAGAGAATTCAGTATAATATAATAATATACATATCATATAATATTCACTATAATATAATAATGTATATCATATAATAACATATATATCATATAATAATATTCACTATAATATAAAACACACACACATATATGTATAATTATTTGTAACTATGAATTGTGAAACCACTTGTGTCCGTTGTCTTACATTGTTCGATTCCTCGTCTGATTTCATGGTCTCAGCGATGTACTTCACCCTTCAATGACGCTGCCAACATCCGGCTTTTTGCCGATGGGAGGTAGGTGACACTGGTGGGGGTGGGGTTACCTGCGGGGGAGAGACAGGTCATACTTGTGGTCATACATATTAATCATCAACATGATAATAGTACAATGCAGAGAGAAACGGCATCCTGGTAACCTTTAAGTGTATTTAGCTTTTTACTAATAAAGCTGATGTGTCATTCATTTTTTTGCAGCCTTGCCTGAGATGTCGGAGATGTCCATGTCGGTGGGGAACAACCTCTTCTGCCGGATCTCCTGACTGGGATGCTTCATCGTCGAGAAGAACATCATGTTGGGAACGGTTTCGATGAAGACCTGAGACACAAACACAAACAGATGCATTCTTTTCATTCAGTCACACACAACACATTCTGAAATCATCACGGGTATAAAACTCTGGGTGGTGCGTGTTGATGACGATGACGGTGATGATGATGGAGGCGATGGCGAACACCATCGTGAAGAGCATGTATACTTCCCGATGAGCGGCACGGCGCTGGAGGTGGAGGGGATCAGCTCCACGATGACCAGCAGGAAGACGGTCACAGACAGCAGGACAGAGATGGACAGAGTCGTCTTTTAACCAGAGAGACACGGAGACGGACATTCAGGCTACTTTTAAACAGCTCTTACAGTAGAAATGGTGGCAAGTTACGGCTCTACAGGCAAAGTGATTATGCTCTCATGTTACAGAATAGCAAGCTCATGTAGTACAAGCACATCCCAGTGGATTCCATGTGTTTTCCATGTATGAAAGTGTCATAACCTACTTTATTGAGTCACACCGTCAAGGTTTATTTGGACAGGTTTCCGTGCACGTCTACGTACCGGAGTCGGTGGGCAGGTAGAAGACCAGGCCGGTGAGGAACGAGAACAGCATGCAGGGAATGATGACGTTGACGATGAAGTAGAGGCAGATGCAGCATCAGGAGGTGGGAGGTGATGTCGAGATATGGCGTGTCGGGGCAGCAGGTGTAGTAAACCCAGTGTTTCCAGCTCCGGTAGTCCTTTAGCACCCATTCACCAGACTCCATGAAGTTGCTGAGGTCAGGCCGATCATTGTCCTAGAAGACAGAGGAGTATAGGAGGTAATGCACCGCAGCAGAAAAGGGCCTTAACGGTGAAGGTATTCAGGGGTTACATGCTGTAAACTACAGTTTGATGACAGGAGTCATAGGATGGTTAATACATCTGTAGTATTTGAAACCACAGCTTCACACTCATCTGTCTACATAACCCTGTGAATATATATATTATATATAAGTCACACTCACTGGGTTGATGACGACCAGCAGTCCGTCGTAGGTCCAGGTGCCCTTCAAACAGGTGCTCCAACAGGACTTTGGTTTCGTGGATGATGGCAAAGTCGCCGTCAGCGCTGAGGAAGAGGAAGACGGGGACAAAGGGAGAGTGTGAGAGAAGCATGCGAGGCATTTGGACGTATAGGTGTGTGTGTGTGTGTGTGTGTGTGTGTGTGTGTGTGTGTGTGTGTGTGTGTGTGTGTGTGTGTGTGTGTGAGTTTGAGTAGTGTGTGTTTACTTGTTGTACAGCACCAGGTCTGGTTTCCATATGTCAGGTGAAGGGACTCTGATCTTCCTGATGCCTCCGTATTCATCTGGATTCCAATTCAGGTTCACATCGAGCCATTGCTGAGGTGAAAATCAGGGAAACTTGAGATCATTTTGTCTACTAGTGTACTGATGAAGCCAAGTTTAGTTGTTTTTATTCCCAGAATTAATACATTGTGAAAATACAAGTTGTCATGTACTGTATATATCACAGCAGAAGAAACACAAATCTTGGAACCTCCAGTAGTCACCATGTCATAAACCCTCCCTTCTTTCTATTTCAACGAGTTGACACAACAAATATTCGTTTGTGATACTATTTCTGTCATATATTCATCAATAAAAAGCATATAAATACACGATAATGGGCTACCAGTTGCAACTACATCCAAGTATGGAAATTAAACAGCAGATGAATTATTAAATA
The DNA here is from genome assembly GCF_949748355.1 of Melanostigma gelatinosum. Lineage (NCBI taxonomy): Eukaryota > Metazoa > Chordata > Actinopteri > Perciformes > Zoarcidae > Melanostigma > Melanostigma gelatinosum. The sequence continues at coordinate 8,696,567 of NC_136646.1, forward strand.
TATGATTTATAATATTTGAGTGACTGTATTTTGGGTGTCACATGAACTTTAATGGCATTCATTTCTAGGGAAATGAATACTAATTAATTAATCCATTCGTCAATATCCTGTTAAATCGACATACTTGCAATGTGGCGAACCCTCTGAGCATTGTCATTAGAATTTTCTAAATATGTAGTTGGCATATATTTTTGGTTTTCCTGAATTCAACAGTCACATTTACCTGTTTGAGATGAACATTGCTGGTCACAATCTGGTTAACTTCATCCTGAGAGAAGCAGAAAAAGACAGAATAAAGAAAACCAGTCAGAGACGAGTAAGACAGTCATGAGAGATTTCAGGACAAAATACAACCTGCACGCTTGTAACCATTTGTTTGATGTTTTTATGGACAATCTGTGGCATTTTAACAATAAAAAAGCACATTCAGAGGCAAACATCCTGTTATATTAATGGTCAATCTGTAATGTGAATTCAACATTTTGACACCACATATTCAAAGTGAAAGGTTGTGGAGATAGTCACAGCCGCCTTAATGTTAAAAGATATGCCAGCAACGTCACAGGTTGTTTGGGTGTACATAACTGCTAATGTTCATGTTAGAAATAATTAGAAGCAACGGTCAAGCGCTACTTGCTGGCAACAAAAGAAATGTGTGGATAATTCTGGATGAACGCATGACACAAAGCACCCTCAGTTGTACTTCATCATTACTATACAACAGAAGACAAGTGACCGGATAGAACAGCTTTAAAATGGTGGATTAAGTCAAGTACATGTCATGCGCATGCTCACAGCCCGTTAGCAGGTGGACACAAATGTATCATTGTTTTTTTCATTTGTTTGGCTAATTGCTAAAGTAAGTGCTGCTGACGTCACCGCCCCGCGCTCGTCATCGTTCTAGGATGTAGAATGTTGAGAATGTAGAATGTAGACACTGTCTGTCTGTCCTTCTGACCTTCTGTCTGTCCTTCTGTCTGTCTGTCTTTCTGTCCATCTGTCTGTCCTTCTGACCTTCTGTCTGTCCTTCTGTCTGTCTGTCTTTCTGTCCATCTGTCTGTCCTTCTGACCTTCTGTCTGTCCTTCTGTCTGTCTTTCTGTCTGTCCTTCTGTCCTTCTGTCTGTCTTTCTGTCTGTCCATCTGTCCTTCTGTCTGTCTGTCTTTCTGTCTGTCCATCTGTCCTTCTGTCTGTCTGTCTTTCTGTCTGTCCATCTGTCCTTCTGTCTGTCCTTCTGACCTTCTGTCTGTCTGTCTTTCTGTCTGTCCATCTGTCCTTCTGTCTGTCCTTCTGACCTTCTGTCTGTCCTTCTGTCTGTCTTTCTGTCTGTCCTTCTGTCCTTCTGTCTGTCTTTCTGTCTGTCCATCTGTCCTTCTGTCTGTCTGTCTTTCTGTCTGTCCATCTGTCCTTCTGTCTGTCTGTCTTTCTGTCTGTCCTTCTGACCTTCTGTCTGTCCTTCTGTCCTTCTGTCTTTCTGTCTGTCCATCTGTCCTTCTGTCTGTCCTTCTGACCTTCTGTCTGTCCTTCTGTCCTTCTGTCTGTCTGTCCTTCTGTCCTTCTGTCTGTCTGTCTGTCCTTCTGTCCTTCTGTCTGTCTGTCTTTCTGTCTGTCCTTCTGTCTGTCCTTCTGACCTTCTGTCTGTCCTTCTGTCTGTCTGTCCTTCTGTCTGTCTGTCCGTCTGTCTGTCCTTCTGACCTTCTGTCTGTCCTTCTGACCTTCTGTCTGTCCTTCTGTCCTTCTGTCTGTCCTTCTGTCTGTCCTTCTGTCTGTCTGTCTTTCTGTCTGTCCTTCTGTCCTTCTGACCTTCTGTCTGTTCTTCTGTCCTTCTGTCTGTCCTTCCGTCTGTCTGTCCTTCCGTCTGTCCTTCCGTCTGTGTGTCTTTTCCACTTTTAGGTCATGTGATTACATCTCGGACCATCTCCATGACAACTGAGCAAACTTTATCTGCTGATGGAGACCATGCTTCCAAATAAATCTAGTAAGTGGACCTTGTAAGATTTTTATTATCAAAACTAGAGAATACTCCAGTGCAAGTCCTGCATTCAAGATCCCACCTCAATAAAGCGCCGCACAGTATTAGCAGCAAGATGTCAAATATAAGGAAGTGCTGATATGACGTTATTCGATTGTTAATACTGATACATCAATGTGTGAGCAGCATTTTACCGTTGTGGCTGGATAAGGGGTTTGGTCCAAAGTGTCACATGATAAATCTGAAGGGTCGTGAAATGATTAACGGAAGAGGAAAGAATCTCTCTGTCTTTTACTTGCACTCGAATCATGTTGTTGTAATAAATCTTTGCTGGAGGTGGAACTTGACATCTGACACGTGACAAGGAGCCTCAGCCACAATACAAAAACGTAAGCACCGGATTCATCTTTAATGACTTGTATTATACGAGTGTAATATGTATCGTATGTAAACATCTTAATCTGTGAGGTACCTTGTAACCATAGCTGTCAAATAAATGCAGTGGAGTGAAGTTGTATCGAATGAATACACTCAGTAAAGTACAAGTACCTCAATTGTTGAGTAAATCCAATTTCCATTACTGTCATCATTGGCGCTCCAGTGATTTGCAGTGCATAAAGTAGAGAAACAGATTTGAAAAAGATAAAAATCGATGCAGCAGAGGCCGAGATATTCTGACTTTAGTTTCAAAATCACATCTTACACTTGATAATGACATCATTGAAGTTATATTCTCATCATATAGTACTCTCCACGAGTGGTAAACTCACTGCAGACCTACAGTATGACCCTCAGGATAAAATAGAAAGTTAACAGCAGAAGTACTCTCCATCCTGACCCACCATGTGTGAGGTTAAGTGGGCTCAGCACTGCCATCGTGTGGTTTAATGTGTTCTCACCCACCACACGCCGTAGATGGATCCGAATCTTGGTAATGAAGCACGAATACGAGGGCAGATTTGTAATATCGCAGCATATTGAATATGCAACATGATATAACGCTCCTTTGCGGATTATTAAAAAACAAGTTGAATTGTAATTTATGCAGGTTAGGAAATAACGAGATGAAACCAATTCACATGAGATTTAAAAGATTAAAAAGCAACATCCACTCTCACTTTGCTGTCCACTGACTCTAACACACCAGCCTGTTAGGAACCTCCACGTGACTCCCTGTCAGGGTTATGCATTGGCAGGTTAAATCCACAAGATGGCAATGCACATCATAGACATGTGCTTGTATACGTTTTGAAAGGGGGGGGGGGGGGGGGCTACCGAGACACAATCCCAACCCAGCACTCATCTTTTCAGAACATCAGAGAGGCCTCTCAAGCTGTGTCACGAAACCAAGGGGAAACAATCACAGCAGCTAATGAGAAGATGTGCACCTGTGTACGCTAATGAGACGTAACGACCTCCATTTTCTTAATGTCACAGATAATGGAAGGAATTACTTATACATCTTCGTTCTGCATGCTAGCGTTCCATAAGCGGTGCCTCTTTGACTCGTTTTTTGGGGGAATTTGCAGCCATAAAACACACAGAGAATTAGGGCGATGTGCTAAAAGAAACCTCACAGTACAGCTGACACTAATTGGAGCCGGCTTAATTCTGCAGACTTTCGAGAGAAGCACCTGAAATCTCCTGAAAACAGAAAAACTCCGCTTGACTGAATTTAAACGACCACCAAACATCCCAGTCAGACAGGTTCAAAGGATGATGCTGTTTCCTCGGTCTTTCTCGGTCTTTCTGCCTCTTTTTTTCTGTCTTTCTCTCGTCCTACAGGCCTTCATTAGTGTGGGCAGCACAACTCCCTCTGTTAGTTTGTTGGGAATTTTAATTCCACCGCGTTCCTCCCCGCATTACAATCACAAGGGGGCTTTTCTGGTAAATCTTGGTTATTTTATTTTTCAGCGCGCTGGTTGTGAAGGTGAACGTGATCAGTGTGACCAAACGCTTCAATAGCTGAGTGATTTGACAGACTGCGAATGAAGGTGCATGTGATGGGAAGAAGCCACAGAGAAGGAAAAAAAAGCACCAGAGAATAAGATGGAAGTGATATTTCTTAGAGAGTAATCATATTCTGCCTCTGTGCAAATGAAAATGTGAGATATTATGGTCTTTCTCTGAGTGCATTACTGTGAGTCTGTATGAGGCAGCATTTTAGAAGAGGACCATAAAGACTAAGCACCATTAAATGAAGATGGTGGGTAGATGTATAGAGTCAATGTCTTTACATTCGACTGAGTGAAAGTGTATGAAGTGGAGTAAACTGTGTTTATCTGCTCTCACGCAAGCTGTGATTGTTAGCATGTCCGGCTAACTAGCTAATACCGACGGTACGGTAGCATACGAGCTCCAAGTTACTACATGGCTGTTTGTAACTTGTAACCCCCAAACTAATGTGGGGTTACAACTTTCATTCCAACATTTAAAGAAAAAAGCACTGTTCACAATGTGTTAGTATTTTATCACTGTATGGACCCGTGGCCTGGATGCTAACGGAGTTTAAGCTAACGATTGTAGCTCTCTCAGTTCACCAGCACAATTGTTACACAACGGCGTTCAGTTTGCCAGACACCTTGGTTTGTCAAGTCATCATCCTAAAAGTCTTTTCTCTTGTACTATTAAAGCTGAAAATATACTGTTTGAAGATAGGTAGAAGTGGCCCTGAACTTATATTTTTTGGTTGTCATACCTCACTGCAACACAGCGCTGTTTCTTTATTTCCATGTCTTCTAGATGCTATAGTCAGGATGCTGACTTTTTGCGTCTTTAGCCACAGCCTTTTATCTCGTATGTTATTTAGTTATTTATTATTTATATATAAGTATGATATATCAGTTATTTATCTTGTTATTTACAAGATTCTTTTTTAAAAACAAGTCAAAATTAAAGCCAATCACGCTAGCTAGCTAATTAGGCTGACGTTAGCTACATGAGCTGCTGTCCCGAGCTAACGTCAGCCTAATTAGCTTGCTAGCGTGATTGGTGGATCACATCAAGGTATTAAAGAAATGCAACAATTTAGTTCATTTTCATCTCAAATGCAGCCGTGGGTCCCGGTTTATATGCTCATCCCCGTATACATTTCTTTCTTTTTTTTACAGCAGTGCAAGCAAGCAGGTGGCAGGAAGAGGTGCAACAGAAAATCTATAACAACCAGACAACGGGGCATTCCCACTCGAATCTCAAATTCCAGCCCCACTCCGTCTCGTCTCCTGTCTGCCTCCCTCTGTCGGGATGCGGGACCTGTTTCTAAAAGCAGGTGCTGTGGGTCCGGGGCCCATCAGTTTCCCCTGACAGTTTGGAGGTGAGGCCCAGTCAGCTGAAGCGCTCCATTGAGGAAGTCGCACATGTCATCATCGTGGTTAAGTGGAGGAGAGGAAGGGGAGAGACAAGCCGGATGAGTCATGATGGGACAGACAGAGACGTGGAGGGGAGGGGGAGGAAGAAGTGTGTGTGTGTGTGTGTGTGTGTGTGTGTGTTGAATTTGTATAGAAAGGAAGCTACAGAGCAGGTGTAGAGCAACTTATTATGTTCCTGCTCCTCGCCCTTCTCTTTACATGAAAAATAATGCACACACACACACACACATGCACACACGCACACGCACACGCACACACACACCAGATGTCAGCACAATATTAATTTAGTTAAATTATAATTGTTCAGGCAGAACTACGTACGGGCTGACTCAATGAAAATACACATAACCGTGAGTTATTGATTTTGTGTTATGTGCAGAGGGCGTGAAATACATTGAAAGTGTTACCGCGGCGTCAAGCGAAGTGCCCGGCGCCGACAGGAACACAATGTACACACTTAAATCCCCCCCCCCCTCCCTTCGGAACATGACTAGCAATTACAGATGCCCGTCGAAAAACGCAGGAGGATTCAATCAGGCAAAGTTGAGAACTCGTGTCCACGTGGTATAGCTGGCGGGGGTGGGAGGGGGGTTAATTAATAAGTATACTTGGCTTTAACCAAGCGTGCAGGATGTTGAAGGGTTGAGGGATAATGCTTGTTTAGATACACGGGGCGCGGTGTCCGCAGATAATGTCTTCATTAACTATTGATGCGCTCGCACACGCGGGCAATCGCCCCCCTGTATCCCCTCCAGTGGGGGGGGGTGCACCTCCCCCCCCACCCATGTTTTTTCACACCTGTACCCTCCTCCCTCTTCCCCCGCTCGCCATCCACTTCCGTCATCTCTGTCTTCATTCCCTCCTTCTATCTCTCCCTCTCTGTCTTTCACTTGAACATAAGCACAAGGAACACACCGCTCGCCCATCCTCCCTTCCCAACACCCCCCGCACCCCCCACACACACACTTTCCACGCAGCCATTCACTCCTTGCATTATCTTTCCCGGAAATTGCATTTCCAGCACAGCCAGGGCCCCATTATGAAGAGGGAGCGACATGCTGTAACCTTTTTAAAAAGCCATTAGTGATGCACCTGCCCCTCCCCCCCCCCCCCCCCTCCCTCCCTCGCAGCACCCCACCCCTCAGACCCCCCGCCGGCCCTCACCCTTCACACACGCTTCATCCCTCTCCCTTGCCTCACCCTCCCTGACCCCCTCCCCAACCTCACGGCAGCTGTAATGTCATTAGGGCCGCTTCCACGGCCATTACTCCCCCTCTGGCCGAGCGCGGAGCAGATGCAGAGGGGGAGCGGCGCCGGGGCAACGGTTGCAGCGATAAGTGTGCAAACGGTCGGGTGTAAAGGAAGGCCTGCAGGGGGACGGACAGGATGGATGCGTGGAGGAATAAAGATGAATGCGCAGGGTTTAGATGCGACAGCAACGAGAGCAAGAGAGGAGAAGGGAGTGCAATCGATAAAAGGTAAACAACAATGAACTGTCTATCTCTCCATCCCAGGCTCCCTTCGTCCCCCCCCCCCCCCCCCTGTCTAAACACAAACAGCAACTGTAACACCAGACCTGGGTGTCACGCTCGCCACGCACAAATATGCAAACAGACACGCGGCGTAAACTACACACACACTCGGCGGCAACAACTCAATACGCGCAGTCAGCGGCGAGGAGCACCATTGTTGTTGCACTTGTCATGTAGTGTTGTAGTCGTGGACCACATTGGCTGCATTAATCGTCCAATTAGAATGCAGAGACGAGCTGGGGAGAGCAGCGAAGAGGGGAGTGGAGTGCCATGGAGCAGTGGAGAGGCAGAGCGAGGGAGAGAGAGAGGCTTGAGACAAGCCAGGCACACAGACAGACACTAAATCCAATTGCATGGGCAGGTTCCAGGAAGTGGAGGATAGTGAGATGGAGGAGGAGGTGGTGAAGTAAAAAGTACCCCCCCCCCCCTTCTTCTTCTCTACAGCACACAGCAGAGCATTGATACAGCAGCTGTAGCTTAACTGTACTGTACAAGCCTTACACAACACACCTTCAGCCCACTGACTGACTGTCAATGTGATGGAGGTGCTGCACTACGCCGAGGCATCGGAAGGGGAAACCCAAAGGACACAAATCCATAAAAAGAAAAAATAACAAAGAAAGCCACTGTATGTTTTATGATTCCGCCCACTTCATAAAAAGCCCACTGTCACACAGGAGGGTGTTCATTAAAGTAATCATTGGCAGGATGACGGCGCTGTACGCAGTGTATGTTCATAAGAATATCTCACATGGGTCTATTTGTTCACGCGGCTAATGTGATTCTAATGCTCGGCAACGTATCGATCAGAACCGCGTGAGATGTTGGAGTAGGTTTAAATGATGGCCGGAGCTGGCAGTGAGGTTTGTAATCCTCCATACAAGTCCCCTGTGTCTACTGGACGCTAACAGGGCTTGATTCACTTCACAGGAAGTCATGAGGTCACCATCCTCCCCACACTCTCTTTCTTTATCTATCTATCCATCTATCCATCCATCTACAGTGGTAGATGAAGCATTTACATCTTTTACGTCAGTAAAAGTAGCAAATGTAGCTGTACTCCATTACATATCTAACTCGAAGCTGTTTGATATCTTAGGAAACATACTTTTTGTTCCTCTCTTGCAGAGAGTTAGATGAGAAGATTGATACCACTCGCTGTACGGTAAATGTGAAGCTACAGCCAGCAGCCTGTTAGCTTAGCTTAGCATAAAGACCGGACGTCCTGTCCAAAGGTATAGAAAATCCACCTACCAGCACCTCTAAAGTGTTGCGTCCCGTGTGTTTAATCCAAACAAAATTGTGTTTTTTTATTTCCCTCTGTTAATGCTAACGCTAATGTAAGCTAGCCAGCTTTTGGCTGTCGATGAAAGTGTCATCAATCTTTTCATCTAAATCTCGGCAAGAAAGCCAACACAGTAAATGTATTTCTCAGAGTGTTGAGTTATTGCTTTAACCCTTTAAAGCTGCATCATGTTTTAAAATGATCTTTGTATGTTTTGATCACAAAAACTTGCTCTATCTAGCATAGCTTCGCTTAGCTTAGCATAAAGACTGGAAACTTTGTGGAAACCGTCCTGTCCAAAGGTATAGAAAATCCACCTACCGGCACCTCTAAAGCGTTGTGTCCCGTGCGTTTAATCCAAACAAAAAGGTGCGTAAATAATGAAGCATTGTGGTTTTATGGCCGTTTATTTACCCCCATTCATGCTAATGCCAATGTAAGCTAGCCAGCTTTTGGCTGTCGATGAGTGATACATCAATCTCCTCGCCTAACCCTAAATACAGTGAATGTAAATCCCAAATTGTTGAAATATTGCTTTAACCTTTAAAGATGCATCATCTTCATATGTTTTGATCGTACAATGTGATCTTCAAAAGAACCTATTAGCTGTCAAATTGAAGTGGTAGATTAAATATCCCCTTGAATTGCAGTGGAATAGAAGTATCAAGTTGCACACAATGGAAACACTTAAGACCTTTCAGCCCATATGAGCTTCTATTCATCTATCTATCTGTCTTTTAGATAGAGAAAATATTCTCTCCTTCTATCGCCCATCTCTCTCCACCTAACTCCAGCAACCCCGTCCTCTCCTCCTCCTCTCCTCCTCTCCTTCTCTCCTCTCTCTCCAGCCACTGACACCAAATCCCACAACAGACGCCCTGCTGATCGATACCATGACATCATCAGGCGTGGACATCATCAGTGGGCTGTGGGCGAGGTGCTGACCTGAAACACACACACACACACACACACACACACACACACACACACACACACACACACACACACACACACACACATGCAACAGGACCTGAGGGACTGAGCCAAGCTGAGCTTCCTCACATCCCCTCCCAACCCTCCTAACCTCTTGCCTGCCTGCCAACGCTGTTGCTGCTGTAGTAAATCTGACAGATGACAGGCCCTGGACCTCTTTCACACACACATAAACACATGGACACACACCGAGCTGAAAGACAATGTGTACGTCCCCCCCCCCCCTTGAGTGGCTGATGGGTCTAAGTGCAGTCGAGACGAAGCACCGCACTCTGAGTCTGTCAAACCGCACTGCAGCTGTCATATTTGCACCATTTCACCCTAATTATCAGGATAAATGGAAAACAAATATAATTGTGAGTGAAGCATTGGATGTCGCTCTATCCCTCCTCTCCGCTGGTCTGTCTTACAACGAAACCTTTTCATTCCAAGCTTGACTGACTGACTGACAGACTGACTGACTGACTGACAGACCTGCTTATTGGCCGACCGGGCCTGGACGCTACATGTACACACGGTTTTATGTCGGCGCTACTCGTGTGAAGTAAAGTCGATAGCCACAAAGCTGAAAACACCTCCCAGTCAGTTTTGAGTCGGCTGAAAAATGGGGAGAAATCGCTCCATGTTTGTGGTTGCGGGCTCGGCGGCGCATTTCAGCCTTGAGACAGACGAACGGATTTGGGACGTACAGACAGACAGGTGGGAGGGAGGGCCCGGGCTGTGATTTCTTTTATGGCATAGAAACATCTGTAAAATGTTGTGTATCTGCAGGACGGGGCTCAGATTTTTCAGCAATGTCGTTTGACATCCAGGACTCCTATAAAATACATTGAAACATCGGTAATGTTTTGAATTACTGCCTGCAAAATGTTAATGTTTTGTACTGACAGGATACCAATAATATACTTGCTGCGTGTACTGGTGGGTAGAGGGGAAGCACTGCAGGGAATAAGAGGGTAATAAACTTGTGTTTAGGAGGGGACCTAGAAAACAAATGGGACCCTAAGTACTTTTCTAATTAGCCTATCGGACTTTATGTCTTTTCACTATAACTCCTGCTGCGTACCATTTCCTGACGTCGGAAAGTCTGACAAACCCCAAACGACCACGACCTCCAAAATTCAAGATGGCTGCCCCGCGCCTCACCAGTAAAAATGCTGCAGTAATATGCTGTTCATGACTGGTGTCTCGTTAGATCAATCGTACACACAGTACTGTCCAACTTCTATCTGTGGACATGTTGCTTCCAGTGATGCCTTGTTATCCACTGCTATTGCTAACAAGGGCTAACAAGCGCTAACCTGGCTGGAGCGAACCCTGTGAAGTTTTCCAACTGTTTTTGTACTAGAACGCGACCAACTCGGGTTCGACGTCATTCTCAGCTCCGACTTCCGATTTAAATGGAATGCAACATGTGACATGAAAAGGAGCCATCAGTGTATCTCCCACATCCACTTATATCCTATATGCACACAGACATGCATGCACCAATACACTCACAGTAATCCACACATGTACGTCTCAGTATTTACACTGAAGAAATACAAAAAGGAACCCCTTTTTGAATTCGCACATGCATTGCGTACCTACACGCACTTGTGCATGCACAACAGAAAGCCCCGTATGAAACATAGGTCTGCAGTGTCTGCTGGTACATCACAAAATAACATGCCATGCATTCGATATCGTTTACATTTTTATATCGTGTGTGTACATTATATGGAAACAGAAGTCCGATGCTGCTCTTGAGCACCTTGGACTAATATATCGTCAGACCGCTTGATTGATTGTAATGTGTCCATTTCCAAAGCTATTTCAGTGGGCAGAATATATAAAGTGTTCCTCAGCTCATTTGGAATTATATTCAAATATGTTTCTGCCAACCAGGAAATGTATTCATTATATATCTGCGCCCTGCCAGTTTTTCCAACCACATTTTCACTTTGGTCTGAGATGCCACTCGGATGTAATAGACAATTCAAAAGCAGTTATGTGGAGATTGTTTTTTTGTTTTTTGATTGGATAAGTCCCCTTTTGAATCATTCAATCATTGGACACTAACTGTCACTGCTTGCATTCAAAATATTTACTGGCCACATGGTCGTAAACCTCAGACTTTGCTCATAAAGCAGTTGGGCAAGTTCAAGCTCGGATTAATGTTCATTACAAGACCTTATGGGGTTGCAACGGGACAATTTAAGGACTAATGTTAGTTTTTTCTGCCATTTCTTTCTTGGGGCAGACGGTAGAATCAATCTTTCTTCCTATAGGATTTATTTTACAGCGCTACGGTAGCATGAGTAGATACAGATTGACAGGTAAAGGGTCAATTCATTCGAATGACCATTTGATTCAATCAGTCTCAGTTGATCAAAGTGAAGCAGGTAAGTGGAACAGGAAACCCCCGTGTGTGAATGTCTGTCTACATGTGTGAGTGTGAACAGATGAAACCTGCTGCGACGCTAAATAGGAAAATGGCTGGAGGGCTTTCGTTCCAATTCATGTTTGATCTGTCATAATTCAGTTTTTTCTGCATCTGAATTTGTGTCATAACTAAAAAAATAAAAATCAAGTGACTGTTCTCCAAGTATTCCCCAAAACAACTGTCCAATCATAGCTTTTCAGCCATAACTACCTCCACACTAGTATGAGCAAGACTCATAAATCATTAGCTTTTCCTGCTAACTATAGCTCACTGCCTACAGTCGTAATCATGCATTACTTCCAAGGCTGAGGAGCAGATAATAGCCCCGGCCTATTATATTATGTGAGGTCACAAGTGAAGTCCACTGTGTAGTATTTCAAGCTAGGGGAAGTGATGTGTTCAAGAAACTCTTTTGTCATATTTGTTGCAATTCTCTTTACATCCCGACAGCAGTCAATGAATCAAATGCTCTGACGAAACGAAAATAAAATCCAGAATCTGTGGCTGTTGCAGGACTGTAACAAGCCCGTCCAATCATTTCATATTCGCAAATTCGCAAATTCTGCGTGTTTACTCATTGCGCGTCACCGGAGTCTTCCACAAGCTGCTAGCTTAACAGCTTTGAGTGCTAACAATAGCTGGTATTGTCGTTTGCATTCATAATGATAATTGGGGGCGGCTTTGGAGGGAGGCCTGAAGGGTTGGGCTTTCAACGTCGCCAACCTCTTACTTTCATTGGAAAAGAGTTCACAACAGGCCTGCTTGTGTCTGACATCAGGGACTCATATTTTCCCAAAATAATTCTACGGTTAAATCTGCCACCATTATCATAAAAAGTACATGTGCCGTGCAAGAACCTGAAAGCTTGACAGGCGCAGCAGCAGTAAAATAGCACGCGGTCAATTAGGGCTGGCGTTGCTTCGCCGTGTGAGATATGTGGAGCCTCTGGTCAGAGTGACTGTATCTCTTGATGTAGCAGGGTGCCATTTCAGGCTGTCACCCACAGCCTGCTGCCGGACCAGATGAGACCAGGCAGCGGATCAGGGGGGAGAGCAGCAGGGGGGGGGGGGGGGGGGGGGGTGGAAGCATCACACCTCTCCTCCAGCTCCGCGGACTCCCCATGTGTCCTTACATGTACAGTGGCGTGTAATGTATGTGCCTTTCACTTTAATCTCCACTGTCACTTCAGCCCGGGGCAGACTTGGAGGAAAAGGGAGATTTTTTTTTTTCTCAATTCGTCTCCTGTGCGAGGGCTTCCTTCTATTTCCCTGTCCTGTCCTGTCCCTCCCTCCTGCCAGCCCATATTCTTGTCGCCAGGAGAAGAAGGTACGGGGGCGCGACCCTGTCCTTATTCCCCTCTCTTTCTCAAACATTGCACATCCAGAGTGTGTGGTGCAACAGAGTGAAGTAGGCCCATTGAGCCGCGGTGCTCCTCCCTGCATGAATGTCTGCGTTTCGGAGTGAATTGAGCTTGACTTTGAGTCCCCACCAACCCCCCCCTCCTCCATAGCAGGTGGCGCCACTGGCAGCGGGGCAGAGAGAGGGCTTTTGATTCCTAAGCTCAGTGCATATTCAAACTAGGGCCTTTTGTTTGTGTTGCTGCGGAGGCCCGAGTCAGACTTGCATGCAGAGAATACAAATCAGACCTTTGACAGGAGCAGTTAACCTGCCGCTAAATATAGCTGCCCTGGGTCTGAAAGAGATGGAGGGAGCACGGAGAGCGAGAGAGAGATGGAGGGAGAGGGAGATGGAGGGAGCGCAGAGGGCGGGAGCAATGTAGAGAGCGAACAAAGGGAGAGATGAGGTAGGGCGAAGAGGGAAGTGAGCATGGAACATATAGAGGAGAGAAATGAGGAGCCTTTCTTTCTTTCTGCATCCTTTGGTTTTTTTCTGTACTAAAGAGAAGGTGGCGGGTATAGATGGAAGCTGAAAAGTCTATACAGCACAGAGATGCCTGCCGAGCAGTGCGTTGACGTATGCGAAGCCGGTGAAAAATAAAGAAAGCGGGGAGCACGGTGGGGAGAGTGGCAAATGAAAGATAGGGTGAGTCTGTTTAATAAAGCAGCAATCTTGAGGGAGCGAGGGAGAGAAGGAGAGGGAATGAGAAATGTGCTCATACCACAGGGATCTGAGCAGACTGCAAACGAGGGACGGGGGGGGCAGACAGAGGGAAGACAGGGAGGAGAAATTAGAGACCCGAAGAGGCAGGAAACAGGACTTACAACCGTCCTGTCTGCGCTCTTGCTTCGGATCCCGAAACCACCACCTGACGGCCCGGAGGGGGTCATCTCAGCTCATAAAAGGATGCACTTTCTTGCAGAATCTTTGGAGAATCGTGCCCACGTGGGAGTCAATTCACGGAATAAGTATTAAAGAAGCCACATGACAACAAAAATAGCTGCTTTTCTACTATTGCGCCATTGCGAGCTGTAGGGGCTATCTCCAACAGCCGCGAGAACAGCAAAAGCATTTGCGTTTCTACGATCGTTGTCCTAAAAACTGCAAGGAAGATGGCGCCTCGGCGTAAACGTCACCCATCCTCACGCACGGCGCAGAGAACATCAGCAGACTCGTCAGACTCCTGTAACTTAGACCAGCCTCACTGGAATCACCGTTAGCGGCATGGAGCTAATCCATAGCACAAGTGAGGTGTTGAATCACTTTCGCTGTTTAGCTCGTGGAAATAAACGAATGCCTTTTTACATATCGGTCAACTCAACGGAGGCGAGCTTAGCGGTGAACATCTGGTGCTTCTAAAAGATCATCAATGATTTCTCACGACTCATAAACAGAAACTGATCCAATGAACAAGATTTAACAATATTCATTTTAGCTCTGTGTAAAGTGAGTAAACAGAATGGGCTGATTTATTTATCCTCCGTCCAGATAGTGAGCAGAGGCCTTAACGTCTACGCGTTTGACCGATAACCGACGATTGTGGCCCATTGTTGTCGTTTTTTGTTCGTGAAGCGGGAGCCAGTTAAGCTCCTACGCCGATGAGATTGGAGCGGGAACGCGCCGTCGACACGCCATCTGAGACTGGAAGAGACGGAAGGAACTGGATTTTGGAAATCCTGCGCACTCGTTTGCCTGGACAGTGGGGGGGAAAGCGACTGTTGGGCACGCGGCGCAGCATGTGATGTGAAATCGAAACGTGGACTGATTGACGGGCAGCATGCAGCAGTATTATGTAATACTACAGCTGTATCAGCCGCAGAGTGATAGATGGTCAGATACAGTGTGTGAGTGTGCGTGCCTTCAGTGTCAGCCCAGTAAAAAGCCTGCATCCTGATACCGTTTGACAAATAATAAAACCATGATGAATGGTGGCGCAGTCCCACAATGTGCCCACCTCGTCAGCTATACTGAGCCATTATGCAATGACGGCACAACGTCATTTCCACACCACCACCACTACTCGTACTACTACTACTAGTACTACTACTCCTGGAGTACACACTACCCCTACTTCCACTCGCTACCCAGGGAGCTGAGCTGTGTAATCCCTGGGCAGATAAGGCGAGGTTTGGGGAGATTTTGGGAAGCAGAGATCCCGCTGAAGCTGCCAGTCCTCTTGCTGTGGAAATCCCACGGGATTGGATTAGGATGAATATAGAGCCAGTCACTGAGATGTTGCTGTCAGGGAGCTGCACATGCTCACAGTAGGGCCGTGCTACACACACACACACGGATTGTGTGCTCATGAATGGGCAGGCGGGTGAGACTTCTTTTACTTGCGCATCAGGCAGTAATGCACTCGCCGTCTGTCCATCAGTTCCCATTGTGCGCCATCGAAAATAGCGTGTTTTTTTTAAAGGGAAAATATAAAAGCTCAAAGGGCCCTCATTTTATGAACAATATGGACTATGATTCATGTGTAGCGAGGTAGGCGCCCCCCAGAATGAATAACAGAAAAACAAATGTCCATCATTCTGCCCCAGAATTTAAATGTGGGACCATCTGTAATTTTAAAAAGTGAATTAGCCTAACGCGGTCATGTTCGGGGCAAACGGCTCCAAAGTAGCGCTCTCCAGTCAGCCTGCCACGGCCTAATGAGTGTCTCCCGGTGCGCAGGTTTATCATTTGAACACTTGGTGAAGGTTACATTTCAATAATTTCCAAGCCTTAGTTAGTAGACCATTGTTTAATGTGCTTATTGTAGCCTCATGGAATTAAGACGCGGGGACAAAAGGGGAGGAAAAGTGAGGCTGCACAATGTCCACCGAGCCCAAAACTAAAAAATAGAGCCAAGTTAATATATTTTATTTAAATGGGATTCCTATTACTTTATCATTATTATTATTATATAGACTTCCACCCAATAAATCCCCCAGCATGAGGCCGCCACTGCGTCCCGATCAGTGCGGTGCATCACATTCACCACGATGATGCGCGAGCCTGAATCTGCCTCCTCTTGAATCGTTGAGTCGCCTCCGCCGCGCCCCTTTGACCACGCTTGATTCGCAACAATGAGAGAGAGAGAGAGAGAGAGAGAGAGAGAGAGAGAGAGAGAGGGGGAGAGAGAGAGAGATTCCAGGATCTAAAGGGAGGATAAAGGATGTAGAGTGGCTGCTGCCTCTCGGATTTTTCTTTCTTCTTCTCTTTCTCCCCTTTTACCTTCATTTTGTTCTTATTTCCTACAAGGGAGAGGCTTTTGGGAGGGAGGGGGGGGTGAGAGAGAGAGAAAAAGAGTTATAGAGAGGGGGGCGTTTCCCCCTCCCTCCACCCCCTCTCGCTCAGTATGATTTCCAGATATTGCCGATGCGCTGTCGTCGACGTGAGTTGCACGAGGAGGGATTGACAGACTTCCAGCAATGAATGAGTGGAGGGTGAGTATGGAATCAAATCCTCCAGAGGTTGACGCCGCCGCCGTTCACACTAATGCGTTTGACTTAAAATGCTGTGTCATAGAATTAACGCATAACCCCGCAAGTCACGCAGAAATGCGCGGCCAATATGGCCACGGTGCCGCGCGAGGAGCTGTCAGCTTTCGTCAGGTGGGCTTTTTCAAATGTTTGACCACCGTAGAGAAGAACGGCTCGCTATGAACGCGGTGACGGGGCGGAGTGGAGGAGGGGGGACGCTCACTGTATAGAGTCGCATTAAATAAAAATACATTTAAAAAGCCAACGGGTGAACCTCACCACACCACGTCTTTTTTCTTTCATTCATTCATTCTTCTCCTCACGTAGTATTTTCCAACTTGCTCCGGAGCTTTTTCTCTCCCCCTTTTTCTGTCTTCTTCTTCTTCTTCTCTCCGCTCGACTGAAGTGAGATAAAGAGTTGGACGTGACTTCGCTTGTTGCTCGCGTTTGCGACGACTTTCCTACCCGCGCTTCACAGTGAACGCGAGTGACTTTTAATACCAATGAAGCTTGGAAATAATAAAAAACACTTTAAGAAAAGTGGGGGGAAAAATGAGAGTTCAATAAAAATGTATTCACTTTCAAATTTGGGCTTCAAACAACGCCGCAATCAAGTGTCACCTGGCGTTTTATTGCGAGGCCAACGCGACGCAGATGTGCGCGCGGACTTACACGTCCTGCTTCAGGCTCGCGGGCCCTCGTTGATTCCACATTCTCTCGTTTTTTATGACCCACAGCAGTGTCTCGTGCGAGTTTTTCCTGTCTGTTTCCGTGTGGACTAAACGCTGCACTTTTAACTCCGCGTTTTGTGAGGCGGGAGCCGACGAGAGTCTGCTGTAATGTAATGGCCTCTTCAATTGATTGCTTTCGGCTCTCTCCAATGTAATATTCAAGCTTTCTCCTATAGACCCCCCCCCGTGAGCTGTGTAATTCAATCATCAGTGAATTCTTATTTCAAAGCAAATTCTGCCTATCGGTCCGAAAACGATTGAATTTACAACATTTGCAATTCAACCACCAGCTCGTGTGTGTGTGCGGAGAGAGAACGTCAATTTGAATAAGTGTGTCCATGTGTGTGTGTATGTGCGCGTGTGAGCCTCCCTGCCTTGCCTCTCGGTGCGCGCGTGTGCTCAGCCCCTCGGGCTCGTTGGCAAGCATGAACTGCCTGAACTCGATCCTTGTCCATTAAATTCCTATTGATCAAGCAGCAGAGAGGGAGAGAGACATAAAGTTCCATCTCCCCCCCCCCTGCCGGTTTCGTATAGGCTCGCCCCCCCCCCCATCAAAAGGAGAGGGGAGGAAGAGGAGAGGAGAAAAGAGGGAGGGAGGGAGGAAGGAAGGAAAAAAATAAAGATTGGTCGAAGCCTTGGGAATCCATTAGGAGAGATGGATGAAGAGGGGGAACAGGAACGAGCTAGCAGTTGATTGTTAAAGCGCAGTTAGCGCTTCGGACAAGGATGCTGTGTGTGTGAGTGTGTGTGAGTGTGTGTGTGTGTGTGCACTTGTGATTGCAACATGTGTATGCGTGCGCTTAAACGTGTCTGATTGCAGGCATCTCCTGCTTGCGTGCATACACAAGCGTGTCCATTTAGTTGTGTATCATCATGTGTGTGTGTGTGTGTGTGTTGTGTGTTCAGGGGAGACTTCCATTTAGTAACACAGCAAAGCAGCACATATCTCTCCGCTGGGAGCTGTCCTTGGTTCTGATCCGTGGCCCCCTACACTCCTCCGCCTGCTACCCACCGCCAACCCCCAGCACATACACATGCTTCTGTACACACACACACACACACACACACACACACACTGCCACCCACCACCACCACTCCCTCCCCAATCCCCCCCCCCCCCTCCTCCCCACCCTGTTGATTGACATCCGCATGCTCTTCATTTGGCTCGCTAAAGGCCGCCTAGTTGTATAACACATGTGTGTGTGTGTGTGTGTGTGTGTGTGTGTGTGCACCTCGGCTGGTGTGAACTGGTGAAGGGTGTTTTTTTTTCTTTTCTCTTGTGGTTTTTCGGGGCGGTGCGGGGGAGGGACAGGGCCCATCCTCAGAGGGCCTTGAGCAGAGAGGATGCTGGGTAAAAAAAAAAAAAAAAAAAGCAGCGAGAGGAGGAAAAACAAAACATCTGTGTGGTAATTGGGCTCCCCTCAGTATTGTAACGCATACATTGACATCTGTTTGATAATTGGCTGCCGCGGCTCCTCGGTGCGCGTGTCACGCTAAATGCCGGTTTGGTAGGGAAGGAAGAGGCAGAATGGAAACGAGGACGGGGTGTGAGTGTGAAAATGCATTTGTGTTCCAATGTGTGGGGGGGGGGGGGGGGGGTGTTTGCATTGTGAAAGCTCCACAGGTCTCTTGTACGCACGTTTACCGCCATCGTCTCTTTTCACAAAACGAAGGACCCACATGGCTCCGAGCGAGTTCCCCGGCCTGCGTTTAGCCCCGACAGATCCAACACAACAACAAAAACATACAATACAAGTGCTAAGTGTCAAGTGATTGTTGACGGCCTCTCGTTGCGATTCGTGCCACGGGGCCCCCAGGAGCGGTAGGTATCAGCGTGCGGCGTTCCGTCCTCGCAGGGTCCAACGCTACGATCCGCTCAATCGATCCCCGACGCGTGGTTTCTGAGCTAACCCTTTTACAAAGGGTTTGTGATCCGAACGTACACTCGAAGTCCCCACTAGAAACCACTTGCATCAATAGGATTCATGTTTTTTAAAACTCCTTTCACTCGACTTTCTTTCCCGTCATCAGACGTGACGGTTTAAGCCGCTACTTACAAAAACTAATTCCTAGTAATACCTTATAATTCCTACCGATTATATAATCCTGCAGATCTATAGGCTCCTGAGTGTCAGAGCTTCTAGCAATGGGGGACGGATTTGTTTGGGGGGGGATTTCTCTCTGATGATACAACGGGAGGTGGTTGGCTGGGGTAAGGGGGGAGTGGGGGGGGGGGCGGACAGGCCACCGGGACAGTTGAGATGTGAGGTCCCGAAGGAGCCGTGGACGCGAGGGGGAGTTGCTCCGTCTCCCTCCCCTAATGCCGTCTAATGTGAGAGCTTACGGCGGGCGCAGGAGGAAGAAAGAGTTGTAAAGACACGGGGATTTCAGATCGCAGCCCCCCCCCCACACACACACACACACATCGTAACTGCGAGGCCACTATCCTGCTGCAACCTCCCTATGAAGAATCTTAACATTTCTTTTGTCTTTCTACCACCTTTTTTCCATCCTTTTTCTTTATTTTCCCTCCACATCCCCCCCCCCCCTTTTGGAAAAACAGTGGAATTTCACATGCAGAGGTGTTTAGAATAATAGCAGGAACGGCTCCTTTCATGTCGTCTCTTTTCAGGAGCGCTCGGCGGTGTTCTCCGCCGTTTGATTCCGGGGGCCTTGAAGCTGCGAGGGCAGGGGGGGGTTTGGGGGGGGGGGGGGATGTGAGGACTGCTTATCTCTTCCTGACACAGCCAATCATGTCATTGAATGACAGTCCGAGGCCCAGCTGATACACCCCCCCCACCCCCCAACCACCACCTCCTCTCTATCGGTTTCGCCTCTTGAAAATTACACGCACTCTTCCTCCTCCTCCTCCTCCTCCGTGACATTTCCCTTACTCCTGTCTCCCTCGGATGCTGTCATGTGGCCTTCTTCTCCTCCTCTGTATCTTTTTTTCCCCCTCTCATGACGGGGGGCTCGAGCAGCCCTCGCTCCCCGTTAGATGTACGTGTGCAACTGTGGAGCTCGGGGGGGTGGCAGAGCTCACATCTCCAACTTCCTCGTATTGCGCTCAGTCAGGGGTTCCAAGCATTGACAAAAAAAGAATTGAAAAGCCCAATCTTCATTGTTCTTCGCGCTCTTGTCGACTGCTGCTGCAGACCCAGTCGGCGTGGAACAGCAAGTAAATTCAAGACGGCAGAAAAAAACGGCAGTTTTCGACGGCGTTTAAGCGCAAGAGATGTTACCGCCAGTTAGCGAGGACTTCCGCACAACGCAGAGCGGGCCTTGTCGAGCAAAGCGCTCGCCCTTCGCTTAGACGGCCATAACTCCACCTCCCAAATGATCCTCCTCCTTGTATTTGCGATTGATTGCTCGGCGCTCATCGGTCGGCGTCCTCTCGTGAAGAAAGTGTAACTTTAATATGTCAATATGTCGGATTACACTTGTGAAGATGTGGAGACGCTCTGCCTTGAAGTCGAAGCGATTAATCGATTCGTAGGTCGACAGAAACTTTTGATAACTGACCAGACGATTGAATCATTTTCCGATCAATGGTGACAAAATGCGTAACATTTTGTAGTTCTGCTTGCTGCTTCTCTTTGTCATCATCGCCAAACAAAACAAGACATTGTCAGACGTCACCTCGTGCTCTGGCAAGTGGCCTTGGGCATTATTTCATTGCGTCATTCATTTATTTTCGTTTCAACAATTATTGATTCATGAAACAAATAATGTGCAGATTATTCAATACAAAAACAGATGAGTTAGAACCCTAATTGTTTCATGAATCAGTCCCAAAACAGTTGTGTTTTCTTTGTGTTTTCTTGCAGGAACCTGGACTGTTTCAGCAGCTTCTGAAACCCCCACCCTTCCCTCCAGCTCTCTCCCGCTGTGTAGCGTTGACCAGGAAAAAAAAGGGGGGGGGCAAGAGAGAAAGAGGAGAGAAGGTGGAGGGGAGTGAGGTGGCGCCACCGTTTGCTCCCGTCTCGACCACGGGTATTCTTGGGTTGATAATACAGATGTCGATGTTATTGCTTGAGAATACGCGTAGCTGAGCGGAAGCCATCACCACCGGCCTGCAAACGGATGTTAACAGACGCAGAACTCGACGTGGCGTGAGAGCGCACGCGCTCGCTCGGCTGCAGAGGCAGTCCTCTCCTCGAGTCCCTGCTTGTGGTCCCCGAGACTCCGCCCAGCGTCCTCTCGGCTCTCTGCAGGAAGTAAGATCCTTCCAAGCGTGCATCACACACCTTTTTAGCTCTGATTGTTCATCCGCTTGACAGATGCCCTTATCAGAGAGCGTGGTTGAAGAGGGGAATCCAATAAGTGCACACGGTGGATGAGTGGGGAGGCATGGGGGGGGGGGGGGGTGAGGGTGGGGGACGCGACTCTGCACGGCAGGACAGAAGGTCCAGCAGTCGCACTAGCTCCCGTGGCTCGCCGCACATAAGGTCACAGTCAAAGAGCAAATCCAATATCCAGACTGGCTGGCGGGCAGACGGGCAGGTTGGGGCATTTAGAAAGTCAGAGATAAATCTCAGTCTACTCTCAGCTGTCCCGGAGGAGGGGCGGGGCAAGACAAGGAGACGGAATGGCAGAGACGGGGGGACAATGAGACTCGTAGCAGTACAGGAAACGCCTTCTGGGTCTAATGGTGGACAATAACGCGTTTTGGTACACTTTCTGAGGTACTTGTCATCGACTTTCCATTTCCCGCTACTTTATACTTCTAACCCACTAAATTTGAAAAGGTAATGTACTCAAAGGTAATGTACTCAAAGGCAGGGTTGAGTAATCTTGAGAAATATAGCAAGAGCACTCTTGATTTTAAAAAATGATCCAACTGAATAAAAAGAAAAAAAGCAGCCCAGTGTTGCCAACTATTTTCCAATGAAAGTCGCTAGCAGCAGTAGTTATGAAAGTCGCTAAATCTAGCATGAAAGTCGCCACGTCGGCAACACTGACACCTTCAGGCCTCCCTTCAAAGATACTCCCCCCAGAGTTATCGTTGTGAACGTAAACAACAAGCATGGCTGGTACTCACAGCTGTCAAGCTAGCAGCTTGAGGACTCCGGTGATGACCAATGAGTACGAGCAGGAAAGCAGCCCGTCCAATCATGACTCGTGAATTGATTGGACGGGATAATTACAGTGCTGCGACAACCACAGACACTTTAATTGTTCTTAGTTCTTTCTTTTAATCAGAGCATTTGGTTCATTGATTGCTGTCAAGATGTTATGAGGATTTCCACGAAAATGTCTTTGGAGAAGATCACCAACCCGACCTTTAATGGTATACATCCCTTCAATACATTTATCGGACAGCAACTTACTTTTTTTTTATACAAAAGCGATCTTCTAAAGCGTGATGCATTGCTCTGGTCCTTCTTATCGAGTTGTTTTCGTCTGCGAGTGAGTCCTTAAAGCGGCCGTGAATGAATTTTGTTATAACAACAGCAAATCAAATGATAATGAGAAAACAACGTGACGATATGAAAGCGATGAGCTGAATCTGCAGCTCCTCTCAGCGTTAAGGAGCTGAAAGTGAATGTGTTTTAACTGACTTTGTTCCCCTCATTTTACGAAAACACGTCTTTAGGACTCAAATAAAGACAGAAAGGTCTTTATTGGAATATTCCAAATAAGATTGTTAAAAGAAGCTTTGCCTCGACCGGCTATAACAGTAAGCTTACACACTGATGTGAAAATTAACCCATAATAAAAAATAAAACACAATTATAGGGGTAATTTTGCTTCATAGCAAGTACAAGTACATGTTGCAGATAATACTCTTTTTTTTGTTTTTTTTAATGCAGGTATTGTACTTGTAGTTGTATTTATACACTGTTGTACTACTTTTACTAAAGGAAAATTACTTGATGGATCAAATCACCAGTCCAGTCGTTGTAAGAGCTGGAATGTTGGTTAAGTGCACGAATAAAAGGAAAACTATTCCGTTAAAAATATTTCTTATTTTGGTGATGTACTCTGGTACTCTGCGGGGTGGTCAAAATTGTCAATTTTCCCCTCTGTGGGTTAGTTTGCGGGGCATTGGATCATATTCGTGTTATTGTAATGGGGTGTAATAAGATTATTCAAATCCCTCTATTTCTGGGGCTCATCCATGTAAAAGAGCCCTTTGACAGAAAACTGTCTGTGTGCTAAACCCTGGAAATTCCCAGCCAAGAGGATTCTCCACGCCACTCCCTAGAGACTCCACTCACATCAGCGCCACTGTCTCTCCGTCACGTTACTGTGTGTGTGTGTGTGTGTCTGCAATTTTCCTGCCTCTTCCTCCACACAGCTATTAAAGATCCAATTGATTTCCCTGCCTACACTGATTACCTGCTTCACTAGTTTGTTTTTTTCTATGAGATCTGATTAATACTGAGACTATGTGCAGGGAGCTGACACGATAACATGAGCACCTCGCATTATAACACAACAGTGGCATGAGAAACGGCCCACTTATGGAGCTGAAACAATGAATCGATTCGTCCGACTGCAGGAAATGTGCATCCACAGTTTTGACGGTTAACTGAGTCATTTTTCCCGTAAAAGTCTCGTGTGATAGGAAACTGAATTTATTCGGGTTTTGGGTGAAACAATACATTTTAAAGAAGTCATGTTCCGCTCTGGGACCTTCCACCGGACATTTTTCAAACTGTTATTGTAAGAAAGTATTTGGTAGATGAATGAATAGTAAAAAAAACAATCATGGGTTGCAGCCCCAAACATTTATGACTTCTTAAAAATTGCATTGTATTCTACCAGTATCCACATTGTGTCCACTCCTTCCATTTAGCTGCATGTAAAGCCAAAATGTTCCACCATCTTCCACGACACACACTGTTTGTGACAGTATAAAGCCATGCTATCAGCTCTGCAGGAAGGAACCTATGTCGAATTTCCACTGAACGGGTCGGCTCAACGATTTTGGTTCCTTTGTACTTTTCTCCATATCATTTTCCACCGCAGACAGCACGAACTACATGTAGGATTGTAAGATTCTCAGCTGATCAGCTCAGAAAAACGCGCGGTTATCATATTCATGAACATGAAGAATATGATAACGCGCGGTTATCACATTCTTCATGTTCTCTAGATCCTTTTATCGGCAACCAAACAGAAGAACGTCTGTACGACGTCAACGGGCTGTAATTCAAAAGAAATCTGGGTCAAGTGAAGAAAACAACTGTGGTCGCTATTGATCGTAGCTCATCATCCCGTGAAATGTTGAAAAGAATTCCCTGTGTTTTAATCTTCTCTATTGACTCTGCCCGCTTGGAACCAACACCGAGGTGGTTTGGAAAATAGTACCTTGCCCGAACCACAACGTTCACCAATGGAAAACCAAAAAGTAACGGTTCCAAGCGAGTCCGGTCAAACCGTACCGTGCCATGCAGCGGAAATGCGGCATAATTCACAGCGGTGCTTTGAGCTAAATGTAAAACATCTTCTTTAAGTTTGTTAGCATGCTACTATTAGCTAATTAGCACTAAACAGACTACAGCTGAAGTCAGTGGACCGTCAAAGATATTACAATTCATCCTGAGGGGGAACATGAATGTTTGTGCCAAATTTCACGGCAACCCGTCAAATAGTTCTCGGTCTCAAAGTCAGTAGGATTTGTCCTCTGGTAACCATGAATGTCTGCGCGGAATGTTGTGCATCCAATGAGTAGACTTTGAGATATTTCACAGGAAAACTGTGACCTGCTGTTGCCACAACAGGAAAAGTTAGGGGGTCATCAAAGTGTCAAGGGTTCAACCTCGGGGCACCATGAATTTCATGGAAATCCATACAACAGCAGTTGGGATATTTCAGTCGCAGATACAATTGTTGACATGTTGATGACGCTGAAGGGAAAAGTCAGAAGGAAGCCAGAGTCTGTGGGATTCATCCTCTGGTGACCATGAATATCTGTGCAACATTTCATCCTCATCAAACAATAAACCAATGTCGCCGTTTCTAGAGCCGTTCCGCTGGCATGGCTAAAATATGTATCGCCAGTAGCAATGATCTGTGGCGAGTATTTCTAGCATGCGTTTCCACAGAATGTTACGTTGTTCCGATGCTCGGTTGATCTGCCTGCACTGCATATCCACAGGACTGTATAATCAGGAACACTGCCGACATGCCCACCACTCAAATCAGCGATATGTCTTCATTCTTTACTTCCCGTAGGGCTGACAGTGATAAACATGATTCATCTATTGTGTTCTCTGCACAACAGCTAGTTGCCTCTCAACAGGAATGCGGCGAATACACGGGCCGACAAACGGTCGTTACATCTGTGAGCGGGCTGACATCAAAGTGACCCCCCCCGTCAGAATCAACCTGGTCAACTGAAGCCTCTCCTCCTCCCTTTTTCTCTTCCATCCATGCCCCCCTTCCCACACCCTGTACCTCTGCCTGCACTCACCACAGCACCAAAGCAAGCAGAGACAATAGACCCTGAATGAATCAGCGTGTCTTGGACGTGGCCATGCGTCGAAACCGGCAATTTACCCCTCGATGGGTCACTCCATTGCAATTACCCTGTAATATTTATCCCGACAAACAAAAGGCGGCATGCGCGCAGGAGTGATGGATAGTTGGATGGAGAGAGAGAGAGGGGAGAGAAAGCGAAAGGGATGCTGCAGGTATAGAGGAGGATGGATACGGAGGGAGGAAATCACAGCGCAATAAGAGCCCTCTCATTAGGGCCTGTCGTTATCACTGTGCAGCTCCTGTGAGACGTGGCAGATGAGAGGAGGGAGCAGAAGGCCAGGAGGAGAGCGGGGCTCAGATTAGGATCCTTATTGCTGTGATAATCACTGTTTGTCATCCACTGCGCACGTTTCACACCTGTGGTAAATGCAGATGGGTTAGTTAGTTAGCGCCAGGGTCATGCAAGTCGGTGTGTGTGTGTGTGTGTGTGTGCAGAGAGAAAGACAGTTCACGTATGTGTGCATGTGAGAGAGAAAAGAGTGTGAGCGGAACAGTGATAACAGCGCGCACGCGTGTGTGTGTTTGCATATGTGTGTGTGTTTGCATATGTGTGTGTATTTCTGGCGCATGGAGAGAGAGCACTCGCGCGAGCACACGTGAACGGCGAGTGCGGACGCATTTAGAATGAACAAATAGATAAAGATGGAATTAAATAAATAAGTAACAATCACATGCATTGCTCTCGGTGCCTGGCAACCGGATCCCTCCGTTGCCTTGGAAACAGTTGCTACAGAATGTGAGGTGATTGGCAACCGTGACAACGAGGAGGGAATAACATTTGACCCCGCTTGCTGACGAGGGGGAGGCGAGTTAGAGGGGGGGAGGAGAGATGGAGAGAATAGTAGATGGAGGATGATCAGAGCGTTTTTTTGAAAAGATTTGTATGTATCCTCTGAAGCCGCTTCACTATCACTCCTTCCTTAACACACACAGCCTCACACCCCCTGGCTTACACACACACACACACACACCCACACACACACACACAGTCATTCTCACTGATACTGTAACACCATGCAGACACACATGCGCTCTAAGCTTTAACATACCAGCGCTCATGCCAACTCAAACTCACACTCTGCCACCCACGAACACCACACACACACACACACACACACACACACACACAGTTGTCTTTAGGACCCAGCACATTACACGCTAAATCTACACTTCCTCCATCACAAGTCCAAGTCTGCACAGGGCGCGTTTTGAAATTTGCACCAGGATGTTTCTGCATGCAAGCGCGTGTTGGTCGACACCATACACACACTTTAATATAAACACACACACACACTATATGGAGCGGGCATGTATTAATCAGGGGGGCATTGTTTCAGCTCCTAAAGCTGCGCTATGTGAGACACAATCCAGTGTGAAATCTCAGCCCGCTCTGGTGCCAAGAGGAGAACCTCTCTCTTTTTCCTCCTCCTCCTCCTCCTCCTCCTCCTCCTCCTCCTCCTCCTCCCTCCCCCCCCCCTGTTTCCCATCCGATTGCACTTTCCCTTCCGTCTCTTTCCATCCCTCTCTCCACTCTTCCCTTCTCCTCCGCCTGGCTAAACTAATAAGGGTGTGATTAATGGTCTGCTAATTGCTGTAATCTCGGTTAATTAGAGTGGAGATTCTTCAGTGGTGGAGTGCTCAGGGAGAGATGCATGTTGCACTGATCTGGAGGTGCAGAACTGGCAACAGTGCACAAAAAGGCAGGAGAAAGAGACGTACTCGCTGGAACGCCGAGTACAGTGCGGCGGTGCCGTCTCACTCCAAGGCTCCTCAGTACACCACACACACACACACACACACACACACACACACACACACACACACACAGGACTGCTTCTGAACCAGTGAACAGGCAGATGTCTAACATACTGTATGTACACGTACACCGCTGTACTACAGTGTACTGCATCTTGTTTGGTCGTCATAGAAATCATCTTGACGCCAGCAAATAACCGCTATTTTTGTTCTCAATTATAATCTGTAAGTTTTGAGTGTGAGTGAGTATTTTCCTGATGAAATCAATGATTTTTTTAAAGTATAAATATTTAAAAAATAATGAAAATGCCCTTCTGTCCGACCAACTGTCCAAAACCAAAATGTATTCAGTTAAGTGTGAAAGAAGACTAAGAATACCTGCAAAAATATTTTCATTTGAGAAGCTGCAAGCGCTGGATGTTTCATGGCATTTTGCTTTTCAGAAATAGATCATTTGTTTAAATACCTTTTTATTCATAAATGTTGCAATTTTTGACTTATTCTCATGCGTCTCACTTATAGAAGACAATATGAGGTGAGATGTTTCATGTGCTTCCTGTTGGTAAATTGACCTCCGCAGTGTGGTAATCCACATTGTGCGGTGTGTATTTGCTCTCATGTTGTTTGTGTGTCTCTCTGTTGTGGTGTTATTGAGGTTTCTTCTTATCTGGTACATGAATTGTCGGGGTGGGGAGAGGGGCCGAACCTTCCACTTCATAAAGAAAGCAAGGCCCTCCCCACCTTTATCCATATTTTCTTTGAACCGCTGACGAAGGGAAAATTTGCAGCAAAGCTCTAAATATCCTGGTAACAGTTTGACTTGCTGTGAACTTTATGTCTCGCGGCACAAGCGGAGAATGAAATAAAATATAAATCTGGAATGAGAAAATGACCCTCCCCCTGCTTTCCCCAAATATAATCAGACTACCCTCCTTCAGGGCAAAGGAGAACATAACCTTGCCCCTCTTCTGACCCCTGGCTCGCCCCAACGTACAGAGATAGATATAGCTGCATATATTTTATGTGTTTGAAGTTTTTCCTCATATATTTACATCCTTCTTGATCACAGATTTGAAGGGGCCGTCACCTCATTTTCATTGACCCGGACAGAAAGAGATCCACAACCGCTTCAGTTGCCCTCTTTACAAATGTACGCCTTTTCTGAACTCATTCAAAAACTTCTTCACTGTGGGAAATGTGTTGGGTGGTGAACTGGAACAAGCAGATCCAGAATATAAAGTTTCTGTGAGATTGTGCAGTTTAAAAAACACAACAACTTTACTTTCGGTCAAATTCAAGGGCAATATTGTGAGTACATGGGTTGAAATGTAACAGAAACTATCTCTACAAATGATCACTGCCTTGAGCGAACGTCATTGCAGGATCGCTCAGTGATCACCTGCTGCAAAAAAAAAAAAAAAAAAGTGCTGCTGTTGGACATCTTTTATCAAATGTAACATTTCTTTAAATATATTTGCATTTTTGGAAAAGGTGAGCTTGAAGATCTTCCGTCTGAAGGAGTCTGTGACCCACATGCACGGGGCCTGCTGTGTCTTTCTGGGTGTGTTTTCAACTGAGAGGTGTGAAGACTGGAGCGTCAGCCCCGAGGACACGCATGTCCCCGGTGTCACACGCACCGGCGCTTGGACACACACACACACACGCACGTGCGGATTCTCACTTGCGCACAAACATGAACGCGTACGCTCTGATAAGCATACCCCAGCCTCACATACTCACACACACTCACACACACACAGATGTGGCAGTGTGGATGCACACGTGTAGCCAGTGTCTCGCCTCTTATCCGTGAGGTGGGCTCCAGGTAACCCGGAGTGACAGCAAAGTGTCTGCAGGGCGCCGTCCAGACGCGCGAGGAAGCGGGACAGCTGGACCGCCTCCCAGATGTGGCAGAATTCGTCAAGCGCGCACCCCTATCACATGGACACACACACACACACACACACACCAGATGTGGCAGCAGGAGTCACAACACAGAAGGCCCCAGCTGTGTCAAAAAGGGAAAAGAAAGAAAGAAGCAAACTAGCTCTATTTGTCTCACGGCGCTCGTCCAACGTCCCGGAGACGGAGGACAAGTGGGGTTAAATCACCCTGACAATGGTTGTCGAAGAATGCCGCATGAATTCATCGGCCTCCGTGTATCTTGCACATGTTTTACTCGTGAGTTCTCCTCCTGCATTTTGTTAGTTGTTGCAGTAGTTAGTTTAGTTGCGTGGGCGTAGAATGGAATATAAACTTATGGCACCCCCCCTTCCCTCTCCTCCTCCGACGCCTCCACACACACCCCCACGCACAAACGCAATGGTGGCACGACGCTACATGTTAGAATCCTGGCTGGCAGGAGACGGGGTCGCGTCCAGTGGGATTTGGGAAGTTAAAAAAAAAATTTCCTCTCTCTCGCTCTCTCTCTCTCTCTCTCTCTCTCTCTCCACTTTTCTAAGAAACGCAGGCCGTCGGTTGGAGGATGGCGCTGATGTAACAGCCATTGAGTGAGAAAGACAAGCTACTACTCCCCTTCTCCGAGGCGCTGTTACTGGAAAGGACAGAAACAAGTACGCCACCTTGTGCTCACTGTGGGAATAACGACGACTTCGGACCAGTTGGTGGTGGACAATTTGCAGTCAGTCTCTCCTCAATCACACAGTGTTCCCTCCACTTGTGAGTGTGTGTGATCGCTGCACAGTCACACTGTCGTGCTTAGGGACTGTACAACAATGATTAGCGGTGAATATATGTCGTGGCTAGTTTATATTTTATGTAGTTTGCTGCTGAAGGGAGTGTATTTTTTTGTGTTCTTTTATTATATTTTAACTCGGCCTTCCTTTGTGAGGTTTTTTTTATGTGAACAAACGATTACATCACAAAGATGTGCCATGATATGGATGTTTACAGTTACATGATCAGTAGCACATCATCAGTCCATTGGCATTCATATGAATTCACACTCTATTGTTCACTGTTAACCCAACTGCAACCAAGACACTTAACTCTTTGTTTCCTGCCATCACTTTGCAGCCCAACTTTTCTACCCAAATCTTTGTACAGTCCCTTATATCTCACTGCTTTGAGCAGCAATCGTCAAGTGTATTTACATTTTTTTTACATACCATACTTTTTATATACATTTAAAACACCATGCATGGATGCAAAATAAATTAAAATAACTGGAGTTGGCACACAAGGTCCCCCACTGGGCATACCAGCTCTAAAGCACTTTATATCCCACATGCACTGTGGTGTAGCAGCACCTTTGCATCCTGGATTCCCTGAGCCAAAGGGAATCTGTTAAGCCTAATATAAGGTGAAAGGATTTTACACCATTTACATTTTATTTTTAAACCCAAGTAGTAAGGGACACATTGTTGATAGAATAATACCTGGGAGGGTGAGTGCTGCGGTTGAAATGTAAAACTCAAAACTTGCCCTCATTCACCTATACGGATACGTCTCGGACGCCAAATCATTTATCAGCTTGAAGCAAATAACCATGTCAAAGATACCACAGCAGACTGTTCATTCAGAAACAGGCAATGTTAGATCTATCATACATATATATAAATACATCTATATAGATATGTATATATGGTCTGGAAAAAGCACCGTAAAACCCTTCTCCTACTGCTGAAACATGACCATGAAACTGAATTTAAATTGCATGTTTATTTGTTTGAATAATGGCTGTTTTTGTATCACTACCTGCGATAAAGTGCTAATTAGTCTCATCCTGAGATAATTAAATATTCTGAGCCTTGGTAAGTTCAAACATTACTCACGGGGGCCCAAGGGAGGTTAATAATTACTGTAATTGACTAAAGACGGCAGCACAATGATTTATTCCGCCAAGCGTTTTCTTGGAATTGCAGCGAATGTTTTTGTTTGATAAAGGCAGCGTTTCCAAACTCGTCTCCAAAGCAGTGGAAAAAACGCAGCATTAATATATTAACACGGTACATGAATATGATTTGCATTATACTGTCACACTGATGAAGATGCATACGTGTTTCTGCATGTGTGTGTATGCTAGAACATAGAAAAACATCAGCATATATATCCACCTGACACAGAGTCCCACTAATATTAGTACAGACAAATCGTACAGGTCCATGCTGCACAAATACAAGCAACATTTTAATATTTAGGTTTCTGCTTTGGGCAGTTCACACAGTATTTCCTGTTCTCAAACATTCTGGTAAGTCTTCTCTTCTTTCTTTTTCTTTACTGGAACATGCTTCAGTAATTTCTCATGTTTCATTATATCCTGTCAAATGCAGTTCTCAGTAAACCTTCATCACTTTTCTTTTTTCCCACTGCTGTTTTATGCGAGCTAATCAGTTAATTTCATTATCCTCTGTGGCCTTCTCCTGGGGCTTGATTGTGTTTTATATGTTATCTGAGAAAATATACAATCACGGCTCCAAATGCCCCTGACCTCGGGGCAGAGCCTTGACATTTCCTGTGTCTCTGGAGCTCCGTCTCACGACTGCGTCTATTCGGGTGAAAAAGGGGACAGCGACTGCCGCTCTGCTTTTGCCCATTTGTCCATTTCTACCGAGGCAAACAAGCAAAGACTACTTAACCCTGTTACATCAGCAGCATAATCTAAGTAGAGACCATCTCGCGATGGGAACACAACAGCCAGCCGACGCCAAACCGGTCCATGAGCCGTAAACAAAGCGCTCCTGTAGAGTTACGTGACTGCATCTTGCACGGTTGCGACGCCATCCTGCTGATAAAAATCGACCACCTGGCAACGTACAAAAAGACGCTTCTGTGTTAGCTCCTGATACACAGGGCCACATTTTGCTACGATGACTCACACACACACACAGACTCACAAAGTGAAAGTAACACCAGCATTGCTGTCCTGGCTGGTAATCATGTGAATTCCCAAGAACCTTTCTGCAAGAGATTTGGAAACACACATAAATAAATATAAAACCCCCAAACTGACTTATATTCACATGCTGGCATGTAGTCTTGCTAATTATTTGCATGTTATACTTGCCAGTTGTGATTTTATTGTTCTACTCGGGCTGTGTTCTTTAGTAGGCCTATAATATTATCGTTATTGGGTTAGTGGTGTGTTTGTATATTCACCTATCGCGTCAATACTTAAAGCTCTTTCCTGTGTTATTTATAGCCTGTTGTATTTCTTATTATTACATTATAATTATTATAATTTGTATTACATTACATTATACAATGTATTGTATAATGTACAGGCTGGAATCAACACCAGCCAGTCGGACAGGTTGTGAACGACTCATTCAGGTTGTAGGATGCTCGTACATACAATGCAGCAGGATAAAGAAACACATTCTGAATTTCTTCAGTGAGTAAAAGATATGAGGAGATCCTGGTTTTGATGGTCCTCCCTCAAGACAATTTGAAGACATCTGACTTAAAACTTTGTAATTAAAATCATTGACCGACCAAAGCTTTTCGACAAAACTTGCAATCGTTGAATAATTATCTTATCATTCACACATATCAGAGCCTTCGCCCGAACATATGATTATCCTGGAAATATTTGCCCTGAAAAATTATGGTCTGTAAATCAGAAGAGCAGATTCTGAAAACGTTTAAATAATGAGTCATTAATTATATTTCTTTACAATTTGAAAAAAAAAAAAGTTATGACGAGGCGAACATTGTATTGAGAAAAAGTCACGATACGCCAAAGACTATAATGTAGTACCGGCCCACTTTAAGCTGTATACGAGCACATATATGTCCCCTTCTGCTCGGCAAATACCACTGCAGGGCTGCTGTGAACCAATTACCTCTTTGTCCTGGGCTACAAGCCAACCACCTTTCTCCTTCCAGCAATTGCCCTCAAGGTTAAAAAAAAAAATCCACTTCACACAGACTTTATGCTTTGTTTGAACTGAACCAACAGGGATGGCACTGACCCAGAGACTCCTGCTGATTTCTACGCCCTGCTGTGGCCTGCCCTTCGTCCTAAATGACGCCTCGATGAGAACAGCCCTCTGGCCTGCATTGAGATTAATTATGTAGCCTGCTGTATTAAATTACTCTCCTAATACAATAAACAGCGTTGTTGTTCTCATTATCATCATTACAGGTTAATTACAGTAAGTCATCGAGGGCACAAAGTCTCCTTGCTTGAAAATGTAAATTAAGGATTTGTTTCGTGTGTCTGACTGAATTAATTGAATCTGCCAGGTAACAAAGGCTTTTGAAAACTTGTTTTTTTAGTTCAGTGGAGAGACTTCCTGGTTTTCTTTGTGTGTTATTCATTTTGTTATTTTGTACCCGCACATCAAAGGAATGCCTTGGCAGCCAAGTGGTTACAGCGCATTGTCGCAACTTCCTGTCCTGAAATATTCGCTTCACTTTCACGCAACCCGACTGGAATGGAAAATGTAACATTCATTCGTTTGACATTTTGGGAAATAAGTTAATTTGCTTTCTTGCTGACAGTTCGATTAGAAGATTGATGCTACTTTATTGTTGGTCGCAGCTGGTTAGCTTAGCTTAGCATAAGAACTGTAAACGGGGGGGGAAACAGCTGACGTGGCTCTGTCCAAAGGTATCTAAATACAGCTAGCAGCACCTCTGAAGATTTAACCCGTACGAAAACCTAAAACTCCAGCAAGTTAGCACAATAGCCGTATACATATAACCCGTTAAACCACATGTCATTTTTACACTTGGCTTTTTGTCCAGATAACAAACACGACATAAACTGTTAGTTGGTGATCTTTAGAGGTGCTAGGTTGATTTTGGACACTAGCTGTTTCCCACTGTTTCCAGTCTTTGTGCTATGCTAAGTTAACCGTCTCTCGGCTCCAACTTGATATGAGAGTGCCATTCGATCTTCCCATCTAACTTTCGGGCAAGAAAGTGAATAAGCGTCCTTCCCAAAGTCTCAAAATATTCCTTTAACGTGCCTTTTTAAAGGGCCAGTTCACCCAAATGACAAAATAAAAACCCACTTGTTTTTACAGAACAGATTACAGAGACTTTACAATTTAATGCAAATCAAGTAATAACATGCCAAACCCTCTGCTTGCATGCTTGCTCGTGTCATACCATCTGACTCTATCGGAATGCATTGTTTTCCGCACGCACCTTGATTTCACACTGCCGCTCCTCGATCATCATCTGATCTGCTGTAATTAGCAGCTGATGTTTGGTAAACATTCCGTTCCGTGAGCCTCTTCATTGTTGGAGAAAGAATTCGATTCATCCTGTCCCGACACACTCTTTAAACCGACGCAAATATCACTGAACCATCTCTGTGTGCTTTCTCACACACTCCGTCGGTCAATCACAATGGAAATTCGTATTCCCTCTCTCTGCGATACTGGCGAGGAAATATTAAACAGAATTTGGATTTTGTTTTTTTTACTTTAAAACCTAATTCTCTCCTCTAAATTTTCATGGGATTGTATCACAATGTAATGTTAATTGTGCTCTCTGGTTGTGATTGAACCCCCATAATGCAAAGGGTATCTCCTCAGTTCATTTCTGAGGCTGCATGTTGGCCTTGCACCGAGCGAGTATACCGCCAGCTTCATATATATCTGCCTCTAACACTCTCTGCGTCGACGTGCACTCCATTTTTCAAAAATGCCTCCGTCTCCACACTCGTGTCTGACTCACTCAGTATACTTTAATGGAGGGTACGCTCCGGCTCTCACCCTCTCTCTTTAAGAGAACAAACCCAAACAGTGATTCATTTTCAATTCAATAAAACCAATACCTTTGCCTCTCATTTCTAATCAGATTCTGTGTCTATTTCAACCTTGCGCAGAGGGCCCACTGTGCACTTGGTGCCACACAATGTAAGCCCAAGGCTAACCCACTAAATGTGAATTTATTTTTCTATACAGGCCGGTATGTGAGCATGAAAAAGCAATTCCTCCTTCGCTGTGCGAGTACGTGCGGTGGAACTAGACAGACGGCCTTGACTCAACACATCGCTCGGTGAAATTACCCAGAAGCTGACAGAACAAAGAGTTCAGACAAAGAACAAACCCTCCTTTCCAAAATATAAACAACTTATTAGCAGGCTGAAATGACCAGGAAGTCAACCTGTGTCCGTATTCTGACAATGCAGCATATAAGTATTTGCATTTCAATTCTTTGGATTATTCATGCGTTCACTTTTCCCTCCAGGTGTGCCCGTTCCCTCATACATTCCAAAGTCTGTTGGTAACTGAAGGTGTTTCCGGGTCTGGGAAAAGCCCGGATCCAACTGCATCCATATCTGGCTTTGGAGCCAAGAAAGAAGATAATAACCTCCTCACCGTGCTATTATTCTCCATGGTTCTGTATGCTGCAAGACCAGACGGTTTCTCTGTCTTTTCAAGGACCACACTGGTGTATTTGTGAGGGGCCAAGTAGACGTCTTGAATTGACTTGTTTGCTCTAACCAACACCGCTAAACCCAGAAATACTCAGTTTACAGTGATGTAAAGCAGCATATCATCTCCTAAGAGAAGCTGGAAGCAGCTAATGTTTGACAATTTTGACCCAAATAATTAATGGATTATTAAATAATTTGCCCATTATATGCTTTATTGTACTTTTTATTTATTTGAACATATACACATATATAAAACAAGTTTGAACATTGTTGTGCAGGAGAGGTTAAAAGCCAGAAATGGCTTCTGAGTATACCTATTAGATATCAATAGTCAGAATTAAAAGGAAAAAGAAAAAGGATATAATGTATACCATTATTGTATAACAATGTTAATGTTGTATTAACATGCATTGCAATATTGTTGTGTACTTTTGTATGTTGATGCTTTGGCAACATTGTTTTTTTTCACCACATTGGATTGCATGAAAAGATTGAAAACAAAGATTGGATAATTCATCATTTATAGAAGTTTGTTTACAAGTTGAGATGGATCACATGATGTATTTTCTTTTCCACATTGCAGGCTGCCATTGGTCAGCAGTCATTGCACTTATATGAGACTAAAAGTAGCTTGAGCCTCGTCATCAATCACAGAGACCACAAGGCGTGCATTTGTTTCTGTCACACGTTACTGTGTGGTTGTATGATGATCATGAATATGCAGTTACAGTGCAGATTAATAAAACAAAAAATGGAAACCACCGGAAGAGTAGAAAGTCCATTTAAACACAGCACAGTGATTAATTATAACGTTGAATAGTGATTTGTAGTGAATGGGCTATTTGGTTGGCGTGGTCCTTTAAGTCTGCACTAGCTACGGTTGGAGCACGTTATCATCATTAATATTACATTATGGCCTTTGTTCCTCGTGGGTGTAGCCTCTGTCGGGTGGAGGGGGTTTGGGGGCGTGTGCACGAGGGGTGGGTACATATCGACGTCACCGGTCAGTCTTCACTGTGAACGCCAAAAAAAAAAAACGCATGGCAGTCGGGAAATGAAGCCGTGAGGGAAAGCAATTTCCCCCATCTCCTGGTTGTAGTGGCTGTTGGGAGGCGCCATTGTTCGCGTAGCAGAGGAGGCTCCCCCCCCCCCTCTCTCTCCTTCCTTCCAGGGGTCGCAGAGCGAGAGCCAGCGGGCTGTGTCAGTTTAGCCGACTTGCTAGCTAACGTCAAGTTGTAGCTAAGAAAGTGGAGAAGACTGCGGCTAAACGGGAGCCTACCCGCCTACACAGACCCATGCGACGGACAGCAGGTAACCGAGCTCTCCCTCCTGCCTTCCACCTTAAATATAAAAGCGTGATGTGTTTATCTCGCACAATTCAGGTTATATTTAGCCGTACGGATCTTGGGACCGCTACACGCCTCGTCAGCGGCAGCAACAACAGCATACGTAGCCTTCCCGTTTTAGCTGACAACTTTGCCCCCTGAATCTCAAGCGGGTCGCGTGTCCGGGGCTCCGCTTCTTGTTACATCTTGTTCAACACCACCGACATTTGTGTGTTTTTATGGCTGTGTTTAACGTGTACGTTGACGGCGCTGTTGTGGCGGAGGGTGCACAACACTCCTCCAGAGGGGGAGCGGCTCCTCGCTATAAAGAGTCTGTACGCTAACCGCAAAAACATCTGTCGGGTTTTAAACGGAGATAATCGTTAGTATAGTCCTGTCATGAGCCAACCTGGCCTGCGGAGATTGAAGACCAGGCGTGCCCCGGTTTTGTGCTACGGAGAGAGAGAGGGGAGTCAAACCCATCGGTCTGGTGTAGCAATGCGGTAGACGGGGGGGGGGGGGGGGGGGTGTTAGATTTCCGAAAGGACCGAGGAGGATGGGGGGGGGGATTGAACCGCTATTATTTATGTTTGGTCGAGATGTCACGGGGTCACGGTTTGCTGACAGCGGCAAGATCGGCCCGGTGGAACAAGGTGAGCCGTGGACGGCGGAGCGTGGCTGTCAACCGCAGTGAGGAGGCTCTCTGCACGTTGCCTCCTCCTCCTCCTCCTCCTCCTCCTCCTCCCATGGGGCAGTGTGAACCAGCGTGCCAGGTGAAGAATGCCACTGAATTATTCAGGCACATGCTGCAAATGATCAGCGTGGCCCAGGAATGTGCATAGCTGCTGCTGGAGACAATGAGAGGCTCTAAACTTTAGCCACACTACTCTTTAGAGTCTAAAGAGTAGTGTGGCTTCCCTAAGAAGAAGAAGAAGAAGTGCCTCAGCCTCCCCTGTTCAACATGCCAGTTTCTGGAGTGGATGGGGAACACTGGAAAGCTTAATGAAGTAGTATATGGCTACAGTATATGAGGTTTCCACCTTTTTATGTTTGGCAGTCGGTAGTAATCTTTACCTTACACGACCCTAATCGCCACCTCTCCTGGAGCAAGTGGGTTTAAACGGCTCATTTCTGTAAATTCAGAATTTGAATGCATTCCTCGGGCCAGAGTCCAGACCAGCATAAGCCCGGTATGTTGTAACGGCTCAGGAACAAGTGAGAGGTCACGATGACGGAAAAATGAAAGATGGAAACGAGGAAGAGGTGGTCACGATCTCTGTGGTTCGATGCTCGGACTAAGCTCCTTATTTTGTCTCTCTTAGGAATGAAGCATGCGAGTTGTTGTTGACCCCGAAGCATCCGGTTGCTCAGGACACAGTCTCAAGTATTTTTGCTCTGGAACTCAAGCAACCCTGGGAAACCGACACGATTACGGCTACGTCGATCTACAACTTTGTGTAATTCAAATAAATTATTTCCACTTTTTGTCATTTTAACCGGGTCGGGGAAAAAAGACCATTGTGAACAGATTTCAGGCCGTCTCCGCTGATCGCCTGTGATTTGAAAAAGACAGGCCTCTAGATTGTTGACCTAATGACCTGAGAGAGAGTGTAAACACATCTCTTCAGTGTGCACGCCCTTGTGTTTACACACAGCTGCTTCGCACGCCTACATCCTGTGTTTGTCCTCATTAGTTTGCTTGTCTAATGTTCTCATGTCACTCTCAGTAGACAGCCCATGTCTTTGGTGTGTGTGTGTGTGTGTGTGTGTGTGTGTGTATATATACACACACACACATATACCCCCACCCTCTGTCTCGTTCCTTTTCTTCTTTGTGGACTGGATGAACCACACAGGGTGCCGCTTCACCCTCTCACCCAACCGCCGCCTCGGCTTCTCTTCTGGCTCCGCCCAGGATGACTGAGAGTCCTCGACTGAACCTGTCCATGTGTGTCCCTGTCCTGCCCCCCCCCCCCCCCAACCCTCGCCTCCCTTCCCCTTCCTCCTCCTCGTGTTTAGGTGAGTGATGGAGACGAGAGAGTTGACCGTGGTAGCTGGCAGCTTCGTGACTTTCCAGCTCCTCTTCTCGGTGGTCAGCCCGCGTCTCTCCACCGTCATCACGCCGGGTTACGGCCGGCTGCCCTCCACCAAGCTCACGGAGTGGAACTCCAGGTGTGCCACTATCTTTTTCATTTTCTATTTATTTCATCTGTTAAGTGCCGTACGGTTGCAAACATACACGGCTAGCGTGGCTCTGCCTAAAGGAAACAAACTACCAGCACCTTCTACAGCGTCCTCTCTGATAGAGGCGGACACTATTTTAACTACGTGCTCGTATAAAGAGCCGCATCTTCATATTCACTAAACAGACACGAGAGCAGTATTAATTATCTGACTCTCGGCAGGGAAGCAAATAAGGTTATTTCCCCAAGTGTAACACCATTTTTAAAAAGTATCATCTATCACCAGCCAAGGCTCCTTGTGACGTCCAACACACAATAATAAACAGCAATTGAATTCTCTCCCACGGTTTTCAGACTCCCCCATCGGTGCAATGTACCACTTATCTCTTAGACTCTGTCACTAAGCTCTGGATGCATCGATACCTGACTGTAACAATTCATTTTTCCTCCTATATTGGATGTGAAGGGACACCCACTAGCATTTTGTTGGTTCACTCAATTGTTCCTATTTCCTTGACGGTCTCACTGATGCAAAGAATGTAAACATGTTGGTCGTAGAATCACTGATGGTCCCGTAGACCTGCTGAGACGCGCCTCCCTACCACTTCCTAACACCACCACGTCGTTGCGTAACATTGCAAAGTCGTGACCTTCTGACACAACTTGTGTTTCCGGTGACTCGTCGTCGTCCCACGCAGCTGTGAGGTTTTAGGTTTCAAGCTGAAGCTTCTGGGGTGAAGTTCAGAGGGCGATGATTCGTAGTTGCATAACTTCTTGTTTTGTCTTTTGCCGTCTGCCAGTTCCTCACAAAACAGCCTTCATTCAGTCAGCTGTAGTTTGCATTAGGCCTTCCTCATGTGAAAGACCGGGGTGTATTCACCAATGAATAGTCCGATACGAGGCAAAGGCCCAGGCACTGATGCTTCACTTCAGAGTGGCCCTGCTGTTGCATAACAGCCAGCTCTGTTTGTCAGCGTGTTGTTTATGTAACCGCGACTTAAGGGGAAGAGAGGGCGGAAGCGTTTCCAAAGAGGGAGCCGGGTCGACCAGCTAGCATTGAAGCACAGCCGCACAATGGCGTAGACTGTTTACTGATTTCTTTGTCTTTTTCTCTTCTTAACTGCGACTACTTGACAGATGTATAATGGACAGCTTCTCAATGCAGACACTGGAACTAGAGATCGGCTGCATTGACGCGTCCTTTAGCAGAAGTGCCTCTATGGACGTTCCGTTTTGAGACTCTTTGCAGTGATTCAGAGGTAATAATGGACTCATCCGGTCCTACGGTGGCCCGGCTGTAGAGCCGTGGCCCCAGCGGACAGTGAACTGCTGTTCCCCTAGAGAGGCTGCGTGATGACCGTGGAGGACCTGTGTTTCTGGCGGAGCGGCGATAAGGCTCGCTGAACTCTCTGAAGTATCTCTTCAGTCGAACAGATAACTACTCCAAAGGTCAGGGGGCGATACTGTATCAAGCCTGATAAAGAAGAAGTCACCGCCACGTGGACTTAGCAGATAACGTAGATGCAATTAAATACAAACTGTTATCAAGACCCTGGAGACCTAATCAGCCTCCGCTCAGGGCTCCCGGTTCGATCCCTGGTCTCTGGGCCTTTCTGGGGGCGTAAAAATATCAAATATGCGGATCATAAAATCAGATTTCCATAAAGGATCAGTTCAGACTGGATGAATATTTAATGGCAGAAGAAGAAACTGTTGTTTGGTCATCATGTTTACCACTTTGTTCTTGTATGTGTGCGTCCCCAGGCTGGTGTCGACTGTGCACGCTCTGGTCGTGGGCTTGTTCTGTCTGTACATCCTGTGGTTCGATGACGTCGTCAACGCCGACCCCGTTTGGTAAGAGGAACAGAAAGCCCAACACACATTCCTTAAAGTGGCTGCTGCTGATGCACCAACTCACGTGCAGCTTATTCTGGTTCTGACTGAAATGGCAATAATTAAAAATCACTAATTTAACAAATATTAAAACTGCCACTCCTATTATTTTACATGTTAAAAGGTGGTTGGCACTGATGGCAACGAAAGGCCAAGAATTGGTTTCTCAAAATGGTTGCCATGGGCAACCCTTGCTGTTCCAGCTCCGGAACGGTTTCGTTCATAAATAAAATATCCAACAACACTGTAATCCAATGAAACACGGCTGGAGAAGATGTGACATGAAAACAAATACAACCCAATGAACACAGACGCAGTTCTGCTGCAAAGCTACCGACACATTATGCTTCGTCATTTTGGC